>NW_013526359.1:3923134-4134002 GCF_000836215.1 Papilio polytes
TTGTAGGATGTAATTATAGGCATACGGTAATTAAATGGTACAGTGTTACGCACGCTAAGTCAGCATCTAGTTACAATACTGTTTAATTATATTCTAGTTAAATATAGTTTTGGTGATATTTATTCTAGAAATTTCTATAACATCGACCTGATATTGAGTGTTTCAGATGAATGTAATTTAAATCAATTTGTAAAATTTACTACAGACATGATTTACACAATTTTAATTATCTTAATATTGATAGAGTAATAAAAGGTGGTGGGCCAAGCCCCACAAACGGCTGAAGATCGAGGAGGATCGAGAAGAAGAATGATGTAGACGAGTATCAGAACGCTTTCTTACTAAAATCTCATTATTGTATTAAAAAGAAATATGAAACAGTCCGATAACGACTAGATCTAATCAGTCATCACTCTCATCTTAATGGAAAAGTAATGTTAACGTTACGAAATAATTAATCGTTCACGTTACCTCACGACATTTATCTAATTAAACAAGGTACTGACCTCGGCTAACACATCTTTGTGTCAAGGCTTTAGAATCTTATCAAACGATAAGAAAAATAACATAAATAAGGACACCTAATAATTGTTTGTTTTAAAGATATACGCCATGGTTGTTACTATCTATGGCATTTAAAATATATCCTTTTAAGATGTTTGTTAATGTAAATATAGCATACATTTAAAAAAAATACATGTAGGTTATATTATGCTGTACAAAGACCGTGATTATAATTAATTTAATATTTAAAACGCCTGTGAAAAAAATATTGCAATTATTTAATTCCTTGCAATTGCTATTTAATAACTAATTATAAAGTGTTGATTAACATGTACCGCAATTAAAATAATAGTAGTTAAGATAATAATTTACGGAGCCCAAGAGTGTTAGAACCCATTTTAATAAAATCAAATTATCTTGGATTTTGCCGAAGTGGGTAATAATGGACGAAAAATAGCGAATTCGAGCATTAAATTGAATAATTTGCACGGACGAGGCTCAGGCAAATGAGATTGAGGATAAGCGAGTTCCCATTTGAAAAAAAAACCGAAAGCTTATGGAAAAATACAAGGCTTTCATTATAGTTGATTCTTGTTTTCATTCTACTCGAATAAACATTATTTCTCTTTTAATTACTACACTATTACTTGAATCATTACAATAGAGAATTACAGGAAGTATTTCATGACATTATTCACTTAACATCACGAAAGTAGCACAATAAGTAAGATAAAGCTGGAATAGCAAGAATCGACACTTGTCAGTAGAATTGAAGACTTTTAGTTAAATTTTTGCTTACACTCGATTCACAGGCTAAGCGTTGCGAATCGGTAAATAGGGTTGCCAACAAAGCAAGATCATTTAACAAATATTTTAATTCATAGTTATTAACTATTAGGACAAGCTAGCGAACTATCAAATAAATTATTTAATATTCTTTTTCTATAGAATTGATAATGTAGTCCGATAAAATATCTAATGACAATTTAGTCATAATAATTGGCACAGATAAATGCAACAGAAATATGAGTGTTTTTGATTCTTGTTACTTTGGATTAATTAGTAGAAGGGGGACGAATAAGTACAAATACGCTGTGGATTAAAGGCGGACGGCCGTCCGCAGTTTTTGCTTCTTTCTTAGATATCGGTCGTTGAGTGAGTGTCGCCCGGAAGCTGGTGTTGCCACAAGCGTCCCACAATTGTATTTTGTCTATTGCTGGTATTTATAGATTATTATTTATTAATTTAACTATTAATAATTATATTTTACATTTTAAGCACTAAAGTTAACCAGTTATCAACAACAGTGATAAGGTTAAACCATATAACGAAATTATATCAAGTTCGTTCAAGATGTTATACTTTTGACAACCCTGACTAGACAGTTCCTTGTAGCGCTACGATGCTACGAAGCTACGAAGGATTTTGGTTCGACAGATACGTGATGTGAGGTTTTAAAAAGCACATCGAAGT
The DNA here is from genome assembly GCF_000836215.1 of Papilio polytes. Lineage (NCBI taxonomy): Eukaryota > Metazoa > Arthropoda > Insecta > Lepidoptera > Papilionidae > Papilio > Papilio polytes. The sequence goes on from NW_013526359.1 coordinate 3,925,112, forward strand.
AATAGGAACTACGAGTATATTAAATGTTTCTTTCTGCTATTGATAAAACTTAACATTAATTTAATATTACTTTTAACTAGGATTACAAGATTCTAGTCCAGAATTTAAGCCGTGTTTTGTCTGATTTTTACAGTGTATATAAACTATTGTAAGAATTTTAAGAAAGATAACGGCAAACTATTTAAAGACCTAATACCTAATAAAAATCTCTTAGCAAAATTTATTTACAGTCTCTCGTGATTCGTCGATCACTCAATCGACTTCAAGTATCAATTCACCTTTGTTTCTTAGCGCCGTTTGTCTGGATTTATGTCTCATTTAAAAAGGCTATAGGAGAAGAATTGGAATGTATTTCACATAAGAGATAAAACATTTAGTGATGCTAAATAATGGAGTGATTTTAGGTTATTTTATTATTAAATAAGAGTAAAAATTACTGCTGTAGATAATTGAGATATTATTTTATTAATTTCTTCGTTATCGATTTAAAAAGTAGTGGAGTGTTTTTTATTTATTTGGCGTTAATTAAAAAGAGCAAATTTTGATTAAATGTTGATGCATTGTTTTTAGGTTATGTTTCTTCACATATAGTGTCTCCTTTTATTATTGGCACGTGTTGAATCTGACAACAAGGGTGACAAAACCAGTAGTTGACACTTTTTAACTTAAAATTATAAGGGCCTGTCTCACCACTGGATTTAGATATATTAAAAATAACGTCACTGTCAAATAAGGAAACAAAATCTGATATTACCATCACATATTTTACATGTTCCATTGTTAACGGACAATTTACAATTTGGTAGCACTGACTGTAAATATTGTTAACGATATGTTCTATATATGTCAGTACTTCGATAACGGCTTATTGAATTCCAGTGTCAAGCAAATTAATCCCACATCTCGCGATATCCTCACGAACTGACTTCGAAATTAATCATAGTTTAAGCTCTGTTAATTTATCCGTATGTTTATTATGTAAATGAACAGCATGGAGGTAATGATTGTTATAGAGGTCACGAATAGACCAAACATACGAATAAACTCGATTAAGTGTTTTATGGCCGATTTCACACCTACATTTAACGATTTGTTAGTGTTTATGACTTCATGAAATGCTTTTTCGAACTATGTAAAACTCTGTTGAAACTTAGGTTAACAATAATGAACCACAAGGTAATCTATACTATTATAGAGAGGAAAGATTTGTATTTTTGGATTTTTGTATGTATTGAAATAACTCAAAAACTACTGGACCGATTATGAAAAGTCTTGCACTATTAAAAAGCTATGTTATCAGTGAGTAACATAGGAAATATATTTTACTTTTTTTTCAGGCGGGTGAAGTCGCGAAGAACAGCTAGTGCTAGTGATACAATAAATGGAAACTGCAGCAATCCATACGTATAATAATTGTGTCAATGACTACGGTTGATTTAAAAAAGTTCGAAATTCAACATCCTATCTGTTAGAGAAGAAAAAAACAAGATCGAAGTCTGGCCGTGTAAGTGCAAATAACTGACAGAAGACGGGGTTTATTGCGGTACCCCTATAAAATTACACCCCGTTCAATACGCTAGCCTGTTGTGACCAGATAGACATCAAACGGAGGACTTTTTTTTAGACATTCCGATTATATTTAAAGAGCGGATCTTGGACTAAACAATCGCACTACAATTGTGCGGTTGTCTGTTGTTTCGCAGCCAATTCAACTGTTTGGTTGCACAACTAAAAGTCGAGTAGTGTGCGCACCTCCATATAGGGGGAATCAAAACGCGACTAAATAGTTGTGCGATAGTTTAGCTTCACGCGGACACTCTAACAAAGAAACTAACTAAATACTATAGTTTCGTCGTTCTTCGAATGATTAATTCGGATATGAACATTTATCAAACAGAAAAAAACAGATAACTGACATATTAAAAAAAAACTTTTTTTTCTCTTTCATATTCAAGTACATTAATCCTAAGTAAATAAAATGAACATAGATGGATGCTGGTTAAATCAATCGCTTAGTGTACTATGCTATTTCTTCGAATTCGTTTCTTATTTAATTAGTACGCGGGTTCTAAGTATATAGGATTACTTATGTACATTTGTATATCCCTTCAGCTGATTAACTTAGTTGAAAACAATGTTTTTCTGTTTACTATATATAAAAACTCTACTACTTAATCCGTGATAATAAAAAAGTGTTTAGGAAGAAAGTTGTCTCCTTTTGTTGGGAAAAATTTCGTCAACGTTGTGTACTCAACACAATATGTACTCTTAATTAGATGTCAAACTTGTATGACACTTCATTTATAGGTCATAAATCTATAGATGTACATTAAATGTTGACTTGTTGTTTTATATTCACAAACGTCTAATTTCTTCTATGTATGCGGTACCCCGTCTTACCTCTCTACCCCTTCCCCTGTACCGATTAGATAATCTAGTGTCTTACTGTATACTGTTAGTAGCTTTTGCTCGCAACTTCGTCCCTGTGACATTAAAAAATATAGCGTATGTTACTCACTGATGTCGTAGTTTTTTCCTGGTGAAAGAATTTTTGAAATAGGTCCAGTAGTTTTTGAGTTAATGCAATACATATAAAATACAGACATTTCAGTTTTACAACATTAGTATAGATTCAAATATATTTTGCTTGTTATATAAGTAATGTAATCTTGTATAAATCGTTAAGTAGTCTGCAAACCTCAGCAATTTCTTGCAGTGGCCATCCATCGCAGTCGGGGGCAATAACTCCTCAAGGATCCATGGACGGAATGAGGGCGGACGCGAAACGCCACCGCGTTATTTATGCACACGCCCTTAGCAGCCGAGATCACCGCGCGCTTGAAACTGATTGAATTCACCGCCTGCTAACACTGTGATGAACGAAGCGATTTTCAACTTTCGATTGGCGAAATATGCTATAAAGTCCGCTACAGACCCCAGTTCTGGCTGTTTTAACTTTAAAGTCAAATTGTACAGCTAAAAGCCAAGTTTAACTGTACAGTTACAACTCAGCGTCTGTAGAAGGCTTTATTTCAACTCTCATAAGTGGATAGTTGTGGTTATTTTATGCTACTTATGGCCAGTTTCCCAGCTACTTTTAAGCATTCGTTAGTATTGTTAATTCGATAACTTCTTGAAATTCGTTAACGAACTACGTAACATGAATTTTACTCCTTTAAAATTCAATTTAACACTCATGAATCACTAGTAGTAGTAGCATGATTAAATAAATAGAAACTTTACAACCCAGCATAAGTAGTGTTTATAAAGTGATGGTTTTTTAAAGTATAAAATTATTCCTAAGGACTGTACGAGACCAAGTTATTAATTAACACATAGCTATTGATAGTGAACCTACCAACAGTAAATTATTTACCTTACTGTAATCCATATTTTCTTTGTTCGTCTCCGCTACCGCTTATACACTATACGCTGGGGTTCGCACTTCGTTATTCTTTGTTCGTATATTATTCAGTTGGGCCGAGAAGCGGCGCCGTTTTTCTTTGCCAACTTGCGTCTGATTTTTTTCTTTGCAACTGTTAAATAAATGTCTTTCATGGATTTAATTAATTTTATATTAAAGAAGTTAAAAGATAATTAAGATAAATATCACATATATCTATAAGTAAAATATGATAGAAACCGGACAGTGGGTCGGATTGTATTGATTCATACCCCAAAGGGAAAAATACCCCCATACCCATTAAGTCGATTGGCCCAACGGGAAACACCCAACCGGACCAATTACCTATAGCTGTGTAGCTTGATATATAGGAAGATGGTGTCATGATAAAATTAAAATCTAGATAAATTATGACGCTGGTTCTCTTGTGTCGGAGGCCAAGACTCACTTTTGTGTTGCGCCAACGCAGTAAGTAAACTATGACGCTTACTTGATTTCAATTAACACTTTGTTTAAAGCCAAGTCGCTAAATAGTGTTCAAATATCAGACGTTTTACTATAACAAAACTTTTATGAATATCATTTTAAACGATAGTTGTTGAAGATGCTAGTTAAAATTAAAATACTTAAATTAGATCTATAATAATATTATAAAGAGATAAGATTTGTACATTTGTCTCTTTGTATGCGTTGAAATAACTCAAAAACTACTGGACCGATTTCAAAAATTCTTTCAACATTTAAAAGCTACGTTATTAGTGAGTAACATAGTTTTTTTTAACTGCACGCGGACGAACTTGCGAGCAACAGCTAGACATTTATAAAGTTTTTTCTTAGCTACAATCATATAATAGTATTTTCTATTACAAGTATTATATGTATGGTTAATACTAAAACGTATACAGGGTGCTAGGTGGGAGGCTTAAACTGTACACTGAGCCTGTCGACTCCCCCGAGGGTAAAATTGCATCGAGAAAAGTGGGAATTGCCCGGAGTTGGTCTCCATTCGGATCAAATTCACTTAGCCTTCCTTTTTGCTGCTGGAGTGGTCGCTGATAAAATATATACGTGACTTATAAGTTGTGAAAACTTATTGTTTACTATTAATTTAATAAAAGATTGTTTAAAAAACCTATTTAGCATTTACGTATTTTTAATTATTAGTTACTGCTTTTTGAATAAGTAAGAGACAGGTGGCCGGTTATTAAAATCATTTGCGCAGACCACCACATGATTAGGATAAGGCTAGGAAGACCATAAATTATTACCGGTTTTTAAAATACATTTTTAAGACTGCGTCCTACTTACTAATCAAATATGTCTATAAGTAAACTAAGATTCAAGTGGAACTTCACAACGTCAACAGTCGTCTAAGAAAAGGAAAATATTTTTAATAATGAAGAGATTTTTCCTAAACATGGACATTCCATTTAGGCGCCAACCAGTGTAATGGTATAACACAGGTGTACAAGAATACCGTACTAAAGCCTAAACAAATAAAGTTTGTGACAATTTTCCTATTCAAGCTATTACTACATTGCCGTGCGCTGTGGGCGGTGGGCTCGGGGAAAGCCGAAACGCCATATGTTATGTTATAAATTATTGAAAAGTCTTGCAATAAAATCGGTTGTTATCCTCGCACGAGGCGACATGTTGCGAGAATGTACAAAGTTGTGAATAAACTGTGTGTAACTGCCTGTAACTGCTTGTGGTGCAAGTTATAAGATTATGACTTTTTATTACAAATATAGAAGAATTCAGATGTTTCAGGATTTTGGTAAAGTTTGATCTTTATTTCATATGTGATGTTATTCTATTGTTTGATTTATTTTAAATATTGTGCATGAAATTAACATAACTAAAAGTAAATTAGAGAGAATTTTAGAAAATGTGCTAATTTTGTTTTGAGATCGCTGTACTCTTTTACCTTACATCTTTCAGTACCTTTTTCTACGGTATATGATTAATATGAACGAGTAGTTCGTATGTTTAACGTTTGAGAACAATTGTAATATCAGATACAGATTATGTAGAAATTATGAAAGAATTAATTTGATGGGAAGTATCATATACACTTTCTGCATGTTTAATTGTATAACGCTATGCTTCTAATTCCCAGTTTTAATTGAAGAGTCAAAATGTGTACTTAAAATTGTCAGAACTGAGAAAATGTATTGGCTTTTAGTTACTCCTAAAAAGTTTAACTTTCGTATCTAATTACATTTCGATAGCATTTATTTTACTTTAAAAATTGAAATAAAGTGAAGGTTGTGTTGATATGTAATTAGATGATTTTTTTTATACAATTAAAGTTGCTTCATGCCGAAGCACACAGTTTAAGTACGTCGGGTATTACGTTCTTTTGCGAAGCTAGCGTCATGTGCAGATCAAAATAATTGCCTCCCTCGAGACCCGAGGCCGGGAATCTTATCTCCTACACCACAATAATAGGGGCTCTTTATTTGCTCAATTTACTACGTTGATTAGAGTAACATGTTAGTACCTAAAGTATTGACTTGTGTGGAATTACTCCGCGAATCCGACCGCGTGGAATTATAAAACAAAGGTACTCGTAAGTAACATATGTGTTCTTCCAGACTATCCCCTTATCTATGTCAAATTTTATCGAGATTAATTTAGCAACAGTAGTCTACAAAGACTAAAAAACATCAATTAAATTTTAAACTTTTGCATTTATTATATACTAGCTTTTACCCGCGACTCCCGCCGCGTGAAATTTACAAATAGTAATAAAGAAGTGATAAAAATATAGCCTATGTTACTCACAGATAAATTACCTTTCTAACGGTAAAAGGATTTTTTAAAAATCGGCCCAGCTCATTTATTACATCAATCAAAATATAGGGTAGGCTCCGAGCCCCTCGGTGGGGACGTATCGTGAGCTGGTGATGATGATGATGATTCAAAATTTACCTCTTTATAATATTAGTAAATAAAAATAGCATTTTTAGATCGAATAAATAAATTTCATTTCAAAATCGCATTGGTTTTAGGCAACCGATCGCATATTTCCCTTGCATTTTACGTACCGTCAATTAGAGATCCGTTCAAAAGCCTGCCCGTTCTAAGCCGATTACCGCCGCAGACTGAGAGCTATCTTTAATTTATTGTCACGCGGAAAATTTTGTGTTGCGCTTGCTTTAAACCTCCCAACGTTTTAAACCCCCAACCGACTGGAGCAGAAACAGTTCGCTCTTTGATATACACAGATCCCTTTCGCATGAATAGAAGTGGGAAATGTATCTAGCCTGAATGGTTGTGAGTTTTTAACAACTCTAATGGATTGGACAAAGTTTATTTTAAAAGTTTTAACAATTTAAAGTCCAAACTTTTCATTTTGACTATGATTACTCCCTGCTTTTCTTAAAAAAAAACCTATTTTAGATAAGCCAACAACATTAAATCCAAATAAATTGTGAGATTGACCACAATAGACTACATGATATCGCCACAGGACAACCGCAAGTCAGCACAATTTGGGATTATCCTTACAAAGATATATTGCATTGCCTCTCTAGTTAGGGATCTCTCTTCGTTTTCAGAAAGCTAAGCGCTATACTGCGACAAATTGGTTTAAGCATTTTGTTTTTAAAAACATTTGTTAAATTTTAATATCAATATCTTCTAAATGTTGAACGTTTTAACGATTTTGTTTTGGAATAAATATCCTATTGAATATAACAAATAGAACATTGTTATAAATGTTCCTCGATCGTACTCTTTAAATAAATATCAGTAATATAAGTGCATCGTTAGCTGCAGATTCATCTTTAAGTCGTAGAATCCATTTGGAAATCGGAATTTGCGAAACAAAGCAACCTTCAAGAGGTTCATTTGCGAAGTAAAATGTCTTCCTCGTTTGCTATTCTACTATCGACTTTAAATTTATTCTATCTGCTATCCACCAACATTATGATTTATTATAAAAAATCTTGAGATAGCCGGTTGTTGTTTGTGGTTTAAATTAATTTTTTGGTTGTTATAAAATTAACTTTACATATTTTTATTTAATCATGTCAAAACTTACCTTTTGGGTTACTAAAATTTTGAGTAAAGCTGCGTTCAATTTCAAACCTTTAAAAAAGAAATAGAATCATTAGAAGTGTAGATATAGTTAAAAAACGTTTTTGAATATTGTGAATTTCAACTTAACGGGCCTTGAATTTTATAAACTCAATCAAGTCAATAAAATATCCACTACTTCCACTTAAGCATATTTTAAAGTTAAAAAAGTAAAGCAGTGGCTCTTAATTAAGTCTGTTTTCAGTAACAAAACAAGCAATATTAAAGAGTAATTTTTCCTTTGTGACAGTTGAAATTTGAGGTTATAACCGTAAAAACAAAAGAACCAGGTGTTGTTATTTTTTATGATTAGACCTTTTATTTTATTGTTTGCCAAAATGGCGGGTGTCTGCATGCAGATGGCGGGTAAGCGGCGAACTTCCGTTGTTTAATACAAGCTTCGGGATAATTATGGTTGAATCTATTTTGCGGTCTACCTCCTCGTTTTCGTGAATATTATCTGTGGTCAACATGTTCCCGCGTTTTATTTCCTTCCGCAGTTGGAATTTTTCAAATTATGTATTCGTTTTCCTACTTCCTACTAAAGTGGTTTTTTCTGGCTTATACGATTTTAAATGTCAAAAGTTTACCAGAATTATTCATAATATTTGCTTTTAGGTTATGATTTTTTTGTAGTTGTGCATTTTTTATTTAATTATTTGTGCATTGTCTTGCGTCTTTTGTCCTGTACAATACAGCCGCCATTGTAAAGCTTACAAAGAGGGCATTGTTTGTGTTTTCTGCTTCGACGATTTGAATCAGCAATTGAAAATAAGAAATAAGATTTTGTAATAATGAACACAGGCCTCAGGTGGTCTTTTATTGCGTCATTTTCTTATTAAATAACAGATGCATAAGAATTACAATTATTTCTTTATTTAAAAAAATGAACTTTGATCTGTTCTATTTTAGTGTTTATTTCTTGTTGATTATGATTCATTTCCAGTATAACATTCGAATCATTTCGTGCATATATTCTGATGTTCGTTGAAAAGCCACCCTTGTAAGCCGCTTAGCTCTGCCACAGACTCTAAATTATCGTTACGTCAGAAATTTTGCGTGGCTCTCACTTTAAAACCCTTTTAACGGGTGCTAGAGTTTGCAACATTGCTCTTTGATTGCCCTTCCTGATAATTTTGTAGCGAAATTGTCAACTATGTCGGGAATTTTATTTTACTAATGATACTTACTGTTTTAATGGAAATTAACACAACATTTAAAATTAGCTTTCGCCCGCGACTCCTTTTTAATTTTTTTGATTTTAATGGTGAAAGAATTTTAGAAATCGGCCCAGTAGTTTTTGAGCCAATTCATTACAATCAAACAGAAGTTTTAAAGATCAGTTGAAACACAGTCAATTCTGGTCTAGTACAAACTGCATTTTATTTTATCTTTTAATTTCTTCGCAGATATGTATGTAAAGTTTAATTAAGATTTTTCCCTGTACCGTAAGAACGTCGCATAACTACTTTGACTATGCCCTGAACTTACCATAGTAGGACATAAGTATAGGGAGAGGAAGATAAGCAAGTAATAACGCGATCGCGATAATCGTCCTTAGGGTTTTAAAACCTACAATCACTATACAATTCTTGAAAAAAAAAAACACATCGCCTATTTATGTAGACTAACAAAAAACAATTAAAAAAACTCCTTCGCTGTAGGTATTCTGAATTACATTTGTAATTAAAATTTAGGTACATATGTTACGTTTATAAAAGTGGTTAAATCAACTCCGATGATGTAAGGATTATCATTGTTACCCGACAAAGCACTCGGCGAGTCAGCACGGTTCGGGATTATCCCAAAAAAGATTTATTATTTGGACACCCGACACTGTCAGCAAAACGTTACTGGAATTATTTTTAGTTGCTAATGTACCGTTATGATATATTTTTTACTTTGATATACACTAAACCAAACCGCAAACAAAATTTCCTTGTAAATTATTATTTTTTGGTTGTTCAGTAAAATACCACTACAATTTTAATGTGTTATTCAAGTGATAATTAACAGTAAAAGGAAATGAAAAAACGTAGTTAAGATAATAAACGAATGTGTGGTATTAGTGCTGTATTTATTAATCAAACTCAAATTAATTACATCAGGGTTGTCATCATCACCTTAATAAAAGGCAATTTTATAATTATCCGTATTCAAAACGTAAGTTTATATAAAATTGTAAATTGTTGAAATTATTGAAAAATGTGACTTAAAAATAAACACGCGATGTTAAAAAAACGAATAATTTTCGATTGTGACAGCCCTATATACTTTATACGATTATGTCGAAAATAATTATGCAAACGCGTTTAGTCGCTCCACAATGAACGGAACTGGTAAATTAAACTATGTGTCACAAAAATTATTCTTAATAAACCTTAATAAATACGTGCAATATTAGAATGACGTGCGGTGAGTTAGTTCCTAATTTAAGCAAAGCATATTCTTGGAGTTAGATCTTGGACTCTAGCACGAAAATTTTCGAAAAAGTCTTTGTTCATTATGTACAAATGTTTAAGAATTGTTACTGTAGCTGGTACGTGTCAGTAACTGTAATGGTATGTGCCAGCTATTGGTATGTGTATTACTTGGGTAAGCATTTGGGTGAGCGCAGATTCTATGTGGTAGAGATAAGTAGGATAAATTTGTGGTTCGACAAGAAGGGATAACATATGAGAAGAGACGACGACCACATAATTAAGAAAGTAATGTGATAGGCTACAAGAAGTTTAAAAGAATTGATCGATGTTGTAATAAGGTGAGTGTAAGAAAGAAGTGATTTCAGATTTTTTTTTTACAACATAAGGTGGTAAACGAGCAAGCGGCCACCACAATCCGCCAAAAGCGAAGCGACCGCTGCCAATAGACATCCGCGATCGCAGATGCGTTGCCACCCTTATCCGACGGAGGAGGAGACGCACATAAAGAGGATATAGTCCCTTCCTATGCATCTCCTCCACCGTCAAATCTACTTCCCCTTCCGATCCTCTCGTTATAAGAAAAGGGTGGTAAAGATAAAGGGACTTAAATTAAATTAAACTTAGATATGACAAATTCCACTAATTAAACACAAACTGTTATTTTAAAGTGTTCCTTTCGTACGCTTTAATTGTACAATGGGAATGTCAATATTTTGTGAGAAAGTATTTTATTTCATCCTTCCAACATCAAAGCGTTCATGTAAAAATAATATTATAAGTTAATTGTGATTACGAAATGTCCAACCTTCTTTATCGTGCGGTTTATCTTTTGACTTTAACTTTTAAGAGACTGGACCTGTGACGCGCGCATTCTCTGTCTAATAATAAAAACAAAGTATCAAAACAATAGTATCAAAAAGTGCTATGAACTAGCCTGATTGTATACTTGGTTTGCATGAAAAAATATAGTTTTTTTTTTGTATTATAAGGTGGCAAACGAGCAAGCGGCCACCTGAATCCACCGAAATGGCGAAGCGACCGCTGTCCATAGACATCCACAATTGCAGATGCGTTGCCTACCCTTAATCGACAGATGAGACGCACATAAAGAGGATATATCCCCATGAGCTACGTCTAATTCGCCGTCAAATCCACTTTTCCTTCCCATCCTCTCCTCTTAAGAAAAGGGTGGATAGGAAAAGGGACGAAAAATAGGCCTCCGACACCATACTCATCAGACGAAACGCGGAATTGCTCCCACTTTACGCCTGTCTTCTGTGTGGTCGTGGTATTACACCGGGCGAGCCGACCCATTCGTGCGAAGATGTTAAAGCGGGCTCTACCACTTTTGAATGTATGTTTTGTGTCAGTATGCATTCATAAAAATATTTCAATATGCACATGTGTGATTGTCAACATGCCATAAAAGTGGCTGAATTTATTTTCTTCGTGGCTCTTTTGCTAGTCCGTTACTTTGTACTCAAAGATTTAGTGATGTTGATTTGAGCTCATGTCGGCATTTAAATCCATTTATGTTTTTAATTATGCTATGCGTGTAATCTGTTACGATAAGATATTTTTGAACAAGCGTTGGTGCGGCTATTTTCCTTTCGAACGTTTTATCGTATAATCAACGTTCAACACTTAGGAAATTGTAGATTACGCTAGATCAAAGGTTCTCAAACCTTTTTCTAGTGGACCCCATGAGTTTTCATAAACTATAGTTTTAAAAAAAAATTGTAGAAAAACAAATGAAAAAAATAACCCAAGATCGATTAATAAATTCGTCGGCTATTCAAGTACAAACATTTAGCTGTATTCTATATAATTACTAGCTTTCACCCGCGACTCTGTTCGCGTGGAAAAAACAAAAGTAAATATTCTATGTGTTCTTCCAGACTATCCTCTACATCTATGCCTAATTTCAATGAGATCCGTTCAGTAGTTTAGGCTAACTCTAAGAAACATCCATCAATCTAAATTTTCGCATTTATATTATTAGTAAAATTTATAATTAGTACCATATGGTTATGTGTAACACCATGAGTCATGTTTCCATCTAACAATCGCAGTGTTATCACAATGTTTTTTATCAGTAATACTGGTCGATAATATCAATCTGTTAACGTAATACGAAATAACCACACGTCAGTGTATTATCTACACCAGTCACGGAAGATCGTGCAAATAAAATATTTAAAAAATGGCCTTATGACAAAGTTGTTTATTGTATATGTATTGTTTATGATTTTTTTGTGTGAAAATGGAAGTGAATATTGATATTTTAAAAGGTGAGGATGTTATTTAAATTGTGGTATCGTGTTGCATGTTGAATATTGTTTTGTTTTAAGTTTGTTGACGTTCGGAAATGTTTGTAAGTAATTTTATACATGACCTTATTAAAGAGCTGTGACGCTAACCTCGTGTTAACATTCTTTATAAGGATTTGTACGATCGCAGGCTACCTGTATTAGGTGTATAGAATTCGTACAAGATTGACGAGCGAGCGGCAAACCTACTTCGTGCGTTGACTAACGTTTGGTCGTTAATTGAAGTACGACCACAGACCTATATAAATAGACTATAAAACATACTATTTTGTCGTAGTTGGTAGCGATGGTGTAGATTCTAATGAACAATAGACATAGAAGTAACTGTCATTAATAACAGGCACGTTTTATTCGATAAGTAAAAGCTATTATTTCAAAAAAATAAATAGCTACTTTTTTCCAAGAACAAAAAAAAACACTTAATGAAATTTTATTAATATTTTAAACTAGCTTTCGCCCGCGACTACGACCACTTGGGATTAAAAAAAACTAAAGTGTTTAGCTTTTACAATATTAGTATGATGCGAAAGTTTAGATGGATGTGTGTTTGTTAGAGTTTGTAGCCTAAACGGCTGAACGGACTTCGATGAAATTTGGCATAGATGTAGAGGATAGTTTGGAAGAATACATAGGCTATTTACTTTGTGTTTTACGTAGCGCGAAAAGCTAAGCGACCAATCTGTACGACCCATCCGGTAAAAATAGTTATATCTTTTCTAAACATACTCGGGTTATCTATCGAGTTTTTTTCTAACGATGTGTGCTTATCGAACTGTTTTGGTTTAAAATATTTGGAACACGAGTTAGTCACTGGTTTACCATGTGTTGTACATATGGACTACGCGGTGATTATTCCTTGATTCGTTGACTCTGAGTAGCCGCGTAATGAAGCGTGGACTAAGCTGTAACTGAGACTTAAAAATGTTATCTCAGTTATGATAAACAATTTTTTAACCAATTGAAAGTTTTTGTTGTGGTTGATTTAAATAAATTACTAGCTTTAGCCCGCTACTCCGTCCGCATGGAATTAAAAAAAAGAGAGTGTTCCATACCATACTATCCTCTATATCTGTAGCAAATTTCATCGAAACCCGTTTAGAGCTTTAGGATTCAAATTCTAACAAATATCCATCTATCTAAACTTTCGCTTTTATAACATTAGTATGAAGTCTGATTAGTATGATAGCCATTTTGCTTGCTGTAAAAGATTACAATTAAAACAAAAGCACGCATTTTTTTTTAATTTAGGGTGTTTGTAATTATGAATTAAAATTATTTTTAACGAAATGTTATAATCGCCGACAATAACGCACATAATAGGTATAAATTAATAGATACGGATAAAATAGGTGTGCCCGTAGTATTCCGTAATCAATAATTAGACCATGAATAGTAGGTCGATACGCTTTTTTTGGTAAAACTATAACTGTCTTAAAGTACATAGCCAACTTCGCGTTTTTTATTATTATAAGGTTGCAAACGAGCTAACGGCTACTTGAATCTGCGTGGTAAAGTGACCGCTACCCATAGACTTAAACAATTGCAGATGCGTTGCCTACCTTTAATCGACGGAGGATTAGACTCACGTAAAGAGGATATTTTCCCTTCCTATGCGTCTCCGCCGTCATATCCACTTTTCCTTCCCATTTTTTTTTCTCTTAAGAAAAGGCCGGAAAGGAAAAAAAACTAAAACTAGGCCTCCGGCACTAATGATGATCTCCTCGTCCATAATTTATGTATATTCGGAGCAGTATGTTCTAGGCCTATAGATCGATTTATTTCCTGTCATCTCAGTCAGTGTATTCTTAGCCCTTAATTCGACGGAGATTTTTGTAGCGAAAAAATGTTACCAACACACTAAAATCAAAATCTCACGTATTTCTAAACTGGTTTAGTAGATTTTTTTAAATTAGTTTTACTCACTCTGGACAATATCGAATTAATGGGTAATGTCGTCACTTGCGCTATCTATCCATTATTTATAAGGAATTCTAGTGGAGTCAACATTCATAATTCAATTTGATTCTATAACTTTTTTAATTGTCAATTTTATTAAAAACTCAATTCTCTCTAATTGAAGATAAGACCACTTTTCAGTTCTACATAACATAAATTCGTCTATTCAAATAAAATAGTTTTAATTTCTCCGAAAACTGTTATCCTAAAATCTTGTAAAATAATCAACAGTCTAGACTTGTGAATGATATCATTTTTATCACGAATCTTGATCCAGATAAGGTTATGCGAATTTTTAATTGAATGAAGTTATTAAAATAACTTTATTGGTTTTCTAATGTTTCGTATATACAACTAGCTGTTCCCTTGCGACTTCATCCGCATTAAATTATGAAAATTTTATTTTATTGTTTGTCAAATTATCATTTGCAAATGTCAAAATGACATGACAATTACAAACCATGGCAACCTTCCTTCCTTGATGTTGGCAGCAACTTATGGTCTCTTTCCCACATTAGGGTTTTTATCCAAAGTATTTACCCCCTAAGTTTAATGGCGTGAAAATATATAGCCTAAAGCGTGACGTAAGTGTAGGGCTTTTTATTAAAAAAAATAATTATTCAAAAATATGCTGTGATTGCTGACATCTTAGGCAACAAAGATGTGTGTGTTTACGCTTTATTATAATAGTATAGATTATTAGTAAGAAATTAGATAACAATCGTACAAAGAACCCGGGTAATTATTACTGTCCTTCTGTTAATTTCTTTTTAAGACAAGTTTTTTATCTGTTTGCTGTTTCACGCGATGACAGCTAGTTTACATAACATTATCAACTTAAACATGTCTATTGCTGTCCCTATTCCCACAAAGGGATGAGAGGGACAACGATATGTTTCTGAAAATGAATATCTGCAGTGGAAATTTAACTTTAATGTTTATTTGCTACGGAAAACGTTTAGTGCCGTTTGTTAATTCATCAGCGCGGTCGACCTCAATTGTCAAGTATTTTTCATTGTCGTGTCAACCTTATTGTTTTTTTTTAAATAAATAAAAATAGTTGTTTCTTGTTGTCTATGTTTGGTGATTTTAGAAGATTTATGTCACGGCCATAGTTACGGTGAATTATTTTAGGTTTTGATCAAAGAAGATGTATATATTAAGCCATTGTGTATTTTAAATTAGTTATAGTTTTTGTCTCGCGAATTAAATTTGATTTCTGAATGAAAGTAAGGTACATATATTAGTTGTTACTAACCGTTAGTAAAGAAATTAGAAAATGCTACGGGCACATTAAGTGCGTGGAGTAGGGATAGCTGCTCCCTAGAGACCAAAAAATTGTAAAATATAAGTTTAAATCCAATTAAAACATAATCCACAGACCCACATAGATAACTAAGAATCGATTTCTATGTTGTTTATTAAAAACTAAAAGAATTCACTAATTGCTAATGTGATGTTACAATACAGACGGATACTAAGATTTCTTCCTCTTACTAATATTGTAAATGCGAAAGTTTGTATGGATGGATGTTTGTAGGATCTTGTTTCTAGGAACAAAGTCTGAAGGAATTTTCTTTTTTTAATTCCACGCGGACGGAGTCGCGGGCGAAACCTAGTTGTTAAGTAAATTTGATAGTTACTATATATTAAGAATTACAAAATGTAATTACGCTTTAATACTTATTTTATAATTTATTTCTTGTTTTCAGGGAATGATCCACCTTTTCACAACAATGTCCGTCACAGCCGACAAGTCAAAGCATTCCAGGACTACAGTATAATTGACACGTCTTTCTGTAAATCAATGTGCTACCGATTATCTTCTATAGTGTTCCATGCAACTTCTTTAAAGTTTTTTCTATGGATCACCTCAATGAGTTTCATATTATCCATATTCATTACACATTTTATCAAAACTAATGAATACAAAACCATCACCGTACTCCAAGAAGAGGCAATCAGGAATGTTGGACTTGATTACAGATATACTGAGGTATACAAAAGAAAGCAGAAAATATCAAATGAAATTAAGTACATTTTGGAATGGACGCCGAAAGACTACGAACCTCTTAGACAACTTAGACAAGGCAAACTTTCCTTCATCAAAAACAATTGTTCATACGTAAACTGTTTCGTTACTGATGATCGAGATTTTTTCAACGGAGACTTGACAAAGTTTGATGTCATAGCATTTAACGGTCGAAATATACTGAACGCGAAAGAATCTGATCTTCCCAGAAACAGATCGCCTCATCAGAAATACATATATTTTAACATGGAGTCTTCTGACAATTATCCATTGTGCAATCCAGTGTTTGACGGTTTTTTCAATTTGACAGCTACGTATAAATTGAATTCCGACATCCAATTCTCTTATATACAAATAAGGGATCGTAACGGAGAAGTTGTTGGTCCTAGAATAGACATGAAATGGGCAGAAAATATGACTATTGATGAAGATTTGTCGATGTTAAACAATAAGAGCAAAGCAGCCGCGTGGTTTGTCTCAAATTGCAACAGCCGAAATGGAAGAAAAGAATTAGGAAAGAAATTACAAGAGGCTTTAGAAAAATATGGCTTAGCAGTAGATATATATGGCAAATGTGGACCGTTTCAATGTCCTAGAAATGAGAAGAAAAGATGCAATGAAATGTTGGAGAAAGATTATTTCTTTTATTTGTCCTTTGAGAATTCCTTCGCTGAAGATTATGTGACTGAAAAGGTGCTTACACCTTTGCATCATAACGCTGTACCGATTGTATTTGGTGGCGGTAATTATTCAAGGTACATGATATTCATGTTTATTGACTAAATATGTCCATTCATGAAATTTTTAATTTCGGCTGTGGTGACTCACATATTAGTGCCATCAAGCACTTCTACTAAATCGAATTCTATTCAACTTAACAACGGATGCGGGTGTAAGTTCAGTTTTGACAGCCTAGAGTCAAAATTGGTTTAGTAATTTATACTAGTCTTCGATGTTGACAAGGGAGGTGTCATTTTATTTGTACTATTCTCCGTAGTGTTTAAAAAATCATTAGTATTATTCAGGGCGGGCACATTTTTTTTTTTATCATACGAGGTGACAAACGAGCAAGCGGCCACCTAAATCCACCGAAATGGAAAGCGACCGCTGCCCATAAACATCCGCAATTGCAGATGCGTTGCCTACCCTAATTGACGGAGGAGGAGACGCACATAAAGAGGACATTTCCCCTTCCTATGCGTCTCCTCCACCGTCAAATCCACTTTTCCCTCCCATCCTTTCCCCTTAAGAAAAGGGTGGAAAGGAAAAAGGACTAAAGTTAGGCCTCCGGCACCACACTCATCAGACGAAACGCGGAATTGCTTCCACTTCACGCCTGTTTTCTGTGTGGTCGTGGTATTACACCGGGCGAGCCGGCCCATTCGTGCGAAGATGTTAAAGCGGGCACTACCACTGTTGAGCACATCTTCTAAACTATGGCACAACTGTTGTGCGATTGTCAATTGTTTCGCATCCCATTCAACTGTTTATTTGCACAACTATAAATCGAGTAACAATACGCACAAGCGCACCTCCAAATAAGTTTATAGGAATTAAAGAGCGACTAAACAGTTGTGCGATAGTTTAGTCTAAGGTGCGCTCTAATTTAATTTTTATAATTGTAACAGGTTTCTACCTCCGGACACATATCTGGATGCGAGATTGATGACGCCTGAAGATATAGCCAGTACCGTAGATCGGTTGATGCGTTCACCGGAAGAATATAGAAAATATTTCAGATGGAAATCTTATTATACATACCGTGACCCATCGGACACGGACAGTGTGTGTGCAGTGTGCGAACTCCTTAATAATGAAAGTATAATGCAACAACATACTGTTTACAACGAGTTTAGGGCTTGGTGGAATCCTGATTACAAACAGCGATGCAACTTGTGATATTTTTTATAATTATTAAATAAGTAATATTAAGATTTTTTAGTAAGAAAATAGAAATATTTTTTTTTTATTTATATACTCGTAAGTTTTTAGTTCCTGTAATCGTAAGCAAAAACAAAATATAGGTCGTATGGATCTAAACAATGTCAGAGAAATATGAACGAAGCAAAATGAAATTTCGTAGCTGCAGTTTATAAATTAGGTCCTAGGTTATTTATGTCCATAATGAATTTATAACTACAAAGAAATTCAAAGATAAGCAGGTTGCTTGATGATATTTTTCTTTACCGTTAGAAAATCAGGTGAATTACACAAATGAAATTCGAAAACTGAAAAAATATAACGGGCTTCGAAACCAGGACTTGCAGATTATAGTGCTTAGCCCCTGAGCCACTGTTGTTTTAAATATATCTAAATACAATTCTAATCAGAACTATTTAAGTGCACTACGATTTCCTGTTTGTTTATCGCAATTTGGATTGCTTTGTATATTGATAACAATTATCTGAAAACTTTCCATTATGGCGTAGGCAGAAAAATAGAAAGAACAGTAATTAGATTTCCGCAATGTGAAGAACTCTTCACGTTAAGAATAAACTTCTGAAGGTAAATTTTACTATAGTAAAATTTGTAGAAAAATCCTGATGAAATTTTTTATAGTAGATAGGGGAAGGTAATATCGTAACAGATACGACAGTGAAACCACACCAAAGTATAGAAACACGCAAGACATGCATTGTAATTTACGCTAGTACTATAAATTATTTTTGACTTACGGCCAATTATTGAAACGGATCTAAATACTTCGTATCGTAAGCGCCGATTCCACTGATAGATTACAAAATTTGTAAGTAATTGGAGTTTAAGCTTTCGGCTGTTACATATTTAACTAACGTCTCAAGATTCGGAAGTGTTGCAAAAGTACCAATGATGTAAACATTTTTGTTAAGTTTGATGTATTTTGTGTGTAAATTTGTTAACTTGAAAGGGCGTAAAAATTAAAGACAAAGTGAAACATAATGTTTGGAAATGAAAAAATCTAATGTGTATTATTTGTTTATCTTCATATTTTAATAGCCGTTGCTCGCGACTTCGTCCGCGAGTAATTTAAAAAGTGACAAAAAAGAAAGCTTACGTTACTCGGCATTAACGTAGCTTATAATAGGTGAAAGAATTGTTGAAATCGGCAAAGTAGTTTTTGAGTTATTTCAATACATACAAAAATCCAAAAGCACAAATCTTTTCTCTTTATAACACTAGTATGGATATAGATATTTTAGTTGTACATAATGTGTATTGATTGTACTGAAATTCGTTTAAAACTTGGTAACGCGTTTTATGCATATTTATTTTGCACTTCCTCAGTTCACCATAGAACTAAGTACGTCATGTTTATAATGGCCTTGACTGAGAAACAGTACGCAAGCGGCCGCCGCCCAATTCGACCGACTTTGCATCACTCGCGTTGTGGTCATTTTTAGTACTAACGAAAAGGTTTTTTCTTACATAAATCAATTCACAATATTACTATTAAATTCTAAATATTGTTAAAAATATTATCGTTACGTAAAAAGACTGTGATATGTGCATTTCAAGACATTTTCCAATATCATGTTGCGGTGTGTTTTTGGCGGACAAAACGCGCATGTGCGGAATAACTCGACGAATTTAAAGAGCTCGAAGACCTAATGTTAGCACAATTTACGCAACGGCCATTGTTTTTGTTTGGATTATAAAGTGACACGAAGTATACGGCAGGTGTGTATATTTTTCTACAATTCCGTTTTTAAATTATTTAGACAGAAATAAACATGTAGGTACCATAATGTTTTATTTTGTTTTTTTACAAAAATATTTCCAAAGCGGTTAAAAAACAAAAGTGATTAAACAACATATTTTATTGCATTAAACTTCCATTGTTTTAATTAACTCTTTCCAATTAACGTTATAATACAAGAAAAGAATTAGGAAAAAATGCAATTATATAAAACCTGCGAAAAAGATAGCAACAACAGCAACAAAAATGTTTTCGAATAATTTGGTGTTTTGTTATTTTTAGAATATTTAATTATCTTTTCCTTAATTCATATATACAAATATAGTAAGGTACTTGTAGTTTCGGTCACGTTATCGCTGTTCACAGCAATAACGTCACCGAAACTTCGTAATTTTGATATAATTTTCAAGAGTAATTATGTTTATTCAGATACGAAACTATTTTTGTACGTTATATTGTAACTTGATTAAACTATTGAATTTTAGATATCCGAATTACATTTTTAATCTTTGTATCCCTTCGTATTTATTTAAGATTATTAATATATTGTGATTTTATATCTTTTTCCAGTATTTTTCTTTATTTACAGATATAACTAGCATCAGGTTTGGTTGTCCAATGCACGTAAAAATATTTGAGTATTTAAAATGTTTGGACATGTCATTGCAGATATGTCTTTATTTATTCCGCTACGATTTCGTTTCTCATCTATTTTGATCCAGACAACTACCATCAAAGTCTTCCTTTTAATAATCTCGATAAGTTTTATCATCTCTATATGTTTTATTCAATCAACAAGCAAAGATTATGTATCGATTAATGAACATTCTATACAAGAGGCGCTCGACAATGTTGCTAAAGATTTAAGATACGTGGACGTATTTAGAAAGAAGGATCGTCTCCCCAAAGGTCTTAAATTTATATTATTATGGACACCAAAAGATTTTGCACCGTTCTATAACTTTGGTGAAGGACAACGTGCGTTTATTAAAAATAATTGTTCCATAATCAACTGTTATGTTACGGATGACAAGTACTTCTTCGATGGTGATGTAACAAAATTTGATGCCATTGCTTTCAACGGTCGGAATTTCAAAACTTTATCAAAATATCACATACCAAAGAAACGATCACCGCATCAGAAATATATTTATTTCAACACAGAGTCGTCTGACTATTATCCAGTTTGCAGTGATATGTTTGATGGGTTTTTCAACTGGACAGCGACGTATAAATTGAATTCTGATATTTTGTTCACATATGTACAAATAAGAAATCGAAGTGGAGAAATTGTTGGACCGAAGAGGAACATGGAATGGGTGAAAAATTTGTCATTTAAAAATGATTTTTCAATAGTACAAAATAAAAGTAAAGCAGCTGCTTGGCTTGTGTCTAATTGTAATAGTAGGAGTAAAAGGGGGGATGTTGTGACACACATACAAAAGTATCTCCAAAATTATGGATTAACTATAGATATATATGGATACTGTGGTTCGTATAAATGCCTCGATGATGATAAGGAAAGTTGTGCCACTATGTTAGGGCGGAAATATTACTTTTATTTGTCTTTAGAGAATTCTTTTGCAGAAGATTATGTAACTGAGAAACTTTTAACAGCATTAAAACATAACATGATACCCATAGTATACGGTGGTGCGAATTATTCAAGGTAAATAAAATAATTACCTTAATTTTTAAACGTTTCTTTAAATCTAATTTTACTACCTATCCCTTTCCATCCTTTTCTTAAGAGGAAAGGATGGGAAGGAAAGGTGGATTTTACGGTGGAGAAGACGCATAGGAAGGGAAAATATTCTCCTCCGTCAATTAAGGGTAGGCAACGGATTTGCAATTGCACATGTTAATGGGCAGCGGTCGCTTTCCATTTCGGTGGATTCAGGTGGCTCTTGCTCGTTTGCCACCTTACATAAAAAAAACACTTCCTAAAAACAATTAGTAATTGATAATTTTATATTTTCATCTTTTGCAGATTTCTGCCGCCGAACTCCTATTTGGATATCTTGAAGATGAGACCGAGAGAGTTGGCTGATACGATAGCGCAATTAATGATTTCACCAGAGCACTACGTTAAATATTTCTCATGGAAATCTCAATACGAGTACGTAGATCCGTTAAGAACGGACAACGTGTGCGCAGTGTGTGCAGCACTTAATAATAAAACTATGATGGAAAAACGAATGGTTTATAAAAATTTCAGGGCTTGGTGGAACCCAGTTTATAGAGATCGGTGTTGAAGTATATTTTTTAAAGTTGTACCACGTGCTATATTTTTTAAAATAAGATTTTGTGATTTTTCTACGAATGTTAATGTAAACCAAAGATAGAAATAACCATGTGTTATGTTTTATACATTATATAACTATTGTTATTTATTGCTAAGCAAGAGTATTCTGTGTTTTAAGTATTTATAAAGTTTTTTATTTTAGTACTTTTGCACAAGATTTAATTTTCTCCACTGCCGTCCAAAATCCATAGTGGTGCTAAAATAAAAATATTGGGTTTTTTAATGTAAAGATTATATTAAAGACTTTGTTTTTCTATGTATTCAGAATGTTTATTGGAAGAATAGTCTAAAAAATTACTCGGAGGGGAATTACAGAGATTTTATACATCTTTTATGATGGTTAAATTGGATAAATCAATTGTTGACATTAGATGTGTTGCTCGCCTATTTAAATATAAATTTAAACAATTGACAACCAAAGTTATGTTACCAAAGTTAGTTTATTCCAATGAAAACTTTCTGCAAATCTATAGTAGTTCGTTTCATCATGAACTCATCCTTTTCCCTATAGAGTGTACTCTTCTACACATCTCTATCAGCTGTCAACTGAATTACTTTCTTATGCATATCCTTATTTACGTATTCATCTTCGGTCATCCACTTTTAGCCCACATTCAAGGTTCCTTCCTTGTTTATATGAACATCTTTGCTTACGTACGATAACCTTTTCCTTCACAATTTCTCCATCAGAGACGCTACTTCTAATTTCTTATTTAACTTTTTTAAATAATATAAGGTGGCAAACGAGCAAACGGTCACCGAATCCACTGCAATGGAAAGCGACCGCTGCCCATAAACATCCGCAATTGCAGATGCGTTGCCTACCCTTAATTGACGGAAGAGGAGACGCACATAAAGAGGATATTTCCCCTTCCTATGCGTCTCCACCGTCAAATCCACTTTTCCTTCTCATCCTTTCCTCTTAAGAAAAGGGTGGACTAAAATTAGGCTATATGTACTCTTAAGTTTGATTGTAAAATGTTTCTCCATTGTACTTTATAGATGTATAATTATTGTTCACATAAGAGGTACGAGCAGTGTATGTGATGTTTTAAAACAATGTTTCAATTTGAACAATTGAACTGTTAGGCTGATACTATAATTATTGTTCTAAATGAAAGCGTTCCAAGAGTTTTATGTAAACATTGAAGTGTTATAATATATTTGTTATGAGTAGTGAGTGATGCCGTTTCATTATATTAAATTATACCTTTAGCTCATCGAATAGATTTAGGTTTCACAAGAGAATATTATAATAAGAAAAACTAAAAGATAACCCCTAGCGCCTTCCGTGGAGCCCCCCTGACTACAGACTTTAAGGACTTCAGAACGTTAAGCTAAAATTACACACCAAATGAATTATGTTTGCATTTCTATACATGTTTACACTAATTAAACGCCCGACCGAACCACCGACCGCAAGATAAAAAGTCTGTGGTCTACACGGGCTCATAATAGAAACAAATAATACTCGTATTTTCATTTCCCATCTTTCTTCTGTGTGGTATTCCATCGGTTGCACAAACCACTATTGCGGACTTCAAAACTCTGGTTGTAACCACTCGTGTTAGGATGTAATACTTTTTTGATTCTACTTATAACGTGCCCACATCTGAAACTAAAATATCGCACAACTGTTTAGTCTCATTTGATTCCTATGAGCTTATATAAAGGTGCGCACACTATTCGATTTTTAGTTATAAAAAACAGTTGAATGGGCTGCGAAACAATCGACAATCGCATAACTGTTATGTGATAGTTTAGTCAAAGTTTTGCGTCTCTAAAAGACTGGTAGTATAGTGAAAAAAGGATGTGTACGTGTAGCCCGATGAGAAGCGCTGGCATCGGTTAGTTCTGACAGAAAATATGTACAACCTTCATGGTCATAGAAATAAGTATAAAAGAAGAATACATGACAGCTGCGTGACAAGGTTCTGTATGAGCTTTATTGATTTATTTTTGGTCACCTCATATTGACATCTCAGACCATTTTTTTATAATTTATATTTATTTATTATTGAATACCACAGATATTGATTATTATTGTAACTTGATGTTAATACTTGCTTGCTATAATATCTGTACGAGGGTAAATATCACATGAAACAACGCCGTTGCAAAAATACAAAACAGAAAAAACAAACAACAAAATGAGGATAATAGTAAATAACATCAGGCAATTATTTAATCTATCAAGTAAGTTCAGAATAGCTGGGAACGATAGTGTTTGGGACTCACCTTTTAGACTGAACATAGGAGTTTAGATAACACTAGCTTTTGCGCGCGATTCCTCCGCGTGAAATTAAAAAGAAACTTGGTACGAATGATATGTATTATTCCAGATTATATGCTACATATGTGACAAATTTCGTTAAGATCCGTTAAACCGTTTTGGAGATATTTGTTATTTATATTAAACAAACATTCATTCATCCATCGATTTCGCATTTGTAATATTAGTATGAAGTATTTTAATATTACAATTACATGATCATCATCTCCCCGTTCTTATCCTACCCCCGTAGGGTCAACGCAGGTTTTCGTTTTCTAGGTAAATATATCTCCTGTCATCTTAGTCATCACTTCCTTCTTGATCATGTCATCTATCACGCAATCCATCCATCTCTTTTTACGTCTACCTCTACCGGTGTACCTTCATTCATTCTTATATGTTCGAAATGAGGCGACAGCACTGATACTTAGATTTATTTCCAGGTTCAAGCGGAGAAAATGAATTACATGGACAATCTTTAATTAAGCTACCATTTCGATTCATTACAACTTTAAACAAGATGACTGCCGTCAAAGTTTTCCTATTTATGATTACGATTAGTCCCATCGCTTTCATATGTTTTATTCAATTATCAAGAAATAGTTACATTTCAATCACTGAAAACCTTGTAAAAGGGGCTTTCGATAACGATAAAGATTTAAGATATCTCGTGCGTACAACAGAGGATGGTTTGTCAAAAGACCTAAAATACATTTTGCTGTGGTCGTATTGTAAAAAGCACGACCCATTCATTCAGCTGGGTGAGGGTCAAAGAGCGTTTATCAAAAACAACTGTTCTACAAATAACTGCTACGTCACTTATGATAAGTACTTCCTCGGTGGCGATGTTACAAAATTTGACGCTATTGCATTTAACGGTGTTTTTATAAATAGTCTGATAAAATCTAAGCTTCCGAAAAAACGATCCCCTCATCAGAAATACATTTATTTCAATATCGAGTCGCCTGATAATTATCCAGTTTGCAGCAGCATGTTTGATGGGTTTTTCAACTGGACGGCGACATATAAATTGAATTCTGATATTTTGTTCTCGTATCTACAAATTAAAAATCGCAGTGGAGCAATTGTCGGACCAAAGAAGAACATGAAATGGGCGAAAAATGTGTCATTGGAAAATGATTTTTCCATAGTACTAAATAAGAGTAAAGCTGTTTCTTGGCTTGTGTCCAACAGTAACGATAGAAGTGGAAGACACGAAGTTGCCACGCACTTACAAAAGTATTTACAACGATACGGATTAACCGTCGATATTTATGGATATTGTGGTCCTTACAAATGTCCTAGAGAACTTATGAATAGCTGCCGCAACATGTTGGGAAGAAAATATTATTTTTATTTATCTTTCGAGAATTCATTCGCAGAAGATTATGTGACTGAAAAACTTCTTATAGCTTTAAATCATAACATGATACCTATTGTGTACGGTGGTGCAGATTATTCAAGGTTAATATTTATTCAAATTAATTAACAAACGAAATATCTATTTAGGCGGCATCTGCAGAATAAGTCCTCACGTGATGCGTCAGAACAGGTTCATACAGATCATTACTATTGTTTTCTGGATGCAGTTGTAGCATCACCAAAGGCATAGTAGTGATCAGCTGATCAAACATGCTAGAGGCACAAAATAATCTAGGGAATTTCAACATCATCCTTAAAACCCTATTATGTTGGATGCATAGGTCATCTAACGTCTCTTAACATCAGTAAATCTAAAAATAATCATGTTATTTAAAAATTATATATTAACATACTCATATAACGTTACATATGCGTTGTTACTTTTTGTGAATAGTCAATTTACAAATTTAAACGGTGTGATTTTCTTGCAAGTTAGAAACGATGATATTCTGCTGAAATAAAAAATTAAAAACCAATACCAGATGTGATTAACGATTGTAACTTATTTTCTTCTTTTTATGCAGGTTTTTACCTCCAAACACGTATTTGGATGCTTTGCAGATGAGACCTCGAGAATTGGCTGACACCATTGTACAGTTGATGACCTCACCGGAGCAGTACGTTCAGTATTTCTGGTGGAAATCTCAGTACACGTATTCAGACCCGCTAACTGTGGACAGCGTGTGCGCAGTGTGTGCTGCACTTAATAATAAAACTATGATGGAGACTAGAACAGTATACGATGAATTTAGAATCTGGTGGAACCCTAGTTATAGAATACGATGTAGATCTCCGTAAATGTTGTAGGTATCCATGAATTTAGACTGTCATAGCACCTGTTTTATAATTCTATTGTTTATGCTTAAAGAATAAGGGATCATTAAATGGTTTCTTCCAAAATAAAAATTAATGCACAAGCATTTCAGGGTAGCGTTTTTTTATTTAACTTTGTGGTTCCTGTTTCCTTATTTTGGCATGTGTTATATCCTGTTGCCTTAGTTTGCCTTATTTCCTTGTGGTTGGTCGCGGTAGTGCGGATTCGAACTAATAATAGAGATATAATTAACTATCCATTACCATCAACGTCTGTTGATAAGTGTATACTTAGAGACCTATCCATTTAAACAGATCAGATATTATTTAAACTAAGGAGTTTTAATATTTTAAGCTTTCTTTTTCGTTTTCTGATATTGACGTCAACTGACAAATCCAAAAGAATATTTTTATTTATAATGACATTAGACAACATACAACGATAATAAGTCTGCCTTCAATTTAATTAAATTTAATAATTCTGTTTGTTAAATTAATGTGAGTTAAAACAAAACATTAAACAAACATGAATAACAGCGATGTATCAAAATTCAAAACGAAGAGAACTCGACACAACGATATGAAGAATTTGGCATGTAATATAAGACATTTATGGAATCAATTAATAGTGCGTGCAGCAACAGAAAACGGAAAAGACATGACTTTGCTCCAGGCAATGGCTTGGACTTCACTTTTAGGCGAACTGCAGAAGCATATATTGGCCATCATTCATTGTTGTCTGTGCTCCCTTTATCAGTTCATCCCAGCATGTGCTTTCCGTTTTCTTATACTCGTATATATCGTAGTAAAACATTGTAGCACAGGATTTAATAATCTATTACTTGCAGGTACTAACAGAATGTGTAAAAGTAAATCAGTCAAAAACACCTTGTCCTTGTTTAAGCTACGGCGATTTGGCTGCATCATGATTTTAAAAAAGATAAACGCGTTCAAAGCTTGTTTACTTATAGTCACAATTACTTTTATTATCTTCATACGCGTCAATCAATTGTCAAGTTATATATACAAATCAAAAGTTCAGAATCTTGTAAGAGAGGCCATCGTAGATGTTGAAGAAGATTTTAGATATGTCGAGGTGTACAAAACAAAGTACAGTTTGCCGAAGGATCTTAAATTCATTTTACTGTGGACGGACTGCAAATTTAACCACCCATTCAATACAATACGTGATGGTCAACGTGCGTTTATATTCAAAAACTGTTCGGTGTTCAATTGTTACTTCACCTACGACAAGTCTTTCTTCGGTGGAGATCTAACAAAATTTGACGCTATAGTATTTAATGGCCCACGTATACATACTCTATCAGATGAACTTCCAAAAAAACGCTCCCCTCATCAGAAATACATTTATTTCAGCATAGAATCGCCTGATTATTATCCAGTTTGCAACGATGTATTTGATGGGTTTTTCAACTGGACAGCGACATATAAATTGAATTCCGATCTTTTGTTCTCATATATAGAGATAAGAAATCGCAAAGGAGAAATTGTAGGGCCAAAGACTAATATGACATGGGTTAAAAATATGTCAGTTGAAAATGATTTTTCTATAATACAAAATAAGAGTAAAGCAGTTGCATGGCTTGTGTCTAATTGTGAAGACAGAAGTGGAAGAGGTTTAATTGCTAACAACCTGCAAAAGCATTTACGACCGTATGGATTATCCTTAGATATTTATGGAGATTGTGGTACTTACAAATGTCCTAAAAAACGTATGAAAAGCTGCCTTAACATGTTAGGGGAAAAATATTACTTTTATTTGTCTCTAGAGAATACTTTCGCAATAGATTATGTGACTGAAAAACTTGTAACTGCTCTGAATCATAACATGATACCTATAGTGTACGGTGGAGCAGATTATTCAAGGTTAACATTTGTTCTAATTTATAAATCTGATACGTATGAAATATCTGTCAGAATTCGGATTATTCCCAACCGTCCCCACGTAAGGTCAGATGAGAAAAAGTTTCATCCGACCCACCCTTTGCGATGAGGGGACGGTTGGAACTGATTTTATTTCATAACGGTTTCTTCTGTCACCTTATTAGTGATTGTGGGACTAAAAGGTGAAACTTTTTATTCTCATGTGGGGACAGATCGGGGTGACGGTTGGAAATAATCCCTGAATTCCGGCGATTAGTTTAGATGGATGTTTGTTAGAGTTTGTAGCCTAAACGGCTGAACGGATCTCGATGAAATTCGGCATAGATGTAGAGGATAGTGTAGAAGAACACATAGGCTAAATACTTTATTTTTTAATGTACGCGGACGGAGTAATTACTTACACTATACTATAACGTTACATATTAAATATAGAATTGTATAAAGAATGTTTTCATGAAAAATCTAATTTCAATTGGGTAACTTATTAACAGTTTAAAAAAAACTCGTTATTAGTGGGCAATGATTATACGTAACAAATTATAAATAAATACATACATACATTTTATCCTTGTAGGTTTGTACCTCCGCACACGTACTTGGATGCTTTACGTATGAGACCTCGAGAATTGGCTGCTACTATCGCGAAGTTGATGACTTCTCCGGAGCAGTACGTTCAGTATTTCTGGTGGAAATATTATTACACGTACTCGGATCTGCTGTTTGTGGACAACGTGTGCGTAATGTGTGCCGCGCTTAATAACAAAACTATGATGGGGACAAGAACGGTACACGATGACTTTAGATTCTGGTGGAACCCCTATTACAGAATACGATGTAAAACTCCGTAGAAATGCTTTTAAACTCCGTAATTACACTGTCGCACCTGTGTTGTGTGTATTATTGTCCCTTTTTTTGCTAAGAGAATGAGAGGGATGATGATACTGTTATACAGGTTAGTTCTATGGAGGGTTGCTGTTACATTGAATTGTTGCATTTTTTCTTTTTTTAAACCCCAAGTTTTATCGGGTTTTATCGGGATTTTGACATGAACGTTGCTGATACTTGTAGGAATATTATAGACGACTTTTTTGTTAATTACACGATGACAAAGTTTGCTAGTGTAAACTAGTTTATGATTCTGAGTGTACACTTCGCTCCAAAAGAACATTAAATAGACAAACTCGTAACCGTATCAAAGTAAATGAGTTATCGGAAACAGGAAACAAGTTTTCTAAGAGAACTGGAGTAAGTAAAGACAACATTAAAACTACAACAAAAGCCACTCCGCTCGTTGGGGCGTTAACGAAAAAAGTTGGATAAAGTTAATTAGAAAAGTTTGCTGTGGCTTCGTGGTGGCGGTATCTAATATACGTGAGCCGAATTTTGGTTTCCATTGTTGTAATACTTGTATGAAAACAAATTGCTTCTCTCTTTTATTCTCTTTGGAAAATAGGGACAAAAATATTTTATAAAGTAACACGGCTGTGGAATTTTTACGGTTGTGTTCATGTCCTGCGATTTTGTCGGCGCAAAATTAATAAAAAAAATATGTAATATTTATGACATGTGCTTTCATTCAAGAGAATACTGTGCTTATTTATTGTTACGCTATTCGATACTTTTTAAACATCTATTAAGACACTAGCTTACGCCCGCGACTCTGCCCTCGCGGAATAAACAGCCTATGTGTTACAGCCTATGTGTTCCAGACTATCCTCTACATCTATGCCATTTCATTGACATCCGTTCAGTTAAGGCTACAAATTGTAACAAACCTCCATCCATCTAAACTTTCGCATTTATAATATTAATTTTTATCTTGGCGGATGAATAATTTTATGTTTATCGATTTTGACGAAGAGGCACTTACTTGTGTTATGTCAGTAGAATTTTTCGATAAAAGTATCTTGGGGTGGGGATACAAGGGAGGGGGGTATCGCTCCGCAATGTCATTACTGGCCCCGGAGCGCATAAGCGATATTCAATGGTGTAAGAATGGTAAACAGAATTTTTAAATATTAACAAGTTCAATACATTATTTATAGTTCAATAATAATCTTTATATAGATTAATATTATGAAATGTAATGACTATGTTATCACGCTATTTAATTTAGTGGGGATAAGATTTGAAAACATTTTGATCCGAGAAAGAGACAAAGACTCCAAGCCAATAACAGTAAAGATTGCCACATCGGTAATTTTTAAATACTGAGACTTTGTTGTCCTTTGAGTGTTTAAATTTTAACATTTGCAAATGAAAGTTTTTCGGAATAAATAAATTAAGTTTTTATAATATTCGCATGTAGCCGCACGGGAACAGCGAGTGTCTAAATAATGAAACAAAGCAAACTATTATTTTCCTTGAAATTGAAAAAAGTAATATGATAGAGGTTTCGAGGAAGATTAGCAAGTAGGTGTATGTAGAGTTAATTCAAATCTCTGTCAGCTTAGACACAAAGATGTAGTCAAGAGTGTTGAAATAAAAAAAAACAGTAAAGGAATAAATCAAACGTTTCGTAGCTCCAAGTACACTGCGATAGTCAATAAGAGCCCTCTAAGTAGATTTGCGGGCCCGCAAACGACGCGCCTGTCCCGCTGCGCCGTTCTCATTCAATTACCGGCAGTCAAGCCTTAACCGCACCACTCATGTACACTCGCGTGCAATTAAAAAACAAAAGAACAGTATGATAACCACACAGTTAATAACAAGTATCAAAAAATTCGGACATAATCGCGGTTGACTAGGACTAATCAACCCTAACATAAAAACGCATATATCTGGACCGGTACATATGTTAACGATTATAGAATAGTGCCAAAATACACACTCCGTCCGCGTGTAATTAAAAAAAAATAAAAGCGAAAAGCTTATGTGTTCTTCCAGACTCCCCTCTAAGTCTATGCCAAATTTAATCGATATTCGTTCAGACGTTTAGGCTACAAAATCTACAAACATACATCCATACATCTAAACTTTCGCATTTATAATATTAAGTAAGAAGTAATATAAATGGGAGACTATACGAGTACCTACTACAATATAGTGTAGAAATCTGAGATACTCGCTTGTATTATGAATGCGAGTATCTCTGATTCTCTTATCGGTGAGATAGATGGCGCTACCGGTCTTATATTACCATAGTATTACTAACAGGAAATGTGTGAATCTATAAAAAATGAGGTAGAAAATTATGCTTAGAGTGTAACACCGGGAGATTCTAACCGCAGTATTTTACAGATGATAACCAGATAAATCTTATTAGGTAAATTGCAATGAAAAATATAAAATTTCTATTAATTTTAAGGTTGTAATTATTTTGCAATACGACACATAACACTGGCCATTGGCGTTTCCAATCAGCCGTGAAGATTTTTACGGCCGTACTAATTGAGCGAGATGCCAACACCGGAAGCCATAAAAGTTATTAATTGGTTTCCCGCCAAGCTCGGCGGCGGAAGTTGTAAATACACGCCGCTACTATTTCCGGTCAATCGACACGCATCGCTCCAACCTTTTTGGAGGAAATGGAGAGATTGATGTTTTATTGTGCGTTGCAAGCGGTGTAAATCATGAAATATACACCTTGTATTAATTTTCACTGTATCGCTATTTTTACAAATTAATATTAATAAAATTGTAACAACACTACAACAGTGGTAGAGCCCGCTTTAACATCTTCGCACGAATGGGCCGGCTCGCCCGGTGTAATACCACGACCACACAGAAAATAGGCGTGAAGTGGGAGCAATTCCGCGTTTCGTCTGATGAGTGTGGTCCCGGAGGCCTAATTTTAGACCTTTTTCCTTTCCACCCTTTTCTTGAGATGAAGGAATGGGAAGGAAAAGTGGATTTGACGGTGGAGGAGACGCATAGGAAGGGGAAATGTCCTCTTTATGTGCGTCTCTTCCTCCGTCAATTAAGGGTAGGCAACGCATCTGCAATTGCGGATGTTTGTGAGCAGCGGTCGCTTTCCATTTCGGTGGATTACCGCCTTATATTAGTTATATAAAAAAAAGTTAGAATTAATTTTTTATCATTGTTTTCATAAATTCAAAAATTTTCAGATCGTGCGCAGACCTTTGACTAGCTATCGCACAGCTGTTGTGCGATTGTTAACTGTCGATTGTTTCGCAGTCAATTCAACTGTTTAGTTGCATAATTAAAAATCGATTAGTGTGCCCACCTCCATATAAGCTCGTAAGAATCAAAGCGAGACTAAACTGTTATGCGATAGTGCAATTTCAGGGGTGTGCCTGCTTTTAATGTTCTATTTTAAGTCATGTGCTTGTTTAGACGTAATCTATACTAACATTATAAAGATTTGTATTTTTGTACATAATTAAATAACTCAAAAACTACTGAGCCGATTTTAAAAATTCTTTCATCATAAGAAAGTCCGTTATCGGTGAGTAACATAGGTTATATTTCACGTAAACAAAGTCGTGAGCAACAGCTAGTAACAGTATGCGTCTATTTTTTTTCAATTATTTGGCTAATAAAGAGACGAAGCACACAAGTAATTACAGTAAATATCTTTCATTCATTGAGAGTATTCGTTGTAAAAAGTCACTAATTCGTTAAAAGCTTTCCATTGTTCCGGATATCCGTGATCTTCTCAATTAGATGATTAAGTTTCGTTCAGTTAAGAGTGATCGATATTTATTTGTGGATACGTAATCAACGTGATAAAGTTAAGAAGACTAACGACTCCATATTCAGTAGTGTTATAAAACGGAAATTTATTTGTTTATTTACATACGGAAAAAAATATAAAAAATTCACAAATAAAAATGTCGCCAAACTGCACAGCGGTTTGTTGATGACCAACACCCATTTCTTACAAATATACCTTGATGTATCTTGTACTTATTCTTATATATTTACATCAATTTTAATTTTGTAAGAAATGATTTCTTAATTTATTTTTTACAATGTTTTTGGATTTATTGACAACGTTTTCATCTCTGAGGAAGTTAATGATATTATATAATTAAGGAATCATGTATTTCGTTGTCCTTTCCCCTATTAAATTGGTTATTTATTGTTGGAAAGTTATTCTTAGGTCTTGCATTTAGCTTGAATTAAAGTTGAAGTGCTCTGTTAAACTAAGCTACTTTTTAAATTACTTACGTAGGTAACGTTAAGTATCTGTACATTAGAGGAAGTTTGAAAGTAGCGCCAGTGGTGGAGAAATTGAGAAGCAATAGGTTAGCGTGGTATGGACGTGTTATGCGACGAGACGATGGGGACATAAACCTGAAAGTGTTATGAATGAATGTGGATAGCAACAAAGGAAAAGGAAGACCGAAGAAAATATGGAAGAATCGTGTGAAAGAGGATATGCTTAAGAAAAGAGTGGATTCATATATGACGGCTGATAGAGATGTATGGAAGAGCAGCACATTCCGTAAGGGGTAAGGGCAAGTGGATGAAGACGTAGATAACGTAGACTAGTCTATTCAAGTGGCAATCAGTGGAGTGAATGGGCCGAGATGCGATTGCTCGACCAAGACAAGGTCAAAGGTAGGAGGTAAGGAAGAAGAACTATACTTTGTAGCCTAAACTGCTTAACGGATCTCGTTGAAATTTGACATAGACGTAGAAGATAGTTTGGAAGAACACATAAGATACTTCATTTTGTTTTGTTTTTCAATTCCAAGAGAAATCGCGGGATAAAGCTAGTGTAAATAAGCGTTTATGTAATGTTATTGTAAAAAATTGTTGATTATTTATACGATGAAATATATTTAATAAAAATGGCGTTTAATCAAAGAGAGTCATTTAAATCGTACGCCCGTTGAAAGCGCTCCCTAAATCTGTTCGTTGGAACGTAAGCGCGCGCAAAAATGTAATTTCCTGGCTTGCACGAGTTGAAGGCGAAAGAGAACTGATAACAGCGATTCCCTTCGCTTCGCTTGCACGTGATATCTGTACGATCATACACACCCTCAAAGAACACACCAATGTAATCTGTTTTACATACTCATTGCGTTTTAAATTAAACGCTTTTTTAGAAAGGGATGAACACGTGGCGAACAGCGAAGAGGTCAAGACATCCATAAGACCAGAAGAACTTCGGTTTTGTCGGTTTTAGACCAAATGGTACCCTGGCTTTGTATTGGACACTAACTGTTCCCCTGCGACTTCATCCGCATGAAATTATGAAATTTTTTTTTTAATTTTTACATTTGTCGAATTATCAATTACAAATTACAAAGTGACATGACATGATGACAATCTTGCTTCCTTGATGTTGGCAGCAACTTATGGTCTCTTTCCCACATTAGGGATTTTATCCATAATATTTGCCCCCTAATTTAATGGCGTTAAAATATATAGCCTAAAGCGTGACGCAAGTGTAGGGCTTTTTATTAAAAAAAGAATTATTCAAAAATATGGTGTAATTGCTGACATCTTAGGCAACAAAGAAGTGTGTGTTTATTCTTTATTACAATAGTATAGATAGAAATGTTACAATCCGTATATAACTTCCTTATGTAGAATAAAATAAATAATGTAAACTAGAGCTGTTGCTCGCGACTTCGTTCGCGCAGTATTTAAGAAAACATACGAACTATAACACAAACAAAAAAAAATCATTTCACTCGGGAACTTGACAATTGTGACATGTGTTACTCCTGACTTTGTTTTATATCTGTGCCAAATTTAAATAAGAGAAGTGTTTCATTATAAGGAGGTTAGTCCCGGACTTGTCGCAGTCTATTAGAATAATTCCAAGTTTTCTTACTCTAGAGAAAATTAAACAGACTTGTGCATTAAAAGGTTATTTTTTAAGTAAATAATACACGTTTAAAGTATCACGTAGCGATATGAAATATTAACCTCCAAAACTCTTAAGATAGGCCTATCTTTTTACGGAAGAGCGTCGCGTGCTTGACTTGAAAGCGAGACAAGTGCCCAGTAATGGATATCTATTAGCCCCAGTTGCCGTAGCTTAGATCAGGGCTGCCACTGCGTAACTACTGGTGGACATATATATTTTTAAACACTAGCTTTTGCACGCGACTTCGTAAGCGCGAAATTAACACAATAATGTAATGAAAATAACATACGTTACTTAGTGATAATGTAAGTTTCTAATAGTGAATTTTTTGTAATCGCTCTGATAAATTTTGAGTTCATTCGTTACTTACATAATTATAAGCTTCTTTTTTATAATATAAGTATAGAGGCATAGACTTCATAAAACATTCTTGACTCATGATAGATAAATTTAAATTATAATTCTAACTCCTCAACTAATTAGTTTATTTTGTTTTTACTCGTTATTGCCAACCCTGAAGCGGTTCCCCATCCATTACAGTGATTTCCGACACGCAGCCTGACGCAGCTCTGTGGCCACTCTTACACAGAGAAAAGTATATCTTTTGTATTTTGGTAGTACGTAAAAGTCAGGTAAAAACGTCATGCTCTCTGCGACCTCATGACTACAAAAATACTTGTTTCTTAGTCCGTTTAAAGCAATATTTTTCTATTCTTTCAGTTCCTTTGGTACAAGGTGGAACACACCCGGTATATAGCATGTACATTTTTTATTCGCACTGTAAGCGAGATACACAGGTGCTTTAGACCTGGTATCACATTCAACTTGTTAAGAAGTTGTAATTTTAAAATAATATAAGGATATATGTAAAATGAAATGTTATTGCATCCAATGCAACAGTAATCTTATATTCCGATGTTCATTTTGGTCACAGCACGAGGGAAGTTGATAGCCGTCTACACTTGCAATATTATTGGCGAGAGGGGCGTGGGGGAAGGCGCGGGGGATGGCGATGAGGAGGACGTACTCGATGCTCATTTCTCAGGTTCGACTCCCAGTATTGATATTGCTGGATATTACGAGCCGAAAGCTGGCGGAGTCATGTAGAGCTATAAAAGTGTTAGAACTGATTTCGTTAATAATTTCGCTATGTTTATTGAAACAAAACGAATTAAAGAACTTGCATTTATTTCTTACGCTAGTTTATTAGTTGTTTAAAAGAATAGGGGCATAATTATTTTTTACACAATAATCTGTTTCGGCTAACCTTTAATGAACTTTGGCAGAAGAAAGATTTGCTTTGGGTCACAGCTTAAGTCGAATTAAAACAACGAATTATGGTTCGAATAAATTGAAAACGCTGTCTCATATAAAAGAAAACGTACTTTAAAAAAATGTTTATTTACATATTTTTTTTAGTCTATTCAATGTCGACTCTATTAGATTCCTAGGTGTACGTTATCAGAGGGTAATATTTGTTTAATCTGCAGGCGGGCTACGACACCCGCCGCCGACTATTGCTGCGACATAATCTCAGCTATATTTAACCACCACAAATCGCTATCACTCTACTATATTAAAATATAACACTGATGTTTCGTCCAATTTTATGTTTTATATTTTTTTTTCAAATTCATCACTTTTTAAATCGTAGTTAAAAATATATGAGTAGAGATGCAGAAATTTGAGTAAACGCCCGAGGGAAATTATGAATAATTGGCTGTATAGGTCGTTGCCCTGTCGGCTCTTTTTTCCATGACGTTTATCAAAAATTGAAAAGATTTTTCTAATTACTTATAATATAATAACTAGATGTAGCTCGTGACTTCATTTGTAATGAAATAAATGTAATAAAGTAACTTTTGAATGGTGAAAGAATTTTTAAAATCAGCTCAGTTTGAGTTATTGGATACAATAATCCAAATATACAAATCTTTCCTCTTTATAATATTAGTACAGATTACTGAATAACACTTTTTTTTGTTTTTATCGTATACAGCTCTACTCTAACAGCAGCTTATAACATCAATAGTTTACTATACGTCTCCACTGAGGGGCTCAGAGCCTACCCTTATTTAGGGTGAATGGACCTCAACCACGCTGCCGACTTACTGCGTGTTGGTTGACATCACACATCTTGGAATTTGCAGATTGCATCACGATGTTTTCCTTCACATTTGCGGCGGTGTTTACGCTAATTTTATTTTAGTATAGATTTTTTTTTTATTTTCTAACAAATACTCATAAGGTGTACTATAGCTAACAAGAAAATAACAAACAAGACCCTTTCGTTACGAGGCTTCGGGTTCTAGAGGGTAATTCGATACAAGGGTTAGGGGAACGATTTGTTGCAATCGGAGGCGACGAGTAATGTTTCCTTATCGTAGAACTGAACGGGAAACGGGAAGCCGTTTTTCCTCCGCCGATAGTTGATTGCTAGTAAAGGCGCTGCGCTCCCGTAGTACACTGACTTAAGTTTTGAATGCGATAGCTTCTGTCCAAAGCATTTTTGTGAAGTATTTATATGAGGATGCAAATATAATCAGATAGAGGTTCTTCAATACAAAAAATTGTAAAATTGTAAAAACAATTATAGCATTTTTTTGCTTTTCTTTAGTTATTATATTTGGGTGCAAAATTGCAAAACAATAATAAAAATTTTATGTGCCGAAACCCGGGATCGAACCAGGGACCTTTAGATCTTCAGTCTAACGCTCTCCCAACTGAGCTATTTCGGCTACAATACATATTTACAATTTTAAGTACAGAAAGAATAACAAAGATTTTCTCAAAAAACATGGTATTTGTTATTGTATTTAACAAAAGCTGAAAGGTTATTAGTTACTCTGGTTTATAAAAATACGAATGCTATAGATTCCTAGTTTGAACGAAAAAAACATAAATATTTGCGGGACCCACAGTTAACAAATGTTTCTTAATTTAGTCCACAATATTATAATAATTGTATTTTTTTAACATATCGTTTTTACTAAATAAATGTAAAATAGCAAAGAAAAATATTTACATAACTTTTTATGTACCGATTGCGTATATTTTATTTATCTTCAACATAAAACATATGTATAGATTAAATAAAATATTTCTTCACAGCAATTTTCATATGAAAATCTTTTACAAATTCACGAGTAGGGTAAGATAAATGTCGGTCACTTAGTTTGCAGACTTCGCTGTATCTCATCTTGAATTTTTTACGGTAACCTTTATAATGTTTTGGAATGAATTGCGTAACGTAAAACTGAACTATTAAAGAATCAGGATCTTATTATTTTTATAAAATTTCATAAGGTATTAAGTTCTCTTGCTTGTTATTCAAATTATCTTAATAATTATAAATGCGAAAGTTTAGATAGATGGATATTTGTTAGAGTTGTGCCTAAACAGTTGAACGGATCTCAATGAATTGGCATAGACGCTGAACATGTCTAGAAAAACACATGCTATTTACTTGTACGAAAATATACGGAACTGAAATTCT
Organism: Papilio polytes; assembly: GCF_000836215.1. Lineage (NCBI taxonomy): Eukaryota > Metazoa > Arthropoda > Insecta > Lepidoptera > Papilionidae > Papilio > Papilio polytes. Next base: position 3,964,015 of record NW_013526359.1, read on the forward strand.
TACACAATTCGAAACATTTGACGATTTTATTATCGATATTGGTATTCATTTTGTCTACCGCAGCCTCCGTATTGAAAATTTCTTGAATTGTTGTCTTCCGCCCCCGTCTTCGCATGCTAATTAAAAAACAAAAGTAAGTAGCTTATGTGTTCTTCCAGAATATTCGCTACATGTATGCCAAATTCCATCCAGATCCGTTCAGCCGTTGAGGCTACGAAATTTAACAAACATCCATCCATCCATCCATTTATTTAAACTTTCGCATTTATAATATAAGTAAGAAGTAAGATTTTTAATTCTGCGCAGACGAAGTGTAGAGCAAAAGCTAGTCTTCGATAAAAATACAGACGATGGCAACATCTATTCTTATAACTCATGCGACTGCTCATAGTTCGAAGAAGACTTGTACCAGATTCTTTATGGAATATCCATCTTTCGACCACATCTTCACTATCAGTCGGTGGGATCTAAAAGTGAAATAAAAACATGTCGATAAAGTTTTCCCTATTCTTTATGAAAATAAATCTCAAGAAAGTTTGGCGTAATATCGCTAACCGTAATCAACGTCAATATAAATTTCATAATTACAGCGATCCAATTAAAATATTAAGTAAACTCTGACGAGCGGAGCTATTCAAAATTCACCTCCGGCGCAAATTATGCAAACTGTTCCCCGCAATATTCTCGTTTTCGACAATATATTTGCATTTGGAATAGAGTTGTAACGGAATAAATAGCCGTCGCGGCACGTCCGCTCGCTTCGCACTCGACTCACGAACTGATTTGAATTGAGAATTTGTTCGCTCGAATGATACGGCTTGTTAGTTTTTTTCTTTTAATTTTGACTAATCAATTGACGAACTAACAAAACTGATATGATATACCGCAATTAAAGATCACACGGTCGAATACCGTAACGAATCTTAAACACTTCGCATCCTCAGATTTAAAATTTAATGTTAATTTAGATTTCAAGTGTGGTCTTATAATTTAAAACACTATTATACATTTAAATGTCGTTTCAGTGTTTAGCTGACATATAAAATGTTAGTTGACGTGGAAAAAAAGTAACACCAAAAACCATTACTGTTGCCAATAATTACCATTGTTAAGTGGCACGTTATTTAGAAGAAGTACTTAGACAAATTGTTCTAAGTAAACAATAAGCAAATCGAAAACTTAACTGAAGTTGAGATTTTCTCTGATTGATTGTTAAAAGCCGTTGTAAAACGTCTTGGAACTGTCAATACTTCAAAGATTAAGTAATATCTAGTTGTGACTGTAAGTAAAAAGCAAAAAGATTGGGTTTCTTAAGAATTTTTTAAATATTAAATTGACAAAATTATTATAAGCAGAAGTAAAACAGTTTGAACATAAAAAAATACTAATTGTAATGTTTGGTGGTCGAAAAGGTGCGATAGTTTTAATATCAGGGAGAGATGGTGTATATTTTTAAAAAACATGTTTCTATCTACTAATGATAACATAATGAGTAATGTGAAAAGCATAATTTAATGTAATTACAGCAAAAAAGAAGCATGGTACTTATTCCATTGTTTAAATTTTAAAAATTTTATATTTATATTATAATATGAAAAATTGCTACAAAGTAAATTTTGTTACCAATGTGCCTTTCTGATAAGATCCATAATCTTTGACAATTCCGCCCAAGGCGCAGCAATTACACGGCAGTGGAACTTTAAACCTGCGCACTTATAGATGTTTTTCGCTTATTTGTACCCCTTTTGTTCCGTGGAATCTGAGGCGAGCTATCTCGGTTACTAATTGGTACTCGTCCCCTTTGAACGGGCTTTGTTAAATTGCTAAGAATTACAAATGTACCAGGTATTTCGACAAACTTCCATGCGGTCTCAATAAAATGCTTTAAGTTATTTTGCTAGATAAAGACCATTTGTTCTTCAGTATTTAGAGAAATGATACTTTGTTACATTTATCAAATCTTAATTAAAATGTATCGTTAAAAGGACGCTTTAATTGAATTTATTAGTAACTAGCTTACTTAGAAATTAGAAAAAGTAGCCTGTGTTATTCACTCAAAAGAATTTTTGAAATCTTAAAACGTTAATTTGTATTTTGGTATCAATACTTACAAAAATACATATCTTTCCTCTTTACAATATTACTATAGACTAACTGTGGATTGTCTCTTGTTTAGAATATTTTGGTTTTAGTATTGAATTGGATACAATATTTTTATATTAAGTAGTTGTATTTGCGGGTTTATTTCTTTAAGTCCAAATTGCTACATAAACCAGCTCGAATTTAACGAGAATAAATGTTGGATGCCCGGGCTTCAATTTTTCTCCGCAACTCGGTTTCTCTCGGCCAACCAGTGGGAGGGACTATTTTAAAAATTGCTTTCATGTTCCACATAAATTTAGATGTTTAAAAATTCTAACTTTTAAATATATTGATACGTTTACAAAATAAAAACAATTACATTGTAATTAATTATATGCCCTGTGAACAATACAGTTTTTTCTCAAATTGATGGTGTGTGGCTTTGTTTGTCAAAACGTCATGTGGTTTGCATGTTTGATAATTTGGATCGACAGCTCATCTTCTATCCAAACATTAGGGCAGGAATACACATGCAAGTGTCAGATTGAACATTGTATGTTATTAGTATTAGCAGTTAGTAATGCGTATATGTTAATAAAATGGTCCTGTAGCTTGCATGTCGCTTTGATCTTTGACTAAACTATTGCACTACTAAACAGTAGAGCTTTGATTCCTATGAGTTTATGTAATCTGCGCACGCCACTCGATTTTAGTTGTGCGATTAAGTTAGTTGAATTGAACAATTGAATTAAAGGAGTTTTATGGAACGGTGCGTGTCAGTGTCACTGCTCCTCAACTTGCATGTCCGTAGTTGTCATAAAATAAAATGTAGTCGTGTATTCCCGCCTACATAAAAGTATAACGCAAGAACTGGCGCGGAAATAAATTGTGATATTTGGTTAGAACTCAAAGTTTGACAAACATGGTTTTAAAAATCTTTTACAGGGGCGTTAATTCTATCTCATTCGTATATTATGATATTTAATGACTTCGTATTTTACTTAACTATTAACAATCAGATATTTATTTTTATCTTATTTTTTCATTATCTCAAGAGACATTGTTAGAAAATGTATTATTAATACGCTTTTCATGCCACTCGCATAAGAGATTTTCTTCGTTCCCTTCATTTCTTTGTTTAGTTGACATAAAACATGAGCGGGAAAACTCAGTGATTTTATAAAAAAATAGTTCGTTTAACTATTTACTTAATATTAAATACACATTATATAAGATATATGTTCAGTAAATTCCGATACTCGTACGTTAGAGTGAAATTGTGTGAAAATAAAAAAGGGACCGTTAAAAATGAACGGAGTGTAATCCTGGATCAGGCTAACAAGGCGGCCGAATGAAAATTGGATTTGTCTCCGATTGGATTTTTATTTACTTAAAGGAAGAAAAATTCTTTCGTTTCGAGACGTCGGCGTTATAAACGATTCCGAGATCTTCTATCTATTTAGTTGATTAGCAGTTTCCTTCTCATGTCTATATCAATACGATAAAAAGCTTTTGTTTATTACAGAGTAGCTTTCACCTGCGATTCCGTCCAATTGAAATAAAAAAAATAATAAGTAGCCTATGTGTTCTTCTAGACTAGCCTCTACGTCTATGCCAAATCTCATCGAGATCCGTTCAGTCGTTTAGGCTACAAACTCTAACAAACATCCATCCCTCCATCCATACATCTAAACTTTCGCATTTATAATATTAATAAGATTATTACCCACGGAGAGGATTTTGATGTAAATAACAAAGACATATTAAAACCTAAGTTGTGGCTAGGTTAAAACATTTTCCTTTTTGGTCTGCTCTATTCTTCACTTTGTCACATTTTAATTTTTTTATTATTGTTACATTTAATGTTATGGCAATAAATATTCTCTTTTTCCTTTCTTTCAAAAGTCATACATTTTCTTATAGACATAATAAATAAGTCAAAGTTTAATATTTTCCTAACGTACACACCTCATGAATACATTTGCTTAATGCTGCGCGTTGTCGGAGGAAAAATTGAAATTATGCAAGAATGGGGAGGAATTTCTAAGAAATACTTGTTATTTGCGTCGAACTGTTGAAAAATCATTCGTTTTAACAATAATGGTTAAAAATAAGCTTCATATATAACATGCTCACGCCTGAAAGTAAACTATCGCACAACCGTTTGGTCTCGCTTTGATTCCTATAAGCTTAAATGGAGGTGCACACATTACACGATTTTTAGTTGTGCAACTAAACAGTTGAATCAACAATCGCACAACCGTCGTGCGAAAGTTCAGTCAACGGTGTGCGCCCGCCCTAATGATGTTCAGTTGTTCAATTTGTTTACTTTTTTATCTCTACAGTGTTTAATTTTAAGACCAATTGCGAACAATTTTTGCAACGCCTATACTTTTTCGTCTGAAGTATATCGTAAATTATACCAGTGGTGATTCAAACCAGTGAAAAAAAATGTCCGACATATTTTATTTCGGTGCGAGACACGCCCTTATAGCGTCCGTTGTACTGTGACCAAGTAAATTGATACTTGTATTTACCAATATGAAGCTAAGCTAAATTGTAGATATATTTTATACTTTAAAATAAGTTAACAAAGTTTGATTTAAATGACTGTAGCTATTCAATTTATAAAGGCGTCACTTACTGGAAAATTCAACATATTTAAATGCAACTCATTAAGTGCGCGTGCACACCTTTGACAAAATTATCGAAAAGCTGTTTGGTCGTGCTTTGCTTCCTATCTTGTATGGAGGTGTGCACTCTATTCGAGTTTTAGTTGTGAATTTCCAGTTGAATTGGCTGCGAAACAAACGACAATCGCACAACAGTTGTGGAATAGGTAAGGTGTGTTGTGTGTGGTAAAGGTGTGCGCCCGCTCTTAAACAGGATCTTATCAACGTTGTAAATCGATTGTCTCCCACTGTCATGTTCTTAGCCTGAACTTAACAATTCGAGGAAACACAAAAAATAATGTAGCATTTTGACTTAATGTTTATTTTTCTCTTTCAGAGTCTTTGCAAAAGTCATCAATATAAATGAACAAGGAGATGGAAGAAGTTGCTGAGTCAGTGTACATTAGGCGTCCGAGTACAGTCGTCATCAATATCAATGCGCCGGACACTGTCGGAGCGCCTTACAGATATTTCACACGAGGACGGAACACAGAGCAGTAGACAGTGCAGTATTTTTTTAACCAAAAGTCCGTGATAGATACCTTTCTACTATTGAGTGTGCGTTCCACTATACTGCTTTAGTGTTCTGCCCTTGTGTGAAACTTTGAATTAATCTTTTTCTACTGTAGATATACTGTCGAGATTGCTATAATTCATCTTGATGTTTTATAACTTAAGTAAACATTTCTGAGATTTAAGTGGAACATAACAACAATACCCAGTCATTCAGATACTCAGGTAGTTCTATCTATTTAAATGTACACATCTATTTAAATAAATGTTCTTGTAAATATCATATGTGTAATATTCTGTTACATGAGTTAAATAAATTATTATTATTATTAAATAACAAGAAACGTGGTGAAAAAAAAACAAAATTTCATTTTTGTATAGTGTGTAAAAAGTTTGTATTCAAAAGTGTGATGAAATAAGCAAAATGCCCTGTACATTTGTTCCGCTTGGTTGAATAGGACCAAGACCTTTTTTCATCAAATAATTCCTCGTTAATTGTAGGGTTGACACCCACGAGCACTGACAAAAACCGAAAGAGGATGGCACCTGTAATTTTTCATCGAGTTTCAGTCGCCACCCCTTGCGGATCCCGTTTATACGACGCCTAATAAACTTGATACTTGAGAATAACATGAACTTTTTTTTTTATTCATGTAAATAATTTCATCATCCACTTGCCCTTATCCCTTACGGAGGGTCGGCACAGTATGTGCTCTTCCATACATCTCTATCAGCCGTCATATGTGAATCCACTCCTTTCTTAAGCATGTCCTCTTTCACACAATCCATCCATACTTTCTTCGCTCTTCCCCTTCCTTTGTAGCCATCCACATTCAATCTTAACTAATATGTTAAATAAATTGGACATCATATTGCAATTATTAACATTATTGAGATTCCATTTTTTTTGACATCCTTTACTTATCGCCTATGTATCATTCTTCTCTTTCGTGTAACGAAACGTGACGCGGCCTTGCAATTTCACTTACTTTCATCTACATACTTAAGTACAGTGTTGCCGTATGACTATAGTTTCAAAAATACGAGCGTAAAAATACAGAACCGTTACATTTATCTGTTAGAATAGTAATGAGTACATTCCAATTCCGCAACATCGCAGTGACCGTTTGCATACGTTTGCGCATTGCAACTTACGTGCAAGGTGCTAAGCGATAATTTCCCAAGGGAATGGCGTGCTCCACAAATTATAAAGGGAAATTATTCAGCCGCACTGTGTCTTGATCAATTTAATTTTCAAACACTAAATTTTGCACGTGCATTTATCGTGTCTTGCAAAGTATGATACAATATTAAACTTTTTGGAAGACAATATCAAAAACTGATGAAAGTTTAACTTATATATTCAGAGTCACTGAATGGTTGCTTGATCAATTCCTTAATGCATATTTTTTCTTAAAGTGTTCTTTGGATAGATTTTTTTTAGTTAACCTAAACATGAAGCAAAATTATGAACTTAAATGAGGCCTAAACATCAGTGACAATAATTCTTACTTCTCCTCCTCCTAATCCTAAATGTAAGGAATGCTTGGTGAAAATGATCATAAGTGTAGCAGTGAAGTAATTTTTAGAAGCTCTTTGTTCACTGTGTCGTTTGTCAGAACTGATTTAAAAATCCTTGTTTAACAGCAGCAAACTAAATATATTGTGTAAAGTCGAGGATTGCATGTTTGTGTTACCAAACGAACCGTTCCTAAGGAAAGCGGATAAACAGAGTTATCTCAACATGAGTGAACTCCCACACGCCTTTGACGATAGTCATTTAGAGTTACTTTACAAAATTGGCTTTTACGTGTAACAATTTTATTTTGTACCCTCACTGTAGAGCTTGGATGAATTAGATTCCTATTGCGTATACAATTTTCCATTATTTTTAAAAGCTTAATAAACAGTTGACTATCTAGAAATCTAGATTAATTACTTAACAATTAGAAGTCTGAATTATCTAGCTATACAATTGGAGTGTCTGTGTGCAATATTGAGTAAAATTGGCGAAACTTGATGTGTTTGCGTAGCTGATATCAAAAACCATTTTTCTTAGTTCTTGTTTCTCTGTGTGTATGTGTATTTTCGCAGCGGCGCGTTAATTCTGGATAATCTCCGGAACGGCTACATCGCTTTTGACGGGATTTCAGTGAAAATTTACCGATGCACACGTCAATGTTATAGTTTATAGGTTAATTATTTATTTAGGGTTTTACATTCTGAACTCAGGGACTCTGGCGAGCACTAGTTTAATAAGATGCAAATGACGACATGAGTCAGCTAATGTAAGTCTTTTTTAAAAGAATATTTTAAGTGATGCGTTGCCTTTTTATTAAAAAGGTATAGACAATTCGGACACCAAGAATATGAGGGTTTTTAACCCTTTTGTTATGTTTTTCATTGTCACATCCTACTCTGGTAATAAATACGCATACAATCAAATTACATATTTTTTACTTTTCATCTTGCAACCTAATTTGAGAATGCAAACGCCGTTTCTGTTTTTACGGCTCATAAGCCGGCACGCAATTTTCAGATTGAATTTTTACGACAACGAACAAAAAGACAGAGTTGTAAACAGATGAATAACCCGGCCCCAAAGCGCGTAATTGCTTGTAGAGTGCCGCGAAAAGGGAAATAAAAACGAACATTTAATTCTATGGGTCCTGCTTTTTGTACTTTTTATTATAATTACGTAAGAAACAAAGAGCCATGTGGAAGAAACAATTGATAGGATAGGATATCTTCTTTGGGGATTTAGCACTTTGTATCGAAGCGAAATTTGAATCAAACTAAGTGAAGGCCTATTGGGAATATTTGCGAGAAAGCTTTCGAAACATTATCGACAAAAACTGGTTTTAACTGAACAGTTGAACTATTAGAATTTCTTGTCTCTACCAAATAACACCGTCCCTATCGAACGTAACGTGAACCAATCAATCTCATAAAAAAATTGTAGATGACGTTACGAAAACTATCGCAAATGTTCATGATAGGTGCTCTGATTATTTCCCATCTTTGTCGATTGTTATAATTTGTCTAGTCTCTGTATTTATTCCATTTACGTAAGGTCGGCGCACTATATGAATCTAACTTCATTCTCTTCTTAATCATGTATTATTTAGTCTACAAAGCTATCTTATTTCCTTAGTACTAGCGTCTCATTAGCTTCATACATACATAGAATTTGTGCTCCAAGATGATATACAACACAATTCTTAACCATCAACCAATTATATTGACCCTTCAGAAATTCTTATTCGATTTTATTTCAATGCACTAAGAAGGGGTACAGCATGAGAGGAAGGTCAACATAAAATGGTAACGTTATAAATAACGATGTTGGTGTAAAGCTAGCGCTATTAATCATTTGCCATAAATGTTTAGGTCATTAAGCTTTTGGTATGGCTAATGGTAACTTTATTCTAATATAAGATTTCCATTATAAAAAAAATTTTACGTCAGCGTCAATTGTGACGTAACTTATTATGTTATTGATTTCCTAACCCGTAACTTAATTTATTTATAATTATGCTCAAATAAAACAACTTAGATTAAACTAATAAAGTTTATCTTTTCTCTAGTATTATCCCACTTAAGTGGGGTCAACGTACAAGATTTAAAAACCATAATATTTTACAGCCGGCTGACTATCGCCATCCCTACTTGAGAGGAAAGATTTATATAATATGTAATTATTGTTAAGAAGAAAATTAGTACCGTGCTGTAGAATTGTCGCAATATTAGATTATCGACATAAACGTCACATCCCTAGCTGACAGCTGTCAATGTCATTAGAAGGATTGGAATATTCGCGCGCATTCCTGACGAGATCTCTACTGGAGTGTTTAAATTAATATTGCTAGTAACAATTATATAAATTGTTTAAAATTATAAACTGAATATTTCTAGCTAAAAATACTGCTACAAGATTTATTGTTTAACAAAAAATAGAACTATAAAGTTACATATTCATTTAGTGGACATTTCATACCAAATACTAAAAGTATGAGAGAAATGTTTAAGATGACAAGTTGCAGATTCCGGATGGCAAATGGCGGACATATATCTCCCGCTACGAGATTCACCGGGCACTGAAAGTCACAGCGGGAAACTGACTTTAGTACTCTATCTTTGAGATTTATCGAATGAACTGATGATATTTTTACGTGAAACATTTAATGGATTGTTAGAGCGGGCGCACACTTTTGACTAAACTGTTGTGCGATTGTCAATTGTTTCGCAACCAATTCAAGTGTTTAGTTGCACAACTAAAAATCGAGTAGTGTGCGCACCTCTATTTAATGTCATTGTAATTAAAGCGAGACTAAGCAATGTGCGACAATTTAGTCGAAGGTGTGCGCGCGCTCTAAGTTCTATGTATTTAAATATCGTTTCATTACACGTCCGTTAATGTAATTAGAACAGAGTTTTTTTTTTAATGTGATAAAAGAGTTTAAGAATGTCATTTCTGTTATATGTGAAAAAAAAAACAAAATTGAATCAACCCTGCGCTTTACTTATTTTTTTATGTGATTGTGTCAATGGTTAATATCTTAATTAATGTTTAAATAGTTTTGAATTAACCCTTGTGGTATATTTAAACGTATAGGTAATTGTAAATTCAATAGGATCACATGTAGCACCTTTCAAGATAACTAACACGTTTTCTGAATTCAAAATAAACCGAATCAAATAAACGTAAGGCACGAGTTTCTTTCAATAGACGTACTATAAGGATATTTAGGCTCAGATCACGTGTACAGCCAATGTTACGTTTTGTGATAAAGTTTTACGTAACATGTTTGAAGGAAGTTATACATACCTTAGTAAACGTATTACTCATGTGTTGTAAGGCTTAAGATTGTACGAAGAATGTTGAACATAATTTAATAACATTTAGAACCTGTCCCACCAAATTGTAAATTGTCTAACAATCGAATCAAAAAAAAAAAAAAGAAAAACATACAGACGAATTGAATACCTCCTTCTTTTGGGAACTCGGTCAAATATGTGATGGAATTATCGGATTTTGTTATACGACAGTGACGTCATTTTTAAGCTATCTGAGCCTCTATCAGCCAGTGGTGAGACAGGTCCTTAATAATTTAAACCTTTTTGAATTCATTATATTATTGTTACAATTAGGTTGTGTATAAATTTATGCTTAATATATATTTGCGTATAGGTACAGTCGCGGAAATCTGTGTTCCAATTAAAACAATTTGCTTTTAGTATTTGCAACGAGAAAAATTAATTAACTAAAAAAATAATTAGGTAGCAGGTAGTAAACAAAGGGATAATAAAAAAAAGTTACCGTGTATCATTAACCGACTTTTTCGTACAGATACATTTATAAGCTGCGTTGTATTCATTTTAGATCCACGTCTCGTTGCGTTGGACATCGCCAATTTCCCCGGACTGCAGATCCAGATAGGAACGATTTTGAACATCAATAAGGGATTAAAATATATGATTTGCTCTTTTTAATTAAACTACGGTCAAAGTCTGACACGGCAAATGAATATGTAACAAAAGATCAGCCCACAGTTGTTAACAGTGCTTAATAAGCGATGTGTTTAAGATTCGTTTCGCTATTCTGCCGTAAGAAAGAAAATTCCAATTACTTTTATTCATCTTCAATTTAATAGTAAGTTCATTATAAATTAACTAATACATTTAACCGACAAGTTCTAAGATCTATGTCATTAAGAAGTTGAAAGTAAACTCGAGCAGTCGGTGCATGTATCGAATGTTTACTTTAACAAACGAACCGTTTCCTCGGACTACAAATATACAGACTTCATTCGCTTACTCTAACTGACTTTGACGGCAAACTTTGAATCACGCTAAGAGCTTCCACTATGTAGCAATTCATATTTATTATTACTTAAATAACAAAAGTACTTAAATTTATTAAGGAACTATCATTCGCCCGCGAGTCCGTCCACGTGGAAGTAAAAAAAAAGTGAGTAGCCTATATATTCTTTCAGGATTTCCTCTACATCTATACAAAATTTCATCGAAATCCGTTCAGCCGTTTAGGCAACAAACTCTAACAAACATCAATCCATCTAAACTTTCGCATTTATGATATTACTATGATGAATGTTCTTATATGTTTAAACTAGCTGTTCCCGTGCGGCTTCATCCGCATAAAATTATATAAACCTTAATTTATTGTTTACATTTGTCAAATTCTCAATTTCAAATGTCAAAATACCAATGACCTTACTATGACAATCTTGCTTCTTGATGTTGGCAACTCGTATCGTATAGTCTCTTTCCCACATTAGGGTTTTTATCAAAATATTTACCCCCTAAGTTTAATGGCGTAAAAATATATAGCCTAAAGCCTGACGTAAGTGTAGGGCTTTTTATTAAAAAAAGAGTTATTCAAAAATATGCTGTAATTGCTGAGATCTTAGGCAACAAAGAAGTGTGTGTTTACGCTTTATTATAATAGTATAGATAAGGAATAGTGAAAGTACAAATCAATAAATCACTCTGAGAAAAAGTATTCTGTGTAATGTCCTGACCGATACTGAAGACAAAATAACTGATGAACGTGGGAATGTTATAGACTATTAACACGTTGATGAAGACGCGGGGAATCTAGTTGCTGAATAAATATCAAAAATCTATTTTTTATTACATTTCATTGTTCTTATAAATTCGACAAATTCTTTTGGAATAGATTAGTTTTATTACTAGAATATTATTCAAAATGTATGTATATTTAGTCTTGCCATTTCAACTAAGATATGTTCAATAGCATTTTATCTGTAAAGGTGTAGAGGAAGATAAGCGAATCAAGTAAACGACGTGCGCTTTGCAAAGCATCTACAATAAGGTACATTGGCGCCCTGATCACGTCTCGCATTCCGAACTAACGATATAGACTTCTATGTAAGACTTACATTGACCACTCTATTCTAGACACGGTTACCTTTTTCATAGAGAAGACTAGAGAGGAAAATGTGAGAGTTAGACTGACAGAGGCAGATTGAAAAATACAAAAAAAATCACGACTGCCAGCCAAAGTGGTAGGAAATAAATTCACGGAACCTATAATTACTAGAATTGACATTGTCATAATAGGAAGCACACCTTTCTCTAAACTATAGCACAACTGTTCAGTCGTGCTTTGATTCCTATGAGCATATATGGAAGTGGGCACACTACTCGATTTTTAGTTGTTCAACTAAACAGTTGCATTAGCTGCAAATCACTAGTTCAAATATAGTTTCTTTCCTGGAGGTCACAAAACTTGTTGCCTAAGATGTCAGCAATTACATCATATTTTTGAAAAATCCTTTTTTAATAAAAAGCCCTACACTTGCGTCACGCTTAAGGCTATATATTTTCACGCCATTAAACTTAGGGGTAAATATTTTGGATAAAAACCCTAATGTTGGAAAGAGACCATAAGTTGCAGCCAACATAAAAGAAGAAAGATTTGTCAAGTCATGTCTTTTTGACATTTGCTATTGATTGTTTGACAAATGTAAACAATAAAATAAAATTTTAATACTTACTTGCGGACGAAGATGCACGGGAACAGCTAGTATAGGATAATCATAACTCTGTCTACGTGAGGAAATATACAAATAATATATCAAACTAATACGGTCGGACAAATCTTAAGTGAAGCGTAACATCGTAGAATAACTTCAGTATAAGTTTTAGCGCTGGATGTTCTAAAGTTGTTCGTGAATTTGTACGGCGTTGCTAACGTAGGCGGGCGGGCCGTCGCTGCCAATTTAATATTACTTTCTTGTACCCAAAATGCACTTAATATTTTGTATCATATTTATCAACTAAAAGTCTACTAAACACAAGGCAAATTAAACCCAAACTTAATGGCCAAACAGTTTAAAATTATTTAATCTCTTTCTATTTATATAACGAAAGTAATTGATTTCATTGCCATATTGTCATTAATTTGTAAACACATATCTAGTTAAATGAATGCAGAATATTGTAAAAGAAAACAAGAAGATAGAGTTATAAAGGTTTTATCGTTGGAAATACAAAACTTGTTCAGAAAATCTGAATAGAAGTGCAAACGTAGCCAGCCGGTCCGCCTTTGCCAATTTAATAATGCCTTGTAAGGCGTCTCATAGCCCCTTGTCGGACGTATGGAGAAAATTTGACATTATTAAGACGAAGCAACCTCGTAGAAATGGAAACGTTACATTCAATTTGTTAGATTTGTTACATTTAAATATGCTAACTGGAATTGGAATTTGATTTGGAATTCCAAAGTCAAAAACAAGTCAACCGTGTAAATGCAGGGAAAAAAACCTTTTCACCGTTTAGAACACCTTAACAAAGTTTTACCGAATCTTTCTTGCGTCTAGTAATTTGTGTTTTACTAATATTACGTTGTTTAATTAGAAAAAACATACAGACGATTTAAATACCTCCTTCTTTTAGTCGTCTAGAAGTCGGTCAAAAATGGCAGTAATCAAAATTTTTACAAAATAAGCATTTAAAGATTTTAAATTTATTCAATTTATTAAATTTACACAGAAGTGTATATTTTCATCATTCATATATATTGTTAACTCTTTTTAGTAATAATCTCATATTCTTAAAATTTATAAAAATGCTTCTTTCTATATTAAATTGTTTAAACTATCGTGAGACATTACTTCAAGCGAAAATTAATTAAAAACGGCTCAACTCACGCTTTGTTCCTCCGGTGACGGCACCGACTAGTTTCGGATCCTTCGGGGATCATTCTTCAGGGCGAGTATTATTTAACTTTTGTTCGCGGTCGCGTCGCGCCTCGCACTCAACTCAACTTTTGTTCGCGGTCGCGTCGCGACTTAGATAATACTCACCCTGAAGAATGATCCCCGAAGGATCCGAAACTAGTCGGTGCCGTCACCGGAGGAACAAAGCGTGAGTTGAGCCGTTCTTTCTATATTTATCAATTTGTTAAAAATCCCTGATTATCAACAAGAACAAAGTAAGATTTACTTGTATATGTTCGGAATCTTTTCTAATTCTCTTATTGCGTTAGCACTAACAAGGTAAGTTGGTATAAGATAAATTTATTATCTGAAATATAAGTTGTTTATCCAGTAAACAAGGCTGTGGGGTCCGCGATCGCCGGCGGCGCGGCTATATTTGATTAGTCCCCTCTTTGCCTGCTGCCTCCGCTCACATATGACCCTTACTTATATAAGTAAATTACTGTTTTCATAATAAATTAATACAAAAAAATTAAGCAAGAATTGTTTAAAGATGTTCTAAGATTTATGTAACACTAGCTTTCGCTCGCGAATCTGTCCACGTGGAATTAAAAAAAAACAGAAGTGAATAGCCTAAGTGTTCTTCCTGACTATACTCTACATCTATACCAAATTTCATTAAAAACCGTTCAGCTGATTAGGCTACAAACTCTAACAAACATCCATACATTCATCCATCCATCTAAACTTTCGCATTTATAATATTTGTGTGATGTTTATGTCTTTCTTTTAATTTTTAACAATAAAATTGTCCAGTTTGCTTTTCATTTTAATTGTGATTGACTTTTATTCTGTTTCGGGGAACCTATCACGAAAATTTTAAAGTGTTACTAACATCATCGATATTGTATAACATTTGTTGGTGTACTTTATGCAGGGTACGGGCTGTACAAATGGCCAGTTAAAAACTGGATCTTGTGAAGTCAATAAAAGCATTTTAAGTTAAAACTAAGTTAAGCCGTTACAATAGAATATATTTAAAGTGCCATAGGTCACGTACATATCTTACCCTCGACTGGCACATAATGCCCGGTGTAATACAATACTAGGGTCCGGCACTAAACTGCTATAAGTATTGCAAGTAGGTCCGGCATTTGGGCGCCGCGGTACGCATACAAATGCATTACCTTAATACACGAATATCTATCGTCATAGGTGAATGGATATGGCACTTTAATGTTTAAATCCTTGTAAATTAAACAACGTATCTTGGAATTTTGACTATAGTACTGATTTAATTTACAGAAAACATGTGACTAACAATACAAGAAAATTACTCGATTTTTTATAGAAAATCAAGGCTGGAAATGGGGCTTCAAATCATGGTGTTAAGAGTTTTATATAGAAACAATATGTTAAAAAAATTACTTAAATATTTTTGTAACTAATGTTAAAAATCTTAGTTTTTTAATTCTACCATTAAAAGTGTAATCTATGCAAGAAGATTGAGTTATAATTTATCAGCGAAGCGAGCTAACAACAGTATTATTTGCCGCATCCATTGTTTGGTACATGGATGTGACGCGGGGTCTTAACTTAGCTAGTTTATTTGTGCGAGGTGAGGGCCGCTGAAAGTAAGATAGTTCACTTCACTCCGGCGCCGGCTCGTCGGCACGCCGCACACGTATTGGACTTTTTAACTTTACTTTCGTGTGGGTTTTTACTGATTATGTAAGTTTCAATACAGTTTGAGCCTCTAAAGAAGTAAACGACAGCCTCCGTGACTTGCGCGTAAATTACTTTATGAACTTTACCTTTTCGCTTGTAGATTTTTAGATCTTACCATACTAATATTATTAATGCCAAAGTTGAGATGGATGTACAGTTGTTACTACGTAACCATAAAACGGAAACAAAATTGGGTATAGATGGAGAACATAGTCTGTGAGAACACATGCTTAATTTTATTTTTAATATCGAAGATATCATGACTAAAAGCTAATATTTTAAGAAAGAAACGTACAATGTTAAATAGACTTAGAATGTAAAAAAAAGTTTCCATGGGATATTACCAAATAAACATGCACAAAAACACATTGTTTTTCAAATAGAATGAGGGATGAATTGTACGGGGGCTTCAGTAGTGGAAACTGACGTTTAGACTTTGGTAAACACTTCATTGGCATTTATTAGGTACGGTACGGTATTGCTTGACATGTATAAATTCCATGCCATCTCTAGATTGGATATTTATGAGCCCCAGGTTGTGTACACTTCATAAATAAATCCGAGCACAGTACTGGACTAAGGTTATTGCTTTTATAACCGGCTATATCCCAAGAAATGTGTAATAATGTGATTGCCTCTATTTCTTTTTCAGTCGGCTATTTTTCAATTTGTATACGTTTGTATTGGGAAACATCAATAAAATGAAATAACCTGAGTAATGAAACGACCGAATTATGGTCTAATAAAACTGCGCCCTTATGATTTTACTAAAGCTACGATTTAACAAGAAATATGACAGCTTTCGCCCGCGACTCTGTCCTCGTGGCATTAAAGAAAAAACAAAAGTGAGTCAACGAGTTCTGGCAGACTATTCTCTACATTTGTACCAAATTTCATCGAATTCTGTTCAACAGTTTAGGCGATAAACTCTAACAAACATCCATCTAAACATTTGCATGTATAGTAAGCATTAGTATGATTTTTGTGAGTAAAGGAAAACAAATGCAGTTGCAAAACTTGTTAAAATATTCTTTCATTTGTTTTCAAACAAAAAAACATTCGGATTTTACAATATTAATATAATATTCATATTAGATCGCTCATGTGGAATTCTCGGTACAACTTCCTTAGTAATAAAATGCTGTATATTAACATTCGAGGCAAGACGATCCGCGCCTGAGGCTATCTGATTAGTTCTCCTTGTCCGAGCTGCCCACAGAATCCCCACATAACAAGCAATATCACTAAATAATATTAAGAGTGGGCGCACATCTTTGACTAAACTATCGGACAACTGTCGTGCGATTGTCGATTGTTTCGCAGCCAATTCAACATTTTAGATGCTCGACTAAAAATGGCGTAGTGTGCTCACTTCCATATAAGCTCATATGAATCAAAGCGACTAAACAGTTGTGCAATAGTTTAGTCTATGGTGTGCGCGCGCTCTAACTGTAAACGATGTTAAAATAGAAACCAAAATATGCAAAAGGCTTTTTTCATACATGAGAACATTTTTGTAACGTCATCGAGAAAACTTCTATGTGATTTGTTACTTATTATGATGAAAAGCATTTTTCGACCCAGCGTTTAAACATTGTCTAATATACCTTGTATAAGATATTATGGGACTGACATCTAAAGAACCAAAGACCCTATAAAAAATAAAGAAAAAAATACATTTCGAATACTATTTTAAAATTTTTTAAAAATAATTATCTGACATATACGTAATCTACTTATATGCTACGATGCGTGTAAATTCGTAGCGGCAGTGCTACGATTCATTGTCGTAGTAGCAGTGCTACGTTTCGTTGACATAGCAATCAAAATTATTTTGTCAAAGTGCGAAAGTTTAAGTCGATAGAGGTTTATTAGAGTTTGTAGCCTAAAATATTAAACGGATGACTATAAAATTCGGCATAGATGTATAAAATAGTCTACAAGAAAACAAGCTTTTCACTATTTTTTTTTAATTTCACGCGGTTGGAATAACGGGTTAAAGCTAGTAGTTATGTATTTCATTCTATATATGTGATAGAGAAAGTTCCAGTGAATATTTTCCATATTTCAATACGTTAAAATGTCTACGAGTATATATTCGGATTTCTCTTCAAATGTGGGCATCAAACTGTGCGGTCAATATTTACAGATAGCCTCTTCGCACACCGCCTCCGGCGAGTCTTGGCAGCGGCTTTATGCTTTGTATGTTTGAGCTATCTACAAAATTTTCTGTTTAATGTTATAGACAATTTAATATTACATTATAATATAGACCTACGGTTCTCTCCGATGACCTCTATACTCTGTCAGGGTTATTGTAAGTTATTTTAAGCCATCTTTTGAATTTTAAATCTTTTCTTTAACCCAGAAAAATATTGTTTAGTCTTACTTAGAATTTCTTCTAATGTTTTAAAAATTAAAAGTTAGTTTATTGCATGAATGTAGATATATTTTTTACAATCAGCTTTCAATTACAACTGAGTCCGTGCGAATTGAAAAAAAAAAACCAGTAATAAATTTAGTCTATATCATCCTAGAATAGGATAGCTTCCCAACTATGAAAGAACTTTTCAAATAGATTCAGTATTTTCGAAGCTAATAATCAAATCTTTCCTCATTATAATATTAGTATATATAACGCAGGAAATGCGCAAGCAAGGTCAGTATATACTTTATTTGTACAAAAGAAACCTTTAAAATGTATTTTCCAGTTTCTAAATACATGAACGTTGTGTGTCGGTAACAGCGGCGTCTGAGAGTCATGCTGGAGAGCTCCACAAACAGCGAAGGACATACGGACAAACATCGAGTTTCTGATGCCACCGGACATTTCGCATATAAAGTTATACTAAAATTCTATGCATCATTTAGATACATTTGAATAAAAAAATTTAAACACAACTAGCTACTTAAACATGAAGCTATAAAAGCTAAACAACATTTTTAAATGTGAAGAAACAACATGCACTAATTATTAGTAATTTATTTTTATAAATATACTGTTGCTCGACTTTATTCGCGTGAAATTAAATTATATGTAGCTTACGTTACTCACAGATAAATTACCTTTCTAACGGTGAACGTATTTTCTAACAAAATCCCAGTAGTATTTGAGTTATTTCATTACATACAAAAATACAAATCTTACCTCTTTATATTAGTATAGATATAAAAATTACAAACACTAACAATGGAGAAAACCCAAATGAAACGTTGTCAATATGAAATTAGCAATGCTTTTCTTACCTAAAATAGGTTAATTTTACAAAAAATAATATAATAAGCTTTGCTTTCTCCTTTATTATATTTAGACGAGTACTTAAAATACAATATACTTCTTATAAGACTGTCCATAAAATATAAAGCAATTGTATTGGATTCGGGTTTTATTTCACACATTATAACACTCGCTAGGCGTGTCGGGGATGCGAAGTCCGGCTTTTATGATCCGGGGGAAAATCCGAAAGTTATAGTCGTTTTATAGACGAAATACGACGTCCGTCTAGAACATAGTCAATATAAACTCCTTTAAATTGGTAATAGAACTAATGTATGTATAATAATTATAATTTTCCTAATATTATAAATGCGAAAGTTTAGACGGATGGATGTTTGTGAGAGTATGTAGCCTAAACTACTGAACAGCTTAGATGTAGAGTATAGTCTGGAAGAACACATAAGATACTTATTAAGAGCCGCGGGCACAAGTTTTTATTTAAAAAATATTTATAACTAATATTATCATGTATACCTCCATCAAAAAGGTATTCTAATATATCTATTTGGAACTAAGAGATTTAAAATCTTACTTCATTTACTTTTTTAAGATAAGTTTGTTATTTAATTTCGGTATATAAACATAAAGTAACATTTATAGACTAATTTGAGACAGAGTGTCATTAGATTATGTACAAAACGTTTACAGTATAATAAAATTAACTATTGTTTTTTATCCGGTCTATTTCTGATAAGTATACGTAAAGCTTTTGCTCTAGTTAGATTTGATCATATTGGATAAGTATACTTAACGGATATCGGTATAATATTCTACAATTTCTACAACCTAACTATATGTTTTAGAATATGTAAGTAAACCAAAAAGCAGTTGGTTTAATTAGTGAAAAAGGGTAAATAATATGTTTCGTTTTCTACAAGTGACTGTTATATGAGCGTTACTAAATATTCTTAGTTACTATACTATCTTCGAGATACTTTAAAATACTACAAGGGTTTCTTTTCACAGATCGTATTGCCGCTTCTAGTACCAATGGTACTGGTGTAAAGGACTTGAAAGGTAACTCGAGTGTCGGTTTGCATTCTACCCGCATTCCACATTCAATTTCGTCGCAATGGCGTCCCGTAAAGAGAACACGCGCCTCGTGCACGGGTAAACTTTATTAGCACCGCTTGTCCGGGCAAATTGTGTTTGTATGTTTGTGAAATGTACAGGATGTTTAAAAATAACATTTTAATGAAATTGAAACGTTTGAAAGACTTTTTATAGTCATAAGTATAATTGTAAAGTGCACACAAAAGCTAGAAAACAGCTCTCTTAAGATATGAAATGGCAATTTTTAAGTTGGATAAAGCCCACTTTAACATTTTTACACGAATGGGTCGGCTTGCCCGGTGCAATACCACGATCACACCGAAAGTTAGGCGTTTTGTTTGATAAGAGTGTGTGCCGGAGGTCTACTTTAATCCTCTTTCCCTTTCCACCCTTTTTTTACAAGGACGGGATGGGTAGGAAAGTGGATTTCGCTTTTCCTACTCTGTTGGTTAAAGGTAGACAACGCATCTGCAACTGCGGATGTGTTTGAAAAATTCAGGAGGTCACTTGCTCATTTTCCAAAATATTATCATACTAATATTATAAATGCGAAAGTTTAAATGGATGGATGTTTGTTAGAGTTTGTAGCCTAAACGGCTGAACGGATTTCGTTAAAATTTGGTATAGATGTAGAGGATAAAGCTAGTATAAAATATAATATAACTGGTTATTGAAAAGCTAAAAACTTTTATATTAACTATATTTCATGTAACTAAATTTTACACTTACTGAAGTAAGTAGAGGTGTGATGTAAGTCAGTTAAGATAAGGGATCCTGAATAGTTCCTTTTAGATGACATTTTGCAAGAATACGTAAAATGTTTTATGATCGTGTCGTGCAGCGGCATCTAGCGGCGGATATTGGAATCTACGGCACTAAATCTGCGAGAACATCTAGGACGACTCTAAACTAGATCTTTACTGTAGCTTTAAAGTGAATAAAATTTGAACGATGTCGTTTTACTGAAGATAATTGTGGTATTGCTGGTATTAAGTTGACTACTTTCCCTTCTTTGGTTTTTAATTAGTTTTCTTTATTGATCACTATTTTTATTTTACTGTTTGTTTTATAGTGCTGTAATAGTTTAGATAATGATAGGGGTCAATTAAGTTCAAATAAATTACTAGAGATTTTTCCATTATTTATAATAACTTCGTTATCATACTAGGTTTTGCTCTGTAGCGTTTTTTTTCTGGTCTGTTGTTTATTAGTGTACTAGCTGTTGCCGTGCGACTTCATTCGCATGAAATTATGAAAATTGTTTTATTGATTACATTTGTGAAATTCAATTGCAAATGTCAAAATGACATGATGACAAGGCATGGCAATTTTGCTTCCTTGATGTTGGCAGCAACTTATGGTCTCTTTCCCACATTGGGGTTTTTATCCAAAATATTTACCCCTTAAGTTTAATGGCGTGAAAATATAGCCTAATGCGACGCAAATGTAGGGCTTTTTATTAAAAAAAGAATTATTCAAAAATATGCTGTAATTGCTGACATCTTGGGCAACAAAGAAGTGTGTGTTTACGCTTTATTATAATAGTATAGATAGCCGAGACAAATATTTTACTCTAACATGTTTTGTATTGATAAAGCTATAGTTAACTATAGGTATATACCTCCTAATCCAAATAGTGGTTACGTAACTCTTAAGGATATTTTCTGGAAATATGAAACTCGGGGGCGGTGAGATATTTTATTGAGTCGATAAAAGGAAACGGCCCTTAATGGCATTGGCCGAATTATTTCGCTAAATGTTCGAACATGTGTCGCAGTGACTTAAGAGTTTCACTCCTATGTTATGTAACTATGGTAATACATACATTTTCTTTTTAGTAACTGTTTGCAAGAAAAAATAAACTTCTTTATTGCTTAATTATCAGTTTTCATTGCTGAAATACATATACAAAAACATATAATAATAAGAGAAAATTATTATTAATAGTAAAATTTTGAGTAGAATTGAGAAGCAAAAGGTTAGCGTGGTATGGACATGCTATGTGATGAAATGATGGGGACATAAACCAGAAAGTGTTAAGATTGAATGTGGATGGCTACAAAGGAAGAGGAAGGCCGAAGAAAGTATGGATGGATTGTGTGAAAGAGGATATGCTTAAGAAAGTAGTGGATTCAGATATGACGACTGATAGAGATGTATGGAAGAGCAGAACATACTGTGCCGACCCTCCGTAAGGGATAAGGGCAAGTGGATGATGATGATGAGTAAAATTTTTGATAGTTTACCGCGTCAAAATCATAATATCATGTTTTCAGTATTTCCAAATAAAACTGCGGCAATATTTTCTTCTAAGTTACATAAGTTACGAAGAGATAGTTTACAAACTTCAAAATATTAAAAGTGAAATCCTCAAAGAATCAGAAACGTATAAAAGCCGGAGTCTGCGGTCAGCCTTTATAAAGTGGACTTTTATATCAGGGGCCCGCGAAACACAACCTCTCCCGTAAAGTATACCTACATAGATGTAAAGCCACTAGATGTGACAACGACAAATTTAATTTAACTGACAAATTACAGTGATTAAAATAAATGTTGTTGTCCCTGAAAATTACTAATATTAATTACATTGATAGACGTTCAAATATAGTCGGAGGAAACCTCGAATTAGTTGCGTTATTACAGTACATTTATAATCACAGAATTATGTGAACGCTTGTTAAATTTTTAGACGAATAATGTTAATCATTGTCCCTTTTATAGGATTTCCAATTTATAGTTAGTTATAGAATAATGTTTTACAAGTTTTTGTATAACACTTCCAGTAATTGATTATCTTCGTCCCCTTTTCTCCCGGAGATTGAATAAGGCTGAAGTGAAGTCGAGTCTGGATTTATGAGGATTCCGCCGACGCCGCACTCCTCCGATTGCCAGTTTATTTTGTGTCAAAGTGCGTGTGATGCCGGATTGGCGCGAAACTCTCTAGCTTAATCGCTTTTTGTTTGAATTAAAACGTTACATTTCAATTTTCGAACACTAATATTGTTTTGTTTTATATTTTGATATGCATATAACTATTTATACATTTTGTTTACAGTCAATTTTTATTATTGAATATGAAAAAAAATACATTTCCTCTTTTACTACTTATTATAAAAAAAACGAAAATACTTTTTTGTCATGTGTTGTAGTGACTTTTGGATTTTATATAATAACTAGCTTTCCCCGTGTCTCCGTCCGTGCGGAATTAAAAACAAATCTTAGTAAGCTATATGTTCTTCTAGACTATACTCTACATATATCTATGCCAAATTTCATCGAGATTCAGCAGTTTATGCTATAAACTCTAACAAACAATCATCTAACCTTCACATTTATAATATTAGTAACATAATAGCTATTTTGTTGTTTTCTTCTGTATATTTTACACATAAAAATCAATGTCAATAGACACTCCTTGCAATCTCAGTTCGAAGGCGACAGTTCGACTAGCGACAGCTTGAACGGACATTTTATGGTCTTCATAAAATAAACGTCGGTTATTACTTATAGCTGCACCTTTCACCTGTCTTTAATGCATGTTCCATTTCTATATTCTTTGAAATAATACCAAGACAAAGTTATGCCTTCGTGTTTGCTATTTCAAAACTAATGATTTTAAAGTGATACTATCGTTTAATTTAATTGGGATTTAAATAATTATACACTTAACTTAAAGTTACAATAGTAAGTTATTAGTATTCAAGATGAAGCTACTTAGTACTCAATAGAAACCTTTAGTCAGCTTCTAAGATCAAAGTAAAATAACCGATTAATTAAAAAATACTTAGGGCAATGAATATATGGCATCAATCAATCCTGTCTATATTTTTTATATAGTTTATGATTTCTGCTGGTACGTTATTTAATGTTTTCAAAATTAAAGCCTTGTTTTAAATGGATGAAATCTCTTGAACCTGATATACACCTTCAATTTTAACTGTACAGTTGAAATGCATATTTAAAACTAAAGGTTTGTAGAGGACTTCAATAAAGTTGGAGGCCTAAAGCCATTACAGTTCTGCGCGACGGCAACCTTGTAAGTCAATAAAGATATTGTAATATTGAAGGCGAAAGAACGTCAACGGGGCATTTCTGAGTCGTTGTCAAAAGGCATATTCGTCGCTCCCGGCCCCCGCCTCAAGGCGCGTTATCTAATCTCCCAATACATAGAGAAGGGTACTCGTCATCTCGGCGAATATTTTTTTATATCTCCCCAACGATCCACTCGACAAAGGATCGGCCATTTTTCCGGTAATTTCAGACTAGAGAGGGCATTACGTGAAGTTATGTGTGTGATTGTATAATACATTTACGATCGCATAACTGTGAAATAAAATAAAGGGTGCGACGTTTACTGTCCATTTTGTAAATTAAAAATTCTTTGACGTCGACACTGTCTGTACTGATTTTAACATGTATGTAAAAATGTTAACTTCGAACATTTACTTAACTGTCAAAAATGTTTACTTATAATCTTTGTATGTTAAAATAAAATTAATGGTTTAGTTTTAGAAGAAAACGAGTAATAAAAAAGGGCTCGTCCGGGATTTGAACCCGGGACCTCTCACACCCGAAGCGAGAATCATACCACTAGACCAACGAGCCGCGTGACTTTTATGACATAAATACAGTTAGCTGAACCAACAGCCTGAACTATTTACAGTAAAAGAATGGAAAATTTAAACACAGAACGAGAATCCATTTTTTATCTATGTGTAAAGAATTAAAAATATATTAATTGTTACAAATTATTTACAAACGCTTTGAAAACATATTAAAAAGTTTTATTGCAACGTTGGTTCGAATCTATTTGATTTAATCCAACATTTTCAAAGAATCTTTGAAACCGCACTAGTCAAGTTTATTTCAAGTGGCTATTTATTTCGGTGGGAAAAGCGCTCGACCGGGGCACCGCGTGTGTCTGACTGTACAGATTATAGCACTTCCAGAAAGTGGACACGACTGTACCAGAAATTTTATATCAGTTTTATTAGTGGATTCAATAACTTTTTAATGATATTTTGACCACAAAGTAAAAGAGATAATTGTAACTACTTTACAACTAAAAGTAATATTAAAAAGTTAGGCATAAAAAAAATAGTAGCGTATGAAAATTAGGAGAAGGATTTTCACATTTTACGAGTTTCACTTGTTAAATATAACTGGTTACTTTCAAAAGTTAAATTCTTTAGCTGAATGGAAATAGAAGTAAAACAATTGAATTCATTCTTTTCAAATGTAAACTTTATTCTTAGCGAAATAAAAGCGAGTAAATCTAATTCTAAATTTAAAAGTTAAATTAAAATGAATGTAAAATTCTAATGATTTTCTTGTTCATTAATATTTGACTTCTTTTAGAAGTTATACTTTGTATATATTACCACAGATAATAAAATCTTACACTAGTAGTTATTACTAGATATTACGCAAGTTAGTTAACATTTTGTCGACAATTATTTGTTACAATTACTACGTCTTAAGAAAAATATATTTATGAAAACTTTAAATCTAGATTAAATAATAATACAGGCTTAGACTTACACTAAGGACGTATATTAGTCCACTACAACATATTGTAGTACTAATCTATCTTACTAATCTTACTTCTTACTAATATTATAAATGCGAAAGTTTAGATGGATGGATGGATGGATGGATGGATGGATAGATGGATGGATGGATTGATGGATGTTTGTTAGCGTTTGTAGCCTAAACGGCTGAACGGATCTCCATGAAATTTGGCACAGGTTTAGAGCATAGTCTGGAAGAACACATAGGCTACTTTTTATCCCTGGAATAGTTACGGTTCCCGTGGGATTCATTAATTTAGTTTTTTAATGTTTACTCGATCATTCTGCAACGGTTCAACATATTGAAATTTGGCACATTTTTATATCTAAAACAAAGTCTGGAGTACACATGGGATAAGCTTCATCCCCAAGAAATGTCCGGTTCCCGAGGGATACGTAGCTTTTTGTAATTTTTATAGTTTGTATGTTTTCTAATACCACGCGTACGAAGTCACGGGCAACAGCTCGTACTATTATAAAGAGCAAAAATATGTATTGAAATAACTTAAAAATTACTGGGCTAATTTCAAAAATTCGTTCACCATTATAAAGCTACGTTATCAGTGAGTAACATAGACTATGTTCATTACATTTTTTTAATATTTCACTCGAGAGAAGTCGCTAGCTGTTGCTAGTAAAAATATAAAATGTGACTGCGTTTAGATAAATATTTCTTTTAAGTTTACAAAACTTGGGAAAACATTTGTTGGGAATTATGTTATTAAATCTCGTGCATGTGACGTAAAGAGGTGCATTGGAGAAACACTTTTTATATTTCTAGAGTGGCTAGAACATCCAGGTAAAGCTGAGCGTCGAAAAAATAGAAACTGCATTAAACGTGTCATATGCAAGCTACTTTTAAATGCAAATGCTAACTTCCTTTAGAAATGCTTGTTTCTCATACATTTATTTCGCTTATGCAATTTGAGTTGGGGTAATTTATTTTAATTTCTAGCACTTTTAGATAACATGCTTTTGTGGAATACTAGCTGTTGCTCACGACTTTGTCCAGTTGAAGTTTAATAATATATGTTAATCGGTGATAACGTAGCTTTGTAATGGCGAAAGAAGTTTTGACATCGACCCAGTAGTTTTTGAGTTATTTCAATACATGCAAAAGAACAAATCTTTCCTCTTTATAACATTATACATTTTTAAAAAATGTTCTAATTTCAATATGATTTCAATTTATTCATATTTAATGTGATGATTTGATGATATTCAAGAGGGTTTCGATTTGTTTGCATGTTTTGTTATGTGGAAAAATTATGAAAACTTAAGATCTGTAATATACATTCAAAGTATTTTTTTTATGTTAAGTATTTTATAAATTCGATGCGTAGTTAAAAGTCTAAAATTATCTATATTTGATAATGAATACTTTTATCGTTTTACAATCAAATAAAATTGTCCGTGGCTCCGGGATACTGAATTGATTTAAAACAAGGTCTTTACCATTGATTCAATTTAAACAATGACCTTAAAACCTTAAAACACTTTATTTCAATACTAGCTGTTCCCGTGCGGCTTCGCACGAAATTATAAAAACTTTACTGTTTACATTTGTCAAATTCTCAATTGCAAATGTCAAAATTACCGTCACCATAATAACATTGCTTCCTTAATGTTGGCAGCTTGTAGTTTATGGTCGGTTTCCCGCATTAACGTTTTTTTCCAAATTTACCCCTTAAGTTTAGTATGAAAATATGTAGCCTAAAGCGTGTCGTAAGTGTAGGGTTTTTCATTAAAGAAGGAATTATTCAAAAATATGCTGTAATTGCTGACATCTTAGGCAACAAAGAGGTGTGTGTTTACGCTTCATTATAATAGTATAGATTATGTAATCATATTAAGGAAAGAAAACTTAATTACACCCGCTCGCCTGATCGTAGGGTAGTGTTTTTGAGAGATGTATATTCTAGAGAGGAAATATTTTATAACTCTGTATGTAACAAAAACAATTTTACTATTAGAAAGTTACATACTGAGTAACATGGCTATATTTTTAATAGATTTTATACCACACAGATAAAGTCGTATATAACATTTTATTTTTTAATACTTCGCTCTACCGTTGCTTTTGTGCCTGTGAAACAAAAGAATGAAGAAAAAAGCGTAGACTGCATGTGACATGCAGAGTTAAACAATGTTCAAAACATCTTCCTAGACTGGTAGTTGTACTAATATTAAAAATAGGAATGTTTAGATGGATGTTTATATAAGTTTGTAGCTTAAACTTGAGCGGATTTTGATGAAATATTTGTTATTGGCATAGACGTAGATGTTAGCTCCAGTGCTTCCAGAGCACACGTAGAAAACTTTTGTTTTATTAATTACACGCGGAATCGCGGGCGAAGGCTAGTTAATGAAAAAGATTAATTAAAATATCAACGCATAACAATTATATCTCATGTATATTTTAAAATTATGTCAATAATTTTTAATAATTACGATTATCACTTTAGATTTTAATAAAATAAATCATATTTTTTATTAATACTATAATTGCGAAAATTTACATGGATGGATGGATGTTCGTTAGAGTATTTAGGCTAAACGGCTGTACGGATTTCAATGAAATTTGGTATATATGTAGATGATAGTCTGGAAGAACACAGTGGCTACTCACTTCTTTTATTTCACGCAGACGGAGTCGCGGGCGAAAGCTATATTTATAATTTTAACTCAAATATTATTACAATTTGTGATAATTTTACTTCAATAACTACTAACTTTGTTCTTGTTAAACGAAAGTTCAACGTTCATTTAGAAATCAAACATTGTTTTGCTTGATTTAATCATATTGTTTTCATCGCTTCATTCCCTCTCGAGGGAACTTTATTACGAGTCGTGTACATTTATGTTTTAAATCTAGTTTTTCTTAACATTGATTATAATGATTATATTCTTTTTCGTGAATATATTTGATAGTGTCTTGGTTTTAAAATATGAATAATAATTATTATTTACTTACAACTTAATTAAGTTGCTTCAGCTATAAGTCTTTATTATACAACTAGCTGCTCGCGGCTTCGTCCACGTGATATAAAAAATAAGCAAAAAAAGCCTATATTACTCAAAGATAAATTCTCTTTCTAATGTTGAATGATTTCTTTTTAATTTGAGTTATTTCAATACATACAAATATACAAAAATACAAAACTTTCTTTTTTATAATATTAGTACAGATTCTTACGATTCAATTTGGTTTTCAAGTTTAATTAATAACACATATATACATAAAATAGTAGATTATGATATTAATCCCTTATAAGGCGAATAAATTAATCTTCCATAGTTAATCTTGCATTTAATTCGTTACGAAACAGACAATTCGCGAGAAGATTTTTCTTGTCTTAAGTAAATAAAAATCCAATCAGACGCAAATTCAATTTTCATTCCGCCGTCTGCTGGATTCATCCGAGATTCTCCTGCCCTCATTTTTTAACGTTCCTTTTTCATTTCCACACTATTTCATTTAGTTTAGTCGATAGCTTTTTAAAATGCACAGTTAAGTTTTATATTTGAAAAAATCACACAGTACATTAAGTAGTATTAGCGGGTGTTGCCCGTTGGGCCGATTGAATCCGTGTAATTGTTGTTGATCAATCGGCCCAACGGGAAACAAATGTTCTGTCATTTTAGTTGAACTTATAAACGATTTATTTTGTACAATGTTAATAGAAAATAAAACTTTAGTAAATACGAAAGTTGATAGCAAAGTTGTTCAACAAACTATTCAAGACATCTCATCCGCTAAGTGCATCGTTACTTAGTTAAATGTTGCGTCGGAAATACATGTATATAGTAGTTACAATAGGTAGATTTAGCCCCCTGGGTACAGTATCAAAAGTGACAAATGAAAATTTATGTAATTTCCCTAATTTCAAAACGTAAATAGAATATAACATTATCTTAAACTTAGCTTGTTATGGACATCAATTTGCGAGGTCGAGTTCTTGATCTATGTAACTTTTTAATTTAAGGGCAGCTAATGCTACGTCCGAATTGTTTAAAAATAACGTACCGTGTTCGCGTTAAATTAGGGTCGTTTCGTTTATCCTTAGGATATAAATTTCCTCACAGTTATTTATGGTGATAGAATACAAAAAATGCGTTTAATTTAATGAGAATTTTGTTTCGTAAGGTTAATGTTTTACAAGATATGGTTATATTTATTACACATACCTTTTTGATGTTCATTTCATAGAGGAAGACCGAAGAAAGTATGGATGGATTGTGTGAAACAGGATATGCTTAAGAAAGAAGTGGTTTCAGATATGACGGCTGATAGAGATGTATGGAAGAGCAGCACTGTGCCGACTCTCCATAAGGGATAAGGGCAAGTTGATGATGACCTTGTTGCATTCTCTAAATATAATCAAAAGCAATTGGTTTAACATTGACATAAAATTTCTTGTAAAAAAAATCTATTTTTGCTTTGTAATATGTCGAAAACATTCTTCAATTTATTAGACCACTTTACTAAAGCCACATTAAAGTAATTGCTCTTTATAATAGAACAATCAAAATTGTAGCAATTTAAACAAACCATCAAAAGGGAGGAGTACCAATTAGTAATTGAGATACGTGGCTCAGATTCCGTAGAACAAAAGGGTACAAATAAGCGAAAAATATCTATAAGTGCTCGGGCTTCGAGCTCCGTTTGCGTGTAATTGCTTAGCCTAGAGCGGAATCGACAAAGATTAAGACATTTTAAAGACATGTCATTTCAAACTATACCAATATTATCACTTGATATTATTTTAGTTGATTAAAAATGGTAGTTAAAGACTATAGTGCTACATGCTATTGCTACGCAGTTTTGAACGGCTACGGTTACGAAATTGCCAAGTCTACGTATGTCGTAGCATCGGTTAGCATAGCTGAGGTTTGCTCTACTAGTTCTACATATAAAGTACCTTTGTTACAAATTATTGTAGAAAAATATTGTACATTAATAATTAAACCTTTTTAAGAAAATATGTTTACATCTTGAATTGTTTACTCCTTGCTTCGGTTATTTATTCTTTGAAGAATCGACGAGGTTAGCTTCCATCGAAAGATTCCCACTTAACAATCAATCAGTTAAAACAATTTATATAGAACTACGTTTTAAAATAATAGATTTGCAAATCCTTTTATTTTATGAACAAGTCAAAATAATTACAAGTAATTAGACATGCTTTTTAATATCTTAAAGGCACATAAATTAAATGTAGCATTATTTTTTTGATGTTTTAACGCAATTCAATATTGTTGTTTTTTCATGTTTGCGCGTTAACGCCGTGTCCGCGGTTACGTCGCGGCGCTCGCGGTGCGTTGGCGCGTGAATGACGGCTGTCGACCGCTTTTATTGAAATACAAATTTATTTGTGGTTAAATTTTCAATACGATTTCCGTATATTCTAGCTCTCATTATTGAGATTGAATTTTGGGATTTCGTATAAAGATATTTCAGTATTAGAAAATTTGAGTCGATGATATACATGGGAATTTAGACACTATAAATCCTCCGTTAAGAAGTTTACAGTTACGTAAAAGTGCGTATAATTTTTTTGTTTAATTACTTTTGTTATCTGTTGCGGTAACATTTTTAGCGTATTAAATTATATAAAATCGTAAATAGTAACCGAACTGTTATCTGTGACGTGATATTGCCGCGTATTTCCATAATATCCGTTTTATGGTGATCAGGAAATCGTATTTGGTTTTTTAATAACGGACGATTCGATATTTCATTTATCATGTGAAATTAATCATACTAAATAACATACTAATATTTTAAATACGAAAGAAAAAGAAAGGTTGCATGTTTGTGAATTTGTATCTCTCAAAAAACTTAACCTACTAATTTTTTTTTTTACCTCGCTGACAAAGTCTCGTCTTAAAAGTGAGTTTTAGAACGACAATAATATTTTGTTTCTTTATAGAATATAGATCACTTTAGTTAACTAGACACTAGTTAATTTTTTTTATGTAGGTCTTGCTATTGGTAAAATAAGATAAACCATAACTTTGCTTCGAATTTTAGCGAGCGGTATATTTTAATTATATTATAACCTCCAGATATTGTATAGCAGAGTTTAACTTTCATATAAATGAATCGAAGTTTCATTAACGTAAGTCCCCGTGGGCGTCGACGCGCAGTCACCGGACGAACTTTGAAAAATTCTCAACTGGTTTATTTTGCTGAGACTGTACAGTGTTCGGAACTAAACTAAGTTAAGGTACAAGTTTCCACATGGCCCCGTGTTCTAGAAATTTAATTACTAAGTCTTCTAACTTTCTCAACGATGATATTATAGAAATTAAATAGAAATAGTGTGTTTTCTAAGTCTTTACAACATCATCATCATCATCATCATCACCAGCTCACTATACGTCCCCACCGAGGGGCTCGGAGCCTACACTAACACGGGGTGACTAGGCCATAGTCAACCACGCTGGCCAAGTGCGGGTTGGTTGACTTCACGCATATCTTTGAGTTTCTTCGCCGAAAAGTGCAGGCTGCATCACGATGTTTTCCTTCACCGTAAGAACGTCGGGTAAATTATTTACATATGATAATTCGAAAAATCGAAAATCACATTGGTACATGGCGGGATTCGAACCCAAGACCTGTAGATTACAAGTCAAGTGTTCAAACCACTGAGCCACCGACGCTCAACTTTTTACAACATACGAGTTAGTTATTGTTACTTTTTGTTTTTAATTATCTCAGGAAGAATTATCAAAGAAAAGCGTTCAAAGATAATTTTGTTAATCTTTGTCTTGCTGATTAACAGTTTTTTTTATAATAAATGTTCAATAGCTTGTCGCCGACTTGGTACTTTTCGATAAGTGATACATTTCTGATGGGTTTAAACATAATAAAATAAGTCGTTTAATCTGATATTTTTATAATCAAGACTAAATTACGATGAATATTACATTAATATTTTATAACAATATACTAGCTCGAGTTATCAATTAATTTCTGTACTCAGGTTAAAGTTTACAAGTTATTTTGTAAGTATATCAAACTGTCAAGTTAGTACACGTAATTAAACCGGAGGCATTAAGCAATTTGTATTGACAATGTCGAGTTGCTCAACAATCTAACCGACATGATTGTACGTAATTAAATCTAAGATGACAATTTGACACAATTTAATTGTGTTTCCATTTCCGCTGTACATTTAGATATGTTACACATTTATACAGGTATTTTTTTTATAATTTAATGCATGGCGTATGTACGAGTGTGTTCTGTTTGAGCTGAACGTGTAAGCGAGAGCGTGGAACAATAGATAGAGAAGCACGATTATCTCAAGTGTTCGATTTGTCACGTTATCGCGTAAAATTATCTTCCTTACAGGCAGCCAATTTTTGTTTTATATAAACCCACTATTTATAAAAATGTCACTTCTTGTCTGTGTAGTTGTTTGTAACAAAAAGGACTCTTTTACGACTAACAAGCTAAAATTTGTCCTATTCTAAATTAAATTAAAACGAGTTTTTTCACGCCGAAAAAATATTTAATCTCTCAACATGCTCAATAAATTTGAAGCAGCGAAGATTAACCGAGGCCCGGTAGCCTCAGTTTGTTCATTTTTATTCATTCAGCATTCACGCCGACGTTGCCAAATGTATTCATGGGCAAATTCAGTGGAAAATTTTGCTACGAGTTTCATTTCGAATTCCTGTTTAGTTGTTCGCACTTAGACGTACATTTTATGTTATTTTTATAGTAATACTGATATAATTTTTTGTTATAGTTGCAGTCATACTCATAGTTGAGTAATTTTACTAATATCTCACTAACATAAATGCGAAAGTTTAGATGGATGTATTGATATTTGTTAGAGTTGGTAGCCTAAACGGCTGAACGGATCTTGATGACATTTGGCATAGATGTAGATAGTCTGGAAGAACACATAGGCTACTTACTTTTGTTTTTTTTTCGCGCGGACGGAGTCGCGGGCGAAAACTAGTGACTATATAAAATGTCCATTAATGGCATGTTTAGACAAAATTTCACAATTTTGCCGCTTACAATTTATCAGGCGTCAAAAATTTTAATGGAATTTATCATTTATTTTTGTTAGTCAATACAATGATTTAGTTAATATAGGTTACTATCTTAATACAAAATAAATGAGAGCTTATGTTATTAATCTATGGTTGTTGTCAAGTAATCCTGTTAGCGAAGCCGCTATCGTCACATCCGGGAACTGCGAGCCTCGACTAAGTGCACCTTAAACTGATTATGTTCTCAGTCGCCCTCAGCTTAAAGATTATATACTGTGTTAACTTATTTTTATTTGTGTAGTAGCTTACGCCCGCTTCTCGGTCCGCGTGGATTAAAATAAAATTAGTAGCCTATATGTTTTTACAGACTAGCCTACATTTATGACCAATTTCATCAAGATCCGTTTAACAGTTTTGACTACAAACTAACAATCATCCTTTAGTAAGATATATTTTGGAAACCAAAGAAGTTAAAAATTGATTATATGTTAAATGCACTATATTAAGTAGTGAATTCTGATATAACGACTGTTAATGTATGGAAAACTACAAAAACGAAACTCCGTAAGAAAAATTCAAGTTGAGAAATTAACTTATCATTTAAATTAATCTATACATACTTAACAAGCTAGAAATATTAAATGCTAAAGTACCTACGCATCGGTAGCTATCTTTAAATCCGTCTTGTATTTACATAATGAATGAGACCGTGAAATATATTCGGGAAATCCAACATAGCGTCGAAGCATAACATAGTGTTACATATCTGAACTTCCGGCTATTGAAGAGCCGGACCAGAATTCG
Source organism: Papilio polytes (assembly GCF_000836215.1). Taxonomy (NCBI): domain Eukaryota; kingdom Metazoa; phylum Arthropoda; class Insecta; order Lepidoptera; family Papilionidae; genus Papilio; species Papilio polytes. Next base: position 3,998,432 of record NW_013526359.1, read on the forward strand.
ATTTCCTACATTGCTATACATAGCTGGTATAGTGCATAACAAAATTGATCCTATTGTACAGTCGCGAAATCTATTGGTGTGACTATAAGCTATGTTTGCACGTTTTGTACGCATTAAGATGACGCGGAAAAATAACCAATAAAACGCAGCTTTTAAATGTATTTGTACAGAAAATGGTCAGTGTACACGCATTATGAGAGCGTTGGTGGCTCAGTGGGAGAGCGTCGGTGGCCCAGTGGTTAAGGTACTTGTAATCTACAGGTCTTGGGTTCGAATCCCGCCATGTACCAATTTGATTTTCGATTTTTCGAATTTTCATACGTACATAATTTACCCGACGTTCTTACGGTGAAGGAAAACATCGTGATGCAACCTGCACATATCGGCGAAGAAATTCAAAGATATGTGTGAAGTCAACCAACCCGCACTTGGCCAGCGTGGTTGACTATGGCCTAGTCACCCCTGATTAGGGTAGGCTCCGAGCCCCTCAGTGGGGACATATAGTGAGCTGGTGATGATGATGACACGAATTATTGTTTTTTATCATTATCTATTACAGTTGTGGCTCTATCAAGGTTGGAACAAGGCATTTTTTCTATAAGTAGAACATTGCGGATTACCTCGACTGTACAATTAGCTGCAAAAGTATTACACATAACATTAGAAGCTTCTATAAGCCTACGGTTATTAAAACATGTCTGCACGTATTCAATACACATTCATAGTTGAAAGCATACGGATGTTACATCTTTTTGAACCCGAAGGCGTACTTCTGAAGTTTTGTATTCATATTTTTCAGCTGACTGTACTAACACATAATAGACGAATGCATATGCAATTACAAATAAGATCATTTTAGTGCTACCTGAAGAAACGCTTCATTTTGATTTTCACTTGCAATTAAGTTTAAAATTTTAATAATTAAAATACTTAACAGTTGTTTCAAAATGTCGACTATTTTCGTATGCAATTTTGGAAATTTTGTCCATAACATATTATATTTACAAGTTGTTTGTATGTCATTTTCCTTGAATACGAATAAACAAAGCATATACGACTTCTCTGAATACGAGATTTGTGCAGAGATCTCGTGTTCATATTGACAAGTCTTGGAAGTCCCTTTGAACGGAGTTAAACTATTCTGAGATTAAATTTGATATGAAACGCATTGAATATACAAATAAAACACTATTTATTGGCTAAGAAAAATACAAAACAAAACAACAAGAAAATACAATATTGTATCTACTATTCTAACGATATTATTTTTAGAAATAATTACACACAGTTCATCATAAAATATCTAACTAAATTATTTTCTGTTGTGCGTTTGAAAGTTCATAACAGAAGATCATTCATATAAAATTGAGAAGAAACCCGCGGAGCATTACAATATCAAAGGGAAACGATTTATCTACGATTAAGGCTTCAAAGAATTTTCTAAAATACTTTCCTCTTACAATCGAAAATTCAAGATAACCGTGGATTTCTATTGCCAAAAATCTTATTTTTTTTTTATCAAATTGAGTATCAAGGTTTTTTTTATAATGCAAACTACAGGTTTTTTTTATAATACAAGGTGGCAAACGAGCAAGCGGCCACCTGAATCCACCGAAATGGAAAGCGACCGCTGCCCATAAACAGCCGCAATTGCAGATGCGTTGCCTACCCTAATTGACGGAGGAGGAGACGCACATAAGAGGACATTTCCCCTTCCTATGCGTCTCCTCCACCGTCAAATCCACTTTTCCCTCCCATATTTTCCTTCTAAAAAAATGGTGGAAAGGAAAAGGGACTAAAACTGGGCCTCCGGCATCACACACATCAGACGAAATGCAGAATTGCTTCCACTTCACGCCTGTTTTCTGTGTGGTCGTGGTATTGTTTAATTCGATAAAATATTAAAGTGATCGTTACCCACAGATAAGTGAAAAGTTCCTGTATGTTTAAATACATGTTTCGTCAGTGGAAATTAACAGCACATTCGGAAAGCATAACGAGTACTGGTCGTATTCGATTTAGTGTGAAACTACAATTCGGTTTATGGAAGTCTCGAACTGCATGTCCCTCGGGCGGCCGTTGTGCATCTATGACGTTCAATTGAAATTTGTGGCAAGAACTTATGCACCCGGAGTGGAAACATTTCAATATATGCAGATTACGTTGCATCTCTTTGACGTGTATGGATGAGTCTTCATGCTTTAGTTATTTGTTTGTTTTGTTGAATGAAAACACATGTTCCGGTATGGAGAGATTTTTGAATAAATTTACATAAATTAAAATAAAATAAAATAGATTCCATTATTATCACCAATTAGTGTTAAATGTTGTAGTTTGTATTGTATTCAGTTCATATATGGCCAAGTCTGAAGCTTTTCATTCCTTTTTCATTACATTTCTTAAAACAATTAATATAAGCATTGTGGATATCTATACGTACTCGAGCTCCTAACAGACAGTATAATAATTATAGTGAGAAGCAACCAGCGACTATCTTGTATTAGAAGTTTATATTTTAAGATCACAACGTCCTCTGCATGTTACTTTAAATAAATTACTAATATTATAAAGTAGAATGATTTGTATTTTTGTATCTATTGGAATAATTCAAAAACTTCTAGCCTGATTTCCGAAATTAATTTACTATTAAGCTACGTTATCAATGAGTAACATAGGCTGTATTAATTCTAATTTTTTAATTTCACGCTGACAAAGTTGCTAGTAACAACTAGTATATAATAATAATGATTCATAGATTTTTAGTTACAAATCGACAGGATGAGTGTAAAGGTTATAGCACATCTTATAGAAAATATAAAACGTATTAGTTGGCAGTACTTGAGTGTAGTGGGTATATATTTTCACTTTGCAGTGTCCGCTTACGCTGTGCGACTGACTGTTGGAGTTATTGCTCTTCAAACGAGTAGGTTCGGGAGATGTTTTATAGCGGTATCAGACTGCTTTGCTGTAGACATTAAAATCCTTTCTATGTTCGTTTTGGCAAGTAAATATTTTGGCTATTGTGTTAATAAGATAATTTGACGATTGCACAATTGAAGATAAATTGTGTTTTCAGTCTATAAATATGTGTCAAGATTTTTAAATTAAATTCCCAGAAAGTGAAATCTGAGTCCCACCACTGACTGATAGAGGCTCAGATAGCTTAAAATGACGTCACTGTCAGATAAGGTAACAAAATCCGATATTTTACATTACATATTTTATGCGTTGGTTTGTTATTAGACAATTTACAATTTGGTGGACTGGTCCTAAATCTTGTAAACTGTTGTTGTGTTTTATTTTGAAATCTAAAATGAATAACGTATAAGAATGTGGATATATTGAAAGCAAATATGATAATTCCATTTATAATCAGCAATTCTCTGATTTTCCAGTTCTTTTAAAAGCAATGAACAAGTTTTGTGACTAATTGAGCTGGAACAAAGTTTCCATAGTTGGGATAGAGTTGGCCGCGTGCGGTCGTGTCGCTGGGAAAGTTTGTAAAAATTCCCAACGAATTTACCTCAAAGGTAGTACGGTAACATGAAACTAAACGAAACTTTACATTATTTCAATGTAAATTAGATAAAAACTGTTAGTTTTAAAGCGAGATAAACTAACGGTTTATCCTTTTAAATAGAATTACTGAGAAAAAGAATAGAAGCATTAATTTGTTATAGTAAATGTCTACATATTTTTTTAAATACTCAAAATTTTATTTACAGTTAAAACATCATAAAATAATTACTATGTATATTAAAACTTTACGATATCAGTTTCAAAATTACGTATAACTTTCGTATTAAATGATGTTAAAATATAAATTATTCAAAGTTGAGATGACATTTAAAATTTTTCAATCAATTATAACTCGATGTTTTTAACGTAAAGTGTAAAGTCATTAATTAAGTTCATTACATACGGAATATCACGTAGTCTGTCTGTTCATATCTCCTGACCGATCAATCAAAATTAATTCTGTTGTATCGTTAACGTGAAAACTATTTATAAATTAACTGTGAAATTAAATCAGAAATAAGGTATATGAAGACCATTGACCTCTACGGACAGGGTATAAATTGTGGTGCTTTTACTCTATTTGATTTTGGCGTTGATGGTTGTGGTTGGTCGCAATGAATAATTTTATTATTAGTAATAAAAGTGATAGACGTATCTGTAATTAAGTCGGAACAAAGCAAAAACTGTCATTTCCAATCGATCACCTATCTATTTATAGATATCTATGATATAGTAGACATTTTGTAACATATGCGTAGCATTAGCGTATCATAACTTTGGCGTAGCATGGGCGTAGCTTGGCGTAGCATTTACGTACATGGCGTAGCTTTGAAGATGTCATGTTGTAGCAGTGGCGTAGCATTGACGTTCATCGACGTAGCATATACGTAGAACATGGAAGAGGTATAGACAATGTGTTAATTTGAAAAAACTTTCGTTTTCCAGCTAAATAAGACAAAGTTTCCACCGAGGTGACGAAGTTCTGTTGGACGGGATAGGAGTTTCACAGTCATGTCGTCAAGAAAGTTTTAAAAAATTCTAGACCAGTTCATTGTCCACAAACTGAACTTTGTGGTAATAATAAAGTTACTGTTTTCTACAATTAAGTTATTTTAAGCTAATTTAAGTTGATTTTATAAATTTTTGATGAATACTTATTTTTATTTAACGGCACATATTGTAATTGGAAGATCTCATTGCCTGTATAACACTAGCTGTTCCCGCGCGGCTTTATCCGCATGAAATTATAAAAACTTTATCCTATTGTTTACATTTGTCAAATACTCAATTGCAAATGTCAAAATACCGTTACCATAATAATCTTGCTTATAGTTTATGGTCTCTTTCCCACATTAGGGGTTTTATCCAAAATATTTACCCCCTAAGTTTAATGGCGTGAAAATATATAGCCTAAAGCACGACGTAAGTGTAGGGCTTTTTATTAAAAAAAGAATTCTTCAAAAATATGCTGTGATTGCTGACATCTTAGGCAACAAAGTAGTGTGTGTTTACGCTTTATTATAATAGTATAGACATAATTTATTAAAACAGTATAAAAGGGTTGACAATATAGTTGAAATAGTTTCGTAAGCCCCAATTACGACTGTTAAATTTCTAGAATTCCTTTATCATAGTTGAATATCAAAATAATAACAAATAAATGTTCTGTTGCATAGATAACTAATCGCTTAAAGCGCAATCGTGTGGCAATAATGAATACATCGCCAGACACAATAGGCTCATGTTTCATGTATTTTGCTCATAATTCTAGTAAATTGATTATATGAATTGTTAAATCATGTATTACTTTTGAAAATAGATAAATTATTATAGCTACATATGCACATATATGTAATGTATTTCATCATCTCCCCTGCCTTATCCTACTCCCGTAGGGTCGGCGCACCGGGTTTTCGTCCTCCAAAGCATTCTATCATCCGTCATCTCAGTCATCACTCCCTTCTTGATCATGTCACCTTTCACGCAATCCATCCATCTCTTTCTAGGTCTACCTCTACCGATGTACCCCTCCACATTCATAACTAACATCCTTCTTGTCACATGCGATTCATCCCTTCTCATAACATGCCCATACCACTCTAACCTTTTACTCCTTATTTTCTCAACCACTGGGGCTACTCTCAAACTTCCTCTAATATACTTATTTCGTATCTTATCCAATATATGTAATGTATTTGTCTGAGTAATATATTTAAATCATCTTAAAAAATATCCTAATGTTGAAAGAATTTCCATATGCTGTCTATGGGTAAAAGTAGTTTCGCTATTTCGGCGAAAATTGGTCGTTTGCATGTCACTTTAGGTTATAGAAATGTATTGGGTACTTAAATATGTATTACATAAAATTATACATTTCATTTCAAATAAATTACTTTAAATACAAATTAAAGTAAAATAAAACAACATTTGTTTGTTATTTATTGTTATTGTAATGTCCTATTAAAACGTAACAATTTTATAGCAAATTAAATCGGCCAACATTGGGTGCACCGCAGCGCCCGCGATACAAACAATTTCATTTCCTGAACTGAAATATGCACCAACATATCGACTACGATACGTATATCACTATCAAATTGAATACTTGGTCTTTCATCATGTCTACTTTCCTGAGAAAATTAAAATAACGCCATCTAGTAAAATTTATTATCAAACTTTCTCTTACAGATTGTGTAAATTTTATATTAGAATTCTATATAAAGGATGTTCAAATATATTATTTACTTGCTTTCGCCCGCGGCTCCGTCCGCATGGAATTAAAAAAGACAAAAGTGAGTATGTGTTCTTCCAAACTATCCTTTACGTCTATGTCAAATGTCATCGAAATCCGTTTAGACTACAAACTCTAACAAACATCCATCCATCCATCTAAACTTTCGCATTTATAGTTTTACTAAAATAAAACGAGAGCTATTCACTTTCGTTTTTGTAAAGATGAAAAGTAGGTTTTCAATGCGTAAAAGCGGTCGAATATGACTTTCAATATGAAATAGATCTAATATTCAAATCGCTGCTTTAACTGGCAATGTTACGATACAGAACGCTTTCATTTCCGGACAAAGCCGCGGGCGCGCCGCCCATCGACACCAACGCAGATAAATATTTTTGCGGCCACTACATAAATAATCTATAATGGATTTCCTTTTCGTGACTTTCAAAGGAAATGCCATAGATGAAACATTTCTAGAAGTGTCATATTTTTTGCTTTATTTTGACACGTTACGTCACACACGTTATTATGTTATGTCACGTCATAAAATTTAATTTCAGTAATTTTCAGCAGATGTGTGACTGGCACAATTATGAAATCGCTTTACTTATACATATTTATATAAATACAGTGTTTCTGATCACTTATGTTTAACAATTCATTAGTGATATTGATGAATCGGATAACAAAAAAATGTTATGACACATCTAGATATTATGTGTATATCATTGTTCTCTTTTATTTGATTTTCAGTCAGCATTATTTGAATAGCGGAAAATCGAAATTGATACTGTATAAAAACGCTATATAATTCTCTTTTGATATGTTATCTTCTACATATCTATATATAAATCTTTGTAAATTAGAATCAATGTTTGTTCTATAAGTTTGAGAATAATAAACTATTTTGTATTTTTTTTAACTTAGGATTTTACGCTGAGTTAAGTTAATGAATAAACAAGTAGTTTAATAATATATGTTTTCTAAAAAGATATACATTTTAATTTGAGTCTTATAGAAAATCTTAGATACATTTGTTCCTTGATTTCTTTAAATATTAAAATGATAAAGCCGCAGTCTGGTGGCGAGCATGTCGCGACTTCCCAGCCGGAGGCTTACAAGTTCACGCCGCTTTGCAATTGAATAAAGATTCAATAGAATCGAATGCCAAGAAATATTTTACATTGGTTTCTTATACATTTATGGTTAAAAACATTCACTTTAATTACCTACGCATGTTATCTACCGCTGATACTACGGCAAATACTTTGGCTTCAAAATATACTGTGCTTATTGGACTGGAAACAATTACAATGATATGCAAACTTTATTTTTTTTACAACAGCTACAGAACAACTAAATTAACTTATTTAGATATCTGGGATATCTAACAAATCCTACATTGTAAAAAGTAATTCCTATATATTACTAGCTTTTGCCGGCGGCTACGTCCACGTGGAATTTAAAAAAAAAGTAAGTTGCCTATGTGTTCCTCCAGACTAAACTCTACATCTATACCAAATTTAATTGAAATCCGTTCAGCTAATTATATAAATAAATAAATAATAAATAAATAAATAGAATTTTTATTGCCACAAAAAAAAAAAACTACATAAACATTTAATACACAAAACCTTAGAGCTAATATAAAAAAGAGAGGGAAATGTGGCAAAAGGTGGCAAGCTCAGCTAATGCAGGGACGGCGCAAGCCGTTACTGCGCTGGTTTTCAGCTGGCCCCTTTACACATGAGTATTAACACATAAGTAGGGTGACTTAACCGAGACAGACATTAAAAAAATATAAGAAATAAATAATATATAATAATTAAAAAAAATAATAACATATAGGTTCAAACTTAGTTTATAATTGAGTGTGCATACCAAACCGCTTTATAAAAGTCAATAAGTGAGGTGATAAAAACAAAGTGATAGCATAGTGACTTTGGTCTTATTTATATACAGTTTTGAATTTGTGATTATGCTACAAACTCTAACAAACATCCATCTAAACTTTCGCATTTATAATATTACTATGATAACAATACTCAGTTTGAAGAAATACTAGAAAGAACACATCAAACCTAATTCAATCAACTTAATTCGGTCTAAGCGGATCTCTAGTGAAATAAAACCAACTGCAGCGAGACGCTCGTGTGAAGAGCGATAACTCCCAGTCGTGTCTGTCTGCAGGACATTCACTGTGAAAATATATTAACCACTCGAATGCCAACCATAGAGATTTTTCATTTCACTTAGAATTACTTATTAACTTTATGACTAAAAAATCTCTGTTTTGGCAGCAAGATGGGATAGTGCAATAGTGCGGCGATAACTTGCACTGCGAATATTGTAACTAATTACATAAAAATTGTTATTTTAATATCTCACTATCTTATTGACTAAATAAGGCTTTTTACTAACAAAATATAAGATTTCCTCGAAATAAAGTTTTTTTTTTTATTACTGTTACTTTTATTAAATGCCCGAAAAATAAAATAGTTATCTACGTAAATAAACAAAGAGAATTCATTCAAAAAGCCTTTTCAAAAAAAGATCTACCCTTAGCTAACTTAAACGAACATCAGTTTTATTATAAATATGTACCGTTGGCGACTTGTTCCTCTTGGAATTGAAGAAAATAATAAAAAAATGTAGCCAATGCTAATCAGTGATAAAGTAGCTTTATAATGGTGAAAGAATTTTTGATATCGGCCCAGTAGTTTTTGAGTTATTATACAATAGTTCACACAAAAATACAAATATTTTATTTTTATAATATTAGTATAGATAGGTTTCGCCAGCCGTTGGTCTAGGCCTCAGCCTAGACTTAGACTTAGTCTAAGATTTAGGCAGTTGCTTTTAATATGGTATTATTCGAAGTTTTTTTATTTCTATTTTAAAAAATATTACTACTCTCTAGGCGTGAGGCTTTAATTTTGAAACCTAAAAACAAATACAGTAAATGTAAATTGACATCCTCATTGTTACGGTTTATAGTAAAACCTTTTTGCCAATTTTAAAGGTAAGTATAAATTTGAGCTTCTTCAAGAATGTAAATTAGATAAACGACGAAACAGTTTTTGTTATTACGGCTGAAAGGGAGTACAACCTTTTGCCTTATTAACTTTAATTTTTAATATTCGCGCGCAAGCCGCGTAAAATTGCAATCTACGTTTGAAAGAACCGCCTTTTTTGGAACTTTCGGTGTAATTTGGAATCATAATTTCGCGGTAACACTTATGAAGAACAGAATGTAGATTTATCTTATTTTTTTTATTTATCAACGAGCTGTAGCCCGTAAACTTCGTTAGCGCAAATTTGGACCACCCATTACGCCACTTTGACGTCAGCTACCCACCAGTGAAAGTCCCATCGAAATTGGCCCAGCCGTTTCGAAGATTACTCGGAACAAACGCGGATTGCGAGCAGGCAGATAGACAAAAAAAAATTAAATGCAATTTTCGTTATCACCAACGCAAATACATGATATTCCTGAAATCTGGAATTTTTCTTTTGATATTAGACACTCCAATTTTATTACATGTAAAGATATGTTTATTCTTTTAATTCAACGATAAGTTACTCATCCATATGATAGCTGTGATGGATCGGTAAAGAAAATTAAAAGCCAAGCAATATTGGTCGATACATCATCTTTGAACTTATGAGAATATATTCAAATAAGATATTGATAGAAACCACTCGATCATGGAAGCAATATATTGTTCTTCATATTTAAAGTATAACATTTACATTATAACAATACAAGAGTTTAAAAGAATAATATAAAATGATCGATGTAAACAGTCATAAGACTCGCTTGACAAGTAAATGCGCAATAAGGAAACATAATGCCTATCACCGCATGCGGGCCCTAACGACCGACTAAAGAAAACTGATCTCGCATGCGGGCACTATGGTATGCGTGAACAGGAAATATCTCAAATAGGGTTAATTAAAAACAATATTACTAGGCAATCTTTTAAATAACCATGTTGTTAGTCTGAAGCAACATGCTGATGTTTTAAAGTTTATTACGAAAATCTTTAGAATTATTACTATTTATGGTTAAATATAGAATTGGTTATTTTTGGTTAAAAATAAAGTAAAAAAAGCCTCAGTATTATATCGGCCGAATACTGGAACGAATCCCTAACATTTTGTATTTATGGGGCAAAAACAAAATTTGAAAATACAATAAAAATATTTGAAGCAGTACAAAAACCCTCAGGGTTTCAGCGTACCTATTGTTCGCTTAGTTTATAACGTAACTATAAGGAATAATAATAAAACTTCGTTTCATAAAAGCCGCTTCCAGTCTGACGTCAACATTTTAATGCTATTTTGAATTTATTCGTTGCCTTATTTACGATGGTACATTAATTATTGGATAGTACTTAGTGTTTAAATTCCTTATTGTCGTTAAAAAAATCGCTTACAGACTTCTGAACAAGCTTGAACGTTGCATCAAACTATAACTAAGTGAAAATATAAACTTAATTTTAACATAAAGTTTGTACAAAACTGAGCTACATTAGATCAAAAATATTTCTAAGTAAAACTTATGAAACGGAGACTGAAGTCCGTTGGCTTGGTAGAAACTTGTTAGCGACAGTTACTGCGATATTTTATTAGCGTCATAAAATAAAACTTTTCGCTACGAAGTTCTGGCGCACCTCCATGCACCTTTGATGTCGACATCTTTTTAAACTTGTATCGAGAAATAAACTTTCATAAAGTTGAAACGCGAAACAGATTTTAGAAACATATTTATATATTATTTATATTGGATTACATTTTAACTTGAATAAAGTTATGTAGTTTTTGAGCCACGTCCAAATCGTGGATTTGTAGTAGTCAAGTACACCATGAGTGGTGCTTAAATGACATTTAAACATTTAACCTTATGATTATAACCTCAAAACTCAAAATTCCACTATATGCCCTAAGTCAGTACGCAGCATTTAGGAAACCAAGTGTTTCAACATTCTTTTCAGCATTCAGCCGTAAACCAAATAGATGGCGTTGTCCTAAAAATCTTAAAATATTTTGAAAACGTATTACAGTTCTTATTATAGTAGTGATCTAAAATAGCTATAAAACATTTGATTACTGTTAAATTCTAAGTTTTATCGTAACTAGTCGTCATTGAGATGTTACTTTGAACAATTTTAATTTGCAGCGTCGCCGGTCGGGCGGCGGTTTTAGCGTGATTAAAGCGTCGAAGCCGTTTGATGTTTTCCGAATATCTTTCAGCAACCGATGGAGGCTGCGCGCACAGATAAAACTTACCTAATACCTTTTGAGTATCGTTAAAGAGACCGATTTCATTATTTCGATTTAACAGTTTATGTTGTAAACTTAATAGAAAGTGTTTACTTAAGTGTTCTTTATGTTAAAAATATCTTAATTTTCACAAACTTTTTTTTAGTTTGGAATTAATCTTGGTTTTTTTCATGAAATAATTTTTAATTATGAATCACAATAATATGTAATGTAATCGTATTAAATAAATAAAAATAGGAACTTGTGTCAAAAAGCAATTAAATCATGTGGCCTCAATTGTAGAGTCGGCGAGATAAAAGCTTGTAACCGCCTTTGAAGCTTCCGAGGCTATCGAGGCCGACGTTTCCTTTGATATTTAAATGCCTTCATGGATTTCTTTTCACTTGTTAGATACTTGAAGACCTTTTATACGTCCTATTCTTTACAATGCTATGTTTAGCATTATATGTTTATTTATTTATCTCATAGTTACTTTCCAACCACATCTCACTAATATTATAAATGCGAAAGTTTAGATGGTTGAATATTTGTTAGAGTTTGTAGCCTAAACTACTGAACGGATTTCAATAAAATTTGGCACAGATGTAGAGGATAGTCTTGAAGAGCACATTAGCAACACACTTTTTTTTTAATTCGACGTGGACGGAGTCGCGGGCGAAAGTTAGTATGTAATAAAGAGAAGGAAACAAGATAGTACAATTACCAACTGTAATTCATAGCTTTTTAAAATCTTACTCAACTAAATTTCGAATTTTGTATTAAAAGGGATAAATCATGAATAAGGACAGTCTTTACGGTACCTCACTTCAATAGAGATTTATTAACTTAAGCGCATTAAAAACCGATTAATTGCGTTCGATTAGTGAGAATTATTCGTAGCTTAATCCAAAGGAATTAAAATTGGAACGTTATCGTTTTACGCATTACTAAAGTCTTTTGAAAATATTTAAAGGGATTAATTTTACATTTATTAATTCAAATCTATACTATTATAATAAAGCGTAAACACACACTTCTTTGTTGCCTAAGATGTCAGCTATTACAGCATATTTTTGAACAATTCTTTTTTTTAATAAAAAGCCCTACACTAACCTCACGCTTTAGGCTATATATTTTCACGCCATTAAACTTAGGAGGTAAATATTTTGGATAAAAACCCCAATGTGGAAAAGAGACCATAAGTTGCTGCCAACATCAAGGAAGCAAGATTGCCAAGGTTTGTCATGTCATGTCATGTTTGACATTTGCTATTGATAATTTGATAAATGTAAACAACAAAATAAAAATTTTATATTTTACGCGGATGAACCCGCACAGGAACAGCTAGTTCTAAAATAAAGAGCACTTAATTTGATTATAATAAAATTGTTATTGTATTTTTGTTACAAATGAACTCAAAAACTACTTGACCGATTTCAAATTTCTTTCACCATTAGATTGCTACATTCCTAAGAGACAATCTATATTTTATTTTGTTACAAAATGTTTTACTATCAATAAAACCGAGAGAAGACGAGACGTGTTGCTAGTTAAAGATGCGTCTCCATTTTGAAGTTCGAAAAACATTAAATCGGCTCGTTTATCGTACTTCCATTCCTGCGGTGAGCTTAAAAGGAAAACATCAAATAGATTCCGAGCCTTAATCACCGGTAAACCGCGGACGCTGTACAAACGCTTCTCTTACTTTACTTTGTGTTGTATTTATTCAATACAGACTTTGCGTGTGACCGCGTGGAGTTGAAAAAAAAACCTTTGTAATGTTAAGAATGAAATTAGTACCGTGATGCAGAATTGGCGCAACACTAGATTGTCGGCACAAACGTCACATCCCTAGCTGACAGCTGTCAATGTCATTAGAAGGATGGAGATTCGCGTACATTCCTGACGAGATCTCTAGTGGTGTGTTTAAATTAATATCGATAGTTAAAATTAATATATTAAATGTTTAAGTAGTCTACGTGTTCTTTTAGACTATGATGTACAACTGTGGTCAAATACATCCAGATTCATTGAGCCTTCCACATACATCCATCTAAAGGTATTAACTTTTAATTCGATAGTATCTAGTGCGACGAATACCTAATTAAAAAAATAACTGAACTAGTTTAGAGAAAAATACGTGAGATTTTGATTTTAGTGTATTGGTAACATATACATTTTTTTTTGCAATAGAAATGTCCGTCGAATTAAGGGTTATGAGCGGGCGTATACTTTTAACTAAATTATCGCACAACTTTTGTGCGATTGTCAATTGTTTCACAGCCCATTCAAATGTTTATTTGTACAACTTAAAATAGAGTAGTGTGCGCAACTCCATATAAGTTCATAGGAATCAAAGCGACTAAACAGTTGTGCGCCAGTTTAGTCAAAGGTGTGTGCGCACTAATAATGTTAGTAAGAAGTAAAGTATTTTACAAAGTTTGTCAATAAACATCAAACTACGATTTGGGTCAATTCAAACGATGCAATATGTCTGTTTTCCTAAAGTTTAATTTGTCATAATATAAAGTTTTCTAACCAATACCGACGCTCGGAAACTTCGAGTCCATCTGTGATAAGTTTGCGATTAGTTTGTCTGTCAGTTCTCGAATATACTAAAATATTAATATGCATTTGACGAATTCCAATTCAATAGAGATATAGAAATCTTTATCGGGATTATTAATAACTAGTTTTCGTACGCGACTCCGTCCCCCACAAAAGTAGGTAGCCTATGTGTTTTCCAGGCTATCCTCTACATATGTACCTCATCGAAATCCGTTCAACCTACTCTAAAAACCTCTACCAAACTTCCATTCACCTATTCATCTAAACTTTCGCATTTATAATATTAATATGATATTGTTACCAAAGAATTGCGAAATAAAAAAATATTCAAAATATTAGAGTAAGATTATCATTAATAATTGAATCTCAATGTTCACCTATTTATTTCCAATCTGATATCAGAATACTCAACACAGTCATTGCAGTCGGTCAGAAACTTACGTCACACCTTCCACACGCTTCGCCAATTGTTATCGAACTAGATTCAATGATTAAAACCATAGTTACACGGATGTAAAGTGAATCTAAGCGACAGAGTACAATTGCCTTAAAATTCGTAACAATGAAGACATGTTATATGATATTTGGACGTAAATTGCGAGTTAAAGATACGCCACGTTAAGAATATTTCGTTACACGAAAAAATAAACCATTAGTAAATTAAGAAACACATTTTTTTCACAATCTTATAATCTGTTCATTGATGTAAAAGTCTACATCGTATTTAAAAACAGCAGAAACGATTTTTTTTTAATTTTGACCAAAACTTTGAAGCCATATCCAGCAGCAATTAACAGAAGTTATCTTTGTCAACAGAGCACGTTTCGTCTACTAACAGATTCGACAAATTTCTCGAGCCGGATTTGTGAATGAGGACCCGATTTGGGAACAGTCTAGACACAATTAAGACTTGAGAAGCAAAGGTATAAATAACCCTCTATTTTCGAAAGGTATTATCACACCGACATATTTACAGCTACACTAAGTCACCAAAAAAAATTAAAACACGCTCACATTTCGCTTAATTACTTGCTCACATATTTCAATATTAAATTGTGTAACTATTACGGTTAAAAGTTTATCTAAAAATTCTATCGAACTAACTACATTTGAAATAGCAATAAAATTTTCAATAACCAATGCACAAATGTTGTTTAAGAAATTCAATGTTCAGAAGTAAACTTCGCAGCCCCCACGTTGGGCGCCAAAGTGTCCCAGCGGCACAAATTGACTACGCCGCTTCGCTCGGGCTCCCTGAATTGTATAGAGGAGCGACATTCCGTGACCGAACTTTGCGATGAACGGACGTGTCCCGTGCTAACGAAATATACTAAAAATGAACACTAAGACATGCACGCCGTGAATGTAGAAAACATTTACTGACTTATTTTTGTTTAAATATACATTTGTTTAATTGCGTCCAATAAATGACAAGATATTTTACCAAATACAGTTGTTGCATGTTAATTAAAAATTTTATTTACGTTTTCTTTTTTTTTTAATGACAATTATCATAGAAAAATGCTCCTATTGCAATGTAAACTATTTATTATAATTTAAATCAGCTATTCAATAACTGTATGAACTATACCATAAGACTATAATGTTGTAAAAAGACATTGTCAAATATTGTACGGACGTTGCTTTTTTATTAGGTTTTAATTTATTTTTATTAGCTGTTGCTCGCAACTCCGTCCACTTCGAATTAAAAAAAAACTAAACTAGTAGCTTATATGTTCTTCCAAACTATGTCCTAAGTTTCGTTGAGGCATTCTTGAGGTATACAGTAACAAACATCCATCCATCCATTTAATCTAAAATAATATTATAAGGAGGAAACATTTATATTTTTGTAGTTATAAAAATAACTCAAAAACTACAGAGCCGATTTAAAAAATTAGTTCACCGCTAGGAAGGTTATTTTCGAGTCATACAGGCTATATTTTTTTTTATTTTACACGGACAAAGTCGAGAACAACTGCTTGCTAATATTTATGATGTTAGGAAAATCATGTTAAAACATTTTAGAGTTTGCTTCTTGTAATTGAATACACATTCAACCTGTGCAAGACGAACTTGTGTAACTTAATTTTTTCAATTAATTAATCTGCATATAATTATTTATTACTAGCTTTCGCCCGCGACTCCGTCCG
Source organism: Papilio polytes (assembly GCF_000836215.1). Classification (NCBI taxonomy): domain Eukaryota; kingdom Metazoa; phylum Arthropoda; class Insecta; order Lepidoptera; family Papilionidae; genus Papilio; species Papilio polytes. Next base: position 4,014,668 of record NW_013526359.1, read on the forward strand.
CGTGAAATAAAAAAAAAAGACAAAAGTGAGTAGCCTGTGTGTTCTTCCTCTCCTCTAAGTCCATGTCAAAAATCGTTCAGCCGTTTAGGCTACAAACTCTAACAAACATCCATCCGTCTAAACTTTCACATTTATAATATTAGTAGATTAGTTTAAGAAAACAAAAAGATCGCGTCTTATTCTTAAGATTCAAAGTGCGCGCATGCGTTAGCTGAAGCCACGCCTTCTATCGAAAGAGATAACGCTTGGTCTCTACTTTCATTCAATTCCTATCTGATTTCAAGTTTAATTGATTTAAGATAAAGTTTTTTTTTGTTATCAGAATGATAACCATTTGATAAACAAACACGATAAATAAACTACGATTATTACATAGCTTAAAAGGCATAAAACTTTTTTCTTTGTCACTGTTTTTAATCTATGACCAATTTTAAACCAAAGATTACTGCTTATTTTTTTTTCTGTAGTAGTCAAAGATGAAAGATTCGTACCAATATTAAAACAACATTTAACAACTAAATACATTATTTTTAAAATGTTTATCGGAGTCTAAAAATTTTCATAGATCTGGAATAGATTGCGTTCCAATTAAAAATGTCATAAAGCAACTATCCACTTATGTTCAAGTTAAAGTAAAGGACTACAAAAGGTAGCACAAAAACTAGTTAAACCACCCTGTACCAGCAATAGCAGCAGGTGCTACTACAGCCCCTACGAAAATACACAAAAAACTGTCCCTGGGCTGTGTTGATTATTCTAAGAACTTACTTCCTATAATGACTAGCACAGTCTTCGCAGTCTCTAAATACTCCTTCTTGTTATTTATTTTATATTTTTAATTTAATTTAGTCTATCGATGTATAGATCCAATCCGAAAAAGAAATTGTCCCAACGAGCTATCCATCGGGTGTTTTAATTCTGTTTTTATTAAATCTTATGTTAAAGGTCATTTCAAGAAAGATTTATTGACAATAAGCATGAACATTTGATGTGAATTTTAAGGTTACAATATAATAATAGAAACATTACTATCTAACAGATCTATTGAACGGCGTAATCTTGATTTTCCACTCCCGATACGCATAAAAACGAATTATTTGATAATGTAACAGCTTTGTACTTTATTTTTGACCGACTTCCCAAAAGAAGGAGGTACTCAATTCGTCTGTATGTTTTTTTATGCATGTTACGGCATAACTCCGCCGCTAGTGGACCGATTTTGATAATTCTTTTTTTATGTTATTAAAATATGTACAAATATACATAAAACACATGTAAGAATATCAAAGGATTTAAATATATCTCCATTAGTAAATTTATAGGTAAAAGTTTGTTCGAAATCACACTAATATTATAAATGCGAAAGTTTAGATGGGTGGGTAGATGTTTGTTGGAGTTTGTAGCCTAAACGGCTGAACGGATCTTCATTAAATTTGGCATAGACGTAGAGGATAGTCTGGAAGAACACATAGGCTACTCACTTTTGTTCTTTTTTTTTTTCAAATTCCACGCGTACGGAGTTGCGGGCGTAAGCTAATATATTATAATACTTGATATTCCTGAATAACTTTCTCTTTCATAGTAACATCTTTCATCAAACTTTAATCAAACTCCTCGGCTAGTGAAGGTGTCTTTTTAGCTTTTTTTCTGGCAACTTCAATTCATTAAACATTGAAACTACGAAAAGTTCCTGTTTTAATTAAAGATATTCACTGAAAACCCGCCCCTGAAGCCTTAACTCACTGAGACGCGGTTGGCTTATTTTTTTTTCAGTACACTCATTCCCGCCTCTGTGACCCTCCCAAACAAACAGCTAAGTACTTTAAAAACAATACCATGCTGGACTTATTATGATCTTTATTTGTATAAGGTATAAGGTCCAGATTCGCGTGAGTAGTTTAATTTCTTAATTCTTTATTGAATTGTGATACAGCATTCAGTTCATTTCATGAAAGAGGAGACAAGCAGTCAAGATACGTTCAGTTGCCCGCGGATTTTCGCGCGGAACGGACGTGCTTGGGAATGATTTGCTCTCCCGATGAATTAACGCGAAAAACTTTACGTATTATTTACAATTGACTTTAATTTAATTTTAATTCATTGTAAATTTGTTCAGTTTAATTTCGTAACTCAAGAAGTTATAATAGATTTTTGAAGGTACGTAATTATAACATTTTAAAATGAATATTAAATTTACTTAATTAATTACTTTCTATGACATATTTAAATTATTTTATTTATGTTCATAGCTTGTACAACTAATAAGTTACAAATTGTTATTATTAATAAAAATTAAAAAAATTTAAAATTCGAAACTCTGTCGACGTTTGGTAAAAAAATTTTTAAACAAAATTAAAACGAAGACTGTTATAAATGTGATAAAAATACACATAGTATGTACGCTGACATAAATAGAGGGCTATTACAATGAATCGCTATCAAATGTTATTAGTCTTATAATAGTCTACAATCACGTCTGATGGAAGACTTGTTCCATTAAAATAATTCTAGTATTACAAAACAACATAGTATGTTGGTTAGATTACTATAAATGTAAAGTGGATATTATTCAAAAGAAAGGACATTATTTCTTAGTTTTTTTTTACAAATAGTTACTATGTTTCTCTTAATTTTAAAAACACCATAGAGTATTTTATCAGATATCACAGTAATATTATAAATGTGAAGGTTTAGATGGATGGATGTTTGTTAGAGTTTGTAGCCTAAACGGCTGAACGGATTTTGATGAAATTTGGTGTAGATGTAGAGGATAGTCTGGAAAACCACTTAGGCTACCTAATTTCGTTTTTTTTTTTAATTCCACGCGGACGGAGTCGCGGGTGAAAACTAGTCAATAAGTAGAATTCTTTTGTTTTTTAGGGCTTACAAATAAACACGATACGTCATTTCTATTTTTGTAAGTTTTTCGTCTTGTAAGTTTCATTATTGTAAAATAAAAAAAATACTATTAATAATACGAGAAACTTATTAACATCTAAATATTTTTAATTGTTTAATTACATGTATTATTGAATATTTTCGACCCACAAGAGACCTCTGTAGTGATAATATTTATCATATTAAAGTTATCTAAGGGCATCCATAATGCAAACGTTTTCCTCAATAACAAGCTGCGTTAGTAAAAATATTATTGCAATAAACATACAATTAAAACAAGTTTACTTTAAATATCTAATACATTTATTGGATTAATAATCGTTTTATTATCAGTTTATTACATACTAGCTTTTGCACGCGACTTCGAGTTTGTGAAATTAAAAGTTCTTTATGTGGACTTTCATACTAGATCCGTTAAGGAATTTTGAGAATTGAAAATAAAAATAATATCTGAGTTTAGTAACTTTAGTAAGCTTTAATTATGTGCGAATAAATTTCTTTAATCAATTTCTCTAACAGGGTCACTCTAGCCTAAGGACAGTCAAACAATAATTGAGGAAGAATTCAGTTCCTTAACATTTTCACTGCGTAACAGGTCGATATCGGCCTGACGCGGTATTTAAGCTTATACAGACAAAGAAAACTACGTCCCTCTCGTTAATGCGAAACGATTATCTCAGTTATACATGTTACATTACATAAAATGTATACATTACGTTTCCACAATTATTATAGCAATTTAATCTATTCTAGTGCTGGTGGGTCTAGAAAGACCTGTCACGCACTGGCAGAAATACCATAGGGGGCCCATTTGGGCCCGCCGCTGCACCAGATTTTACCTGATGCAGTAAACGTTTTAATGAGGTGTTAAAATTTCAATACTTAAATTTCACAATATGTACAATGACATTTACTAGGCCAGTGTGACACTAAGGCCTAAGTTTCCCGAACTTAGTATAAGCCCAGGACCCTCAGTGAGTATAGTGGTCTGATGATCGATTGTTTCATTAAGTACTCGTATCAACTTCGATATGTCTGTATTACAACGTGGAATTACCCTACACCAATCAATATTCCTTGATTACTTAAAACTTTTCGAGCATTATTCCGACATACACCGATGTCACCTATTCATCGAACCACGAACCACGAAATGCTATTTTGTTAAATTAATTTATTATCACTGTACTACGCTTCCATCATTTGAATTAATGGATTACGTTGAATAGTATTTTAGGGAAAAAAATAGAAAGTGATTTGACATGCAACGGCTTCCATATGAAAATCATGGTAGAGCCCATAGCATCTTTTGCATGAATGTCCACTTCCCTTTCCCACCTTTTTCTTCCAAGGAAACTGTCAGAAGTGGATTTTTCGGAGGAGGAGATAACGACATAGAAAGGCAAAATATTCCTCCGTCGATTAAAGGCAATACATGCAATTGCAGATGTCTACGGGATGTCGCTTTGCCATTTCAATGCATCAGGCGGCTTGTTGCCCGTTTGCCACTTTCATAATTTAAGAAAAAATCAACAAAAATCTGAAGTACATGGTGCTACGTCACTAATGTGTCACGTACTTCTAAGTTGTTTTACGATGAAGAAGTTAAAAGCAATGTTTTAATGTTTTATGACTTTTTCTCAACTTAGATATTTCGTTAACGTAAAAAACTTGGTAACCACGACCCTGTGATGTAAATTATCGGATCATCCGCATGATACGGTTAATACCGGATTGAAAACTTCGAGAAAAGTCGTCTAATTTTTGAATTTCAAACACGTTAAAGAGACTAGGTCGGATTAACATATTTTAGAAGCGATTCGCACCTGCTTCGTTGCAAAGTTGTCCCGTCGCTGCGGCGGCGTGGCGCTTCAAGTGTTAATACCGGAAGTTTTACTTCTGTTCACAGATTGAGTTCCGAATAATATTTAATTAAGATCTCTCAACGACCTGATTGCGTTATTAATTAAAGTTTAATAATATTTAAGCAAACAGAATATGTTTTATATTTTATTGAGATGGGACTATATGTGTACAACATTAGTTTTAAATATAGCATAGCATTTAAATTTAAAAAAAAACTTTATTAATTTTCCCCTTTGGACAGGAGACTAGTGTCTATATTAAGGCCGTACCCTTTTTTATTAATTTTACTAATTAAACAGAGATTAAAACATTTTAAGCAAATGTAAAAAAAGTAATTGAAGTTAGTTAGTCGTATTATAATTTTAAGTTATACTGACGTTGCGTATTGTAAGAAAAAGTATTTAAACTTAGGAGATATTACAAAATTTACGTACCCTCATTCCAGCCGCGGGTTGTTCCATAAAACGGCCGACCTGCAAAAAGTTGACGTGTGAAAGTTTGGCATATTCCGCGCCAGTCTGAGGTGAACAGATGAGCCGTTATATTAAACAGCGGGGTGCCCGCACTTCATTTCATAGCGAACTTATAAACGCCTTTTTTTAATAGATGTACAAAATAATGGATGCGGCATTATATTTGCTGCTCTCACAATTTTAAGGAGGTAAACATTTGTAACAATTCGAAATGTTGTTCTAAAATTTCATATCCTTAAAACTTTTGTTAAATGTTTTAATAACGAAAAGGAATTATTTTTAATTTAAAATTATTGTATAGATAATATATTTATTCAACGTAATTAACTGAGTTTGTATGATAACGATACGCTTTCTTTGTAAGCTTCTTCTTACTTTGCAAAACCGCTGGTTATATTTTTAACTAGACTGTAAATGCTTCTTAAAATATTTATTTAATTACTTCAACATGTGCACATTTTTTTTTATTTTTCCATTTAACGTAATATAAATAAAGTACGCATCCATTTTTTCTAAGATCCTTGTTAAGGAACGAGTAACTTTCCGACGCAGTCACGGCAAAGAGGCTCTTTGTAAAAGAGTGTTCTTTTTGAAAGAAAGTTATGGCTTATGGATTAAATTTTCTTCTTCTTGCTTTAATACTCCGACGTCTTACAAACTGGAAGGCATGAAATAAAGTGCGCTTTTACACGTGTTTCAACATGATTTATCTATAGTTATTTTCCGTGCCATCAACTTTTACTACATATAATTTAATTTTAGGTTTTTACTTTTGTTAAGCTGTACATCATACAATTCTTATTAACTACTCAGCCTAATGTTATTAAGAGAAAACATTTAATTATTTGAATAGTCTCCAAAACTAATGCACCGATATCAAAAATTATTTCTCCATTAGAAAGCACCATTTTCTTTAGTAACATTATAACTTCGGGCGGACTGTCACGGGTAAAAACTAGTTATAAACACCGATAAACACACAAACAAGTAGCTCCGGTCTGCACGTTAATGTTATAACCGCGTACTAATCAAGGAAATGAGGTGAACCAACAAAGGGTATCCGTTTACGTGGCCTTTGTGCTTCGCCATCCACGCTTACATTTGAAAGTAATTAACAAAGTATTTTAATGTTATTATACACGAAATAGTTGAATGGGAACGTAATCTATACTTCTATACTATTATAATAAAGCGTAAACACACACTTCTTTGTTGCCTAAGATGTCAGCAATAACAGCATATTTTCGAATAACTCTTGTTTTAATAAAAAGCCCTTCACTTACGTCACGCTTTAGGCTATATGTTTTTACGACATTAAACTTAGGGGGTAAATATTTTGGATAAAAACCCTAACGTGGGAAAGAGACCATAAGTTGCTGCCAACATCAAGGAAGCAAAGTTGCCATGGTTTATCATCATGTCATTTTGACATTTGGTTATTTGACGCATGTGAACAATAAAATAAAATTTTCATAATTTTATGCGGATGAACTCGCACGGGAACAGCTAGTTTGAGATATGGAGAAACAATACAGGTAATAATTATAGTCAAAACATTTTTATAGCGCCAGAAGCCGAATAGTTTAATCTGTCGATTCCTGATTATAGTGAACCATAGATAGTAAATAGAAACATACAAGAAGTAATAAAAAAATAATAAAAACCTACAAAACCTTTTCATAGTTCAGTTAAAAAAATATATCGTTTACCGTAGAACAGTCATAGACATTGAGTGAACTCCACAAAACTGTTCTAAAAATTTTGTAAGGTTTTAATTAAAGTCAGGTAAAAATGAGGATTTTTAATTGATAAAATTACGAGTTTCATGTCTTTATAACTTAAATAAGCGTTGTTACAATAAATTAAGATTTTTTTGTTGAATAATTTTACTTCTTTCTTAATATTATAAATGCAAAGTTTTTTAGATCCGAAAATTTAGATGGATGTTTTTTTAAAGTTTGTAGCCTAAACGGCTAAATGGATGAATTTTGGCGTGTAAAACAGTATAGTCTGGAAGAAAACATAGGCTACCTACTTTTTTAATTACTATGCGGACGGATTCGCGGGTGAAAGCTAGTCATTAATAACCATATCAAGTCAGACAAATATGTGTAAAGAATACACAAGTCATTCGGAGACCGTTAAGTGTAATTAAAATTAATCATCTACCATTTTAATTATCTTATTATTTACTGAACAATGTATAATAATTTGCTAAGTCATTGAAACTGAATTAATCTCTATCAATACTTACACGCGAATATTAATTGAATGTTTTTGTTTTAATTTTTTAAAAAGTAAAATAACGAATTACTCTAAGAATTATTTGGACTAATTTTTAAAAGCATCGAGACTGTAAATGTTTGAGATTTTTGTTATAGAACAATGTAAAAGAAAGTGTTTAAATCTATACTAATATAATAAAGCATAAACACACACTTCTTTGTTGCCTAATAGTCAGCAATCACAGCATATTTTCGAATAACTCTTTTTTTTAATAAAAAGCCCTACACTTACGTCACGCTTTATGCCATATATTTTCACGCCGTTAAACTTAGGGGTAAATATTTTAGGTAAAAACTCTAATGTGGGAAAGAGACCATAAGTTACTGCCAACATCAAGGAAGAAAGGCATGGTTTGACATCATGTCATGTCATTTTGACATTCGCAATTGATTATTTGACAAATGTGAACAATAAAATGATTTTTTTATAATTTCATGCGGATGAAGTCGCATAGGAACAGCAACAGAACAGTAGTACAAAAAAATAACAATACATTTTAAATAACTATCAACTAAACTAGAATGTTTATCTTTAGTGTATTCCTGTTATCAGTGCGTGATTTGTTTACGCTAATCATACTAATATTATAAATGCGAAAGTTTAGATGGATGGATGGATGTTTGTTAGAGTTTGTAGCCTAAACGGCTGAACGGATCTCAATGAAATTTGGCACAGACATTGAGGATAGTCTGGAAGAACACATAGGTTACTAACTTTTGTCTTTTTGAACTCCACGGAGACGGAGTCGCGGGCGAAATCTAGTAATATTATAAATGCGAAAGTTTAGATGGGTGGGTAGATGTTTGTTGGAGTTTGTAGCCTAAACGGCTGAACGGATCTCGATGAAATTTGTCACAGACGTTGAGGATAGTATGGAAGAACACATAGGCTACTAACTTTTGTCTTTTTGAACTCCACGGAGACGGAGTCGCAGGCGAAATCTAGTAATATTATAAATGCGAAAGTTTAGATGGATGGATGGATGTTTGTTAGAGTTTGTAGCCTAAACGGCTGAACGGATTTCGATGAAATTTAGTACAGATGTAGATGTAGATAGTCTGGATGAACACATAGGGTAGCTAGTTATTATTATAACGCAAAGGAATGTTTTCTCAACTAGTTAACATGATTTCCCCAAGCTTAATGTACAGTTAATCTTATCAAGTTGGATGTTTCGAGATGTTAATGCCGTAGTAACGCTGCGTCTAACATCACCCAACTAATCTCGGATAATTAGAGTGTGCAATATTAACAAGAACAGTCTTACCGACTCTGTATTATTCAAGGGAACACCAAGACGGCCATTCGAAACAGCCAAAGAACGGCAGATTTTTTTTTATTAAAAAAACAAAATACGGCATGCAGAGGTCAAGTCTCAGTCATTAAACTAAAAAGTAAAGCACATGATTGTGTATTAAAACTTATTAAGAAAAAAATATACTCAAGGATTATATTATAAACATTAAAAATACTGTTACAAGGAAAGTCTTTTCGTATAAATCACAGTGTAGCGTATATTTAAAAACAAAACATATATTATTAGTTACTTTAAATAATTTTAAATATCTTTAGACCGGTCGAACACTTTCGACTAAATTATCGCTCAACTATATCGATTGTCGATATCGATTGGTACGCAGCCAATTCAACTGTTTAGTTGCACAACTAAAAATCGTGTGTACCTCCATATATGCTTATATGAATCAAAGCGCGACTAAACAGTTGTGCGATAGTTTCGTCAAAAGTGTGCGCGTGCTCTTAAAGTATTTTAAAAGTTAATTACTGGTCAAATACGTTTACAAATTTAAAAGTATGTGTACAAAAACAATAAAAATTATGGGTTAAGTAGTAATTAGAAATATTTAATTGTATACTATGAAAGCTTTAAGCCTTCCATTGTCTATTTTTAGAACGATCGATGGGTTTTAAACGATTTTTAAGTTATATGAGCACGGTTGAGTGTTATTTTGTTTAAAATTGTAGAAATTACTAACTAAACTTTCATAAACAAACTTCTCAAAAGATCATGGTTTTAGGCAATTTATTATACTTTACGTAGCCTCAGTCATACAGAGCTTTACCCAATTTCAACCTCGGAAAGAAAAGCGTGTAAACAATTTGTTAAATAAGCAACGAAACAATCTAGTTGCAACGCTATTCCGCCGCGCTTGTGGTATAAATATTAAATTTTACTGCGCATCCCCGCGCGTACTGAGGGCAATCACATCAGACCTGTGAACGCATAATTACAAATACTAAAATTGCTACGTCATGTTGCAATCACAAAAGATTGACTGAACTTTGTACATTTTTAAAGTATTGTTTACATAATTCATTTAATTTTTTTATCGTTTATAAACCAGTGCTTAACCACTATCCCACCTAGACCAAGGTGAAGATGTAGTCGAAGAATGGTACGCGCTAGTTTAGTAAGTACTGATTCACACTGCTCTTGAAGGCACCCAAAAAATTCCTTTATTTTGTTAATGAATGAAGTATTCAAAACAAAGTTCAACTTTATTACTTTGTCATCTCTTATTCCCTACTACCGTAGCGTGTCGAACGCGCCGGGTTTTCGTCCTCCAAATAACTCTATCATCCGTCATCTCAGTCATCACAAAGAGTTAAACGTCACATTTTACTAAACAGTACCATTTTTATTTTTAAAGTAATACCGTTAGTGTACTAGTAAAAGTAATGTTTTTTAAAACTATTCACTTTTGGTAGAAAACATTTGCTTAACGACACTCAGATAAACCTAACTCATCTATGGTAAGTGCCATAAATATCCAATTGAATTTTCTATTTATTTATTTCTAAGCTTGTGGAATGACTATGAGCGTACTTGGATATCGCTTTACGTGCTAAAGTATCCGCAGTTAGGAAACTATAAAACGCAAACTTAACCGTAACGCTCCAAACATGAAACGTTATACATTTACAGTTATGATCTCTACTTGAAGCTTACTTTAAAGATATCTACGAACTATTGTAACGAGTATATTAATTGGAGCCTAGCTTTTGCTGACGAATTCGTCTGAGGGAAGTTATGAAATACTAAAAAATATAGCCTATGTTACTCAGCGTAGCATTCTAATGGTAAAGATTTTTTGAAATCGACCCAGTAACGTTAACTGATAATTCTGTCTCAATAGACTCGTATTTTACGTTTTAAAACAAATTAATATATCGCTTATATCTTAGTAGTATTATTATAAATTTCTTAGGGTGCGTAATAACTGACGTTATGAGATGTAACATTCGCATGAAGTGCTTTAAGCTTATAGATTACACTACTCGATTTTTAGTTGTGCGAATAAACAGTTGAATTGGCTTCGAAACAATTGACAATCGCACATCATTTTTACTAGCATTAAAACTGTTATTACAAAAGTAAACAATCTTTTTTAGAGTAAATTAAATTTGACTATTTTATTAATTTGAGGATAAATTACTCAGTACCCATATCACTGTGACTAAGTTTATTTATGGAGTTGAAACAAATCTTTAGTTCAAAGAACAGTTATTCTTCAAGTTTAATACCATTAAGCCGGCACGCTCGGTCGGCGATAAACAAGCGATGACAATGCACGAGCAAACCCACTCTACTAAATTAACTCACCAACCTATACTTGTTACTTGCATTACAAGTACATCGTAGTGTAATATATTCTTCAAACACAAACTTGTCTGATAATACACCTATAACAGATTGAATAAAAGACAGTTTGAATATCGATTTATTTTAATCTTTAATCAAGATTTATTCACTTTATAATTTTCCATACATAAAATTGTTTATAAATGATGTACGAATGTAATTCGGTCAAAGTGTCGTAGTCTGATAAGCAAGAAATCGATTTTAATGTCAACTTATAATAAGTTATATGCATAAGTGGTCGGGTGATAAAGCTATATGTGATCACCTTTGAGTGATGATTTTAATCTATACTTATGTTAAAAAGTGAAAAGATTTGTATTTTTTTACGTATTGAAATAACTAATAACTACTGGCCCAATATTAAAAATTCTTGCACCATTAAAAAGCTGTGTTATCACTAAGTAGCATAGGCTATATTCTTTTTTACTTTCACGTGGATGAAATCGCGACCAACTATTGATATTAAATAATTAGCGCTACTATTAATAAAATTAATACCACGATTCAACATAGTAACATTCTTCCTTTTTTAAAAAAATAAAAAATGCCATTACATTACGGTGTGTAGGGCGACGAAATGTTTTATTTGTATTTCGTTTGGGGGTGAATTCGATACGTTATCCCTCCAATACATTCTGATAAATTTGTTTGATTGGATTGGTTTGAAAATCTTACCGCGAAATTTTTGAATAAAAATACACGAGTTGTATTGTTGCTTCCTATTCGCGAGGGTAATCCAATTTTTAATAAATCAGATGTTTATCGCAAACAGAATGGAAATTCAAGCTTATCGTAATGTAACAATAAAAACGTATTTTATATAGAAAACAAGTTTTAACTTGTAACAACTAGCAACAACTTTGTACCACTGTCGAGGTTACGATTTGATTTTTTCGGACAAGTTTTTATCCTGGCTTTAAACTAGGTTTTGTCCGCGACTCTGTCCGTGTAAATTTAAAAAAAAATTATATTAGGTATCCTGCGTGTTCTTCCAGACTATGTTCTACATCTATGTTAAATTTCATACAGATCCGTTAAACCGTTTAGGCTACAAACTCTAACAAACATCCATCCATCTTGATTAAAAACAAAAGACTATATACCTATACACTGAGTAGAAAAAAGATTTAGGGACTCAAATGTTAATGCAGTTTTAAAGTGTAATAATATAAACAGCGTCCAAGCTATGATTTTACAACGATAAGCTGTTGTTTATAAAAACTGGTGCTTGCTCTATTGCGTTGTAAGCTTAACAGACCACCCTAAAGAATAAATTCCCATTCGCATGCCCCGCAGCGATTAACACGACTAATTCATATTTGTCTTCGTTGAAAGCTAGCACCAAGTAATTGCTACACTTCACTGATTCACAGTGTTATAGTGAAATGTAAATAATGAGCTAGTTTTAACTGTTTTGGTATGTCTGTGTTCACTTTGTGTACTAGGAATAGTTTTGGTAACTTGACAAAGAATTTCTTAATTCATAAAAATGTAGTCTAATAGTACATAATTACGTTTAGTCTGATGATTTACTATAACTACTTTAATCTTACTTCTTACTAATATTATAAATGCCAAAGTTTCGATGGATGGATGATAGTTTGTTGTCTATACTGCGGAACGCATGTCGATTCAATTTTGTATAGATGTACTCGTAGATGATATTCTGGAAGAACATGTATGCTACTTTATGATGTTTGTTTTTCTTTTAATTCCACGCTGGGAAAAGCTAGTATTATCTATGGTTTGCACATCAAAAAACTAATCTACATAAATTTCACTCCAATAGTCTAAATGTAAGTACAGTTTACAAACCTTCTGTTTGAACAAGAACAAAAATAATTTGTTTACCATATTCCATTTGTCTGCATAAATCTTATACTACATTTAGCTATATAAGAGGGTTGTTTCGGCATCCTTAAAAAAGGATACAACTCGTAGGAGGAAATTACATTCTTATCTTAAGCCAGTGACCGCAATCTGCTGAAGATAACGCTAATGTCGACCCAATTGTACGCTTGTGAGCTTTACTTTTGTTAATTATCATTGAGTTTTATGCCTATTACAAGCAGTCTTTTAATGCTTACTAGAAGTCCCGAAGTGATTTCTCACTTTGACTACCGCACCGTCGTTAATTGGTCGCTTAGGGAGACCCTTAGTGTGAAATTCATATTCTCTTCTATTTTTCAAAACATAAAATCATCCCTTTCATTCTTTTTAAAATCGAAATAACAGAGTTTCAAAGCTAAAAAGCTATCATTCCGCTGCGAGCTACGACCTACGAGCTACGACCTACAAGCTAACAGCTACGAGCTCTGGCTACGGGGTTACGTGTTTCTTACGTAAATTACTTATGTTCTAAAAATTAAATATTAGTTTAACTTCCTTTTAAATGTTAATTGAATTTATCATCGAGTTATACAGTCAAAAATCATAAAACTGTTTACTAGTAGCTTTTATATTTCAATAGCATAAATGTGTAGACTTTACGGCTACAATTTAGTTCGGAAGACGCAGACTCCGTGGCGCCGGACAGACTGGCGTCGGAGGGGCGACGCCAAATGTTATTGATAACTATGGGGAGCTTTTGTTATTCAGGGCTGCCAACTCTTATAAACTCCAATAGAAGACACTGACTGAAAAACTTAAATTTTACGACCTTGATAATTTTACCGACGGCGGGAAATAAACAGATACACTTCATAGCATAAGTAATGATTGCTTAAAATATTACGTTAATTACAACCTAAAAATCCTGTAAAACATGATTTATGTAATGTTTTAGCGTAAGCAAACAATAACAACAAAATGAATGGTTCATTAAATATGAACTTTTCCCCAACGAAAAAGAAGTATTGTGAAAAATACATTTGCGAAATGCATAAATCTAAACTGGCTTCGAACAGATCTATTCGAATATGGTACTTATTCTAAGGTATTAGAGTTGATATTTGTATGGTATTTAGTCTAGTCGTTAAAAGTATACGGAGCCAAACAGGAAGCGAACAGCGGTTGGTAGACAAAGCTCGTTGCTCGCCGGATGTGGGTGTATCTGAAAGTTGCGTTTCCAGTTAATGTGGAAAGTGCTTATGTTGACTACGCTGTTGTTTTATAAAAAAAAAACTAATTATTTTAAAAGTTAGTCCTACTGGGCCAACGGGGATGCAAGGGGTTTTAGTTAACGGTCATATAATAATGTTAGCTGTATCGTAATGTTACTATGTAATACGTTAGTATATTGTAACTAATTCGTCACAATACTATTTGTGACCTGAAGACTTAAATTTTTGAAGGGGTTTGAAAGGAAAGGAGAACATTTTTTACAACTATTAAGCATTATATAGTCTGTAATATTATTTTTTTATTAGTTTGTTTGTTCTAAAACATTTGTTACTCTACAGACCAGATGCGGGGCCCGTAGTGAACTGATTCACGATGCTCCAGTGGTCGTTGCTGTTCCTCACTCTGCTATGTCTCTCAGTTAAAGGTACTTATTATTAACTTTTTAGGATTCATTACACTGGGTAAATTAAGGACACGAGCAATGTAAGGACGTGAATTGACATGACAGTTACTGGCATACTAGCTATCAAGCAACTGGCATGTGGCAGTTGCATCCATAATAACTAACCTGTCTGGTATTAGCATGCAAGTAGTCACGATATTTGACTTACGAGGGGCGGACATATTACTCAATTAAGCAGTCGAGGGTTACAAAAGTGTCCTGCCCCTCCAGACAAAGCTACTTTCGATTAGCAATGTCGCCTGTAGAATCGACAAAGTGTGTCAAAATATATGGTAATGAATGCGTTATTTATCAATTGTTATTTTCAGTTCCATAGATTTTTGACTTTTCGATCAGCGATGGCGATAATCAAATGTTACTTTGTCTAAAGGGGCTGATACTAACTCGAGTCGTACGATGTCGTGAACTATATTAGCATGTGTATACGCATTTCGTCAGTACCCTTCTTGTCAATTACTACTCCATTTTACTGTTTTCCAATAACTCCTTTATATATGAAAACTTCTACAAAATATTTAAAATAACAATATAATCATGTAATTAACTATGGCTTAATTTTCAGATATAACAGGCAGTTGGGAGGAATGGTGGACATATGATGGAATATCAGGTATGTTCGTAAATATTTAAAGTTAGAAATATAACATCTTCGCACGAATGGGTTGACTCGTCCGGTGAAATAAGACCACACAGAAGACAGGCGTGAAGTGGAAGCAATTCCGCGTTTCTTCTGATGAGTGTGGTACCGGTAGCCCAACTTCAGTCTCTTCTTCTTCCCACCCTTTTTCTTATACGAAAAGGATGGGAAGGGAACGTGGATTTGACGGTGCAGGAGACGCGTAGGAAGGGGTAATAACCTCTTTATATGCGTCTCCTCCTCCGTCGATCAAGGGTAGGCAACGCATTCGCTATTGCGAATAACTATGGGCAGCGGTCGCTTCGCCATTTTGGCGGATTCAGGTAGCCGCTTGCTCGTTTGCCACCTTAGGATATAAAAAAATGTACTTAACAACTATTCTCAAAATAAGCCCTCCAAAAAGATATCTTATTATATCGATAATATGTTTTTATCCGTCACTCGAAAGTAGAGCGTGCGCCACATATCCGGGTAATGATACCGGGTAATGATCGTAGATACAATCTTAATGATAGTGCGCGCTCACTTGTGTCATTACATTGTAGTCTACGATCCGACCGTACTTAGCTATCTATTTTCGGTTCTCCGACTTCCCTTTAACATGTTAGATATTCTTACATGAATACAATAAAATGAAGATCATAGGCAAAGAGACAATTTACATAAAAAGTTCCCTATTTAATGAGGTAAATAAATAATCTGTAGAGCACTGACTTATGGAGTTTTATTTAATATTGTAATTTTTTCGAAGTGGTCTCAAACTTTTGGCCGGCAGTGTATAGTTTATAAAACACAATTGACAATTATTTTGAAACAAACATGTTGTTTTTGTTTTTGTGATTTTACATGAAAACTGTTTTAAGACTATTCTGAGCTGTCATATTTAACACTAGCTTTTCCCGCGAATTCGTCCGCGTTAAATTTAATAAGGATGATAAAGAAATGAAAAAATGTAGTCTATGGTACTCACAGATAAATTACCATTCTAACGGTGTAAGAATTTTTTAAATCGGCCCAGTAGTTTTTGAGCCTATTTATTACAAACAAAGAAAGTTTTCCTCTTCATAATATTAGTATAGACTATTAACGCAAAATTATATTGCATTTATTTAATACACGAAAACATAACATAACATAACATAAATTTATTAACAGCAATATTTTCTAACTTAAATGATTAAGCCGTATTTTAATAACAAAGGATACAAATTGTCAATTGAAATAAAAACAGTAGGTAAATAATCAAAAATCACAAATAAAAAAATCTTTGGCATCTTGTATTTGTTACTCTATGACGTAAGGATAACTTACGATACAAATATAGTGTACAATTTACATAAAATTTTAATGTTAAGGGACATAGGCTACGTCTCACCGGACGTGATTACATCATAATGTAACATTACTCACGAACCAGTGCACTGCGATGACCAAATTTTGCGGCGTCCCGAATTTCTATTCAATTCTACGGAACTATTTAATGGCAATGAATAGGGCGCTTTATGTTTGAGTAACGTTATGTGTAATGAATTTTGATTCGTCATTGTGTTCTTGTTAATCTAAATAAGGGAGATTACACATAGGTCGTATACTCATAAAGCATAACACACACACTCTTGTGTGTATCTTATCCTTAACTTTATGTAATACTTAAGAAGTATTTTAGTGTAGTTTCTTCATGCTAAATCTATTCCCAGGGATAAACGACTTAGAAATCGGCAGCTAGTTATAAATATGTGAAGTTAATGACTGTTTTCCACCACAGGTCCAGGATTCTGGGGGCTGATTAACCCGCAATGGAGCATGTGCAACAAGGGGCGCCGCCAAAGCCCCGTCAATGTCGAGCCAGAGAAGCTACTCTTTGACCCCTGGCTGAGGGACATACAATTCGACAAGCACAAGGTATACCATGACTGATAGTAGGTCCCTATCAGCCTTTGTTCAACTTGGCTTGGCGTTCATCATCATCATCAGCCTTTGTCTACCTTCACCTATTAACAGAATGCGGCCCCAGCCTTTCGCATCTGACATCTTTCCGATCGTTCAATCGAGTTCCGATAATGCATTATCTCCCCATCTTTTCTAGCATGGTTAGCAGTGGTTATAGGCATGTTATGAGGAGGGCTGAATCGAATGTTACAAGGAGAACGTTAGTTTGAATGTGGAAGGGCACACCGGTAGAGGTAGACCTAGAAAAAGATGGATTGTTTGTGTGAAAGGAGAGACTATTGAAAAGGGAGTGATGACTGAGACGACGTATGGTCGTGCCGACCCTACAGGAGTAGGATAAGGGATGAAGTGATAAATGATTATCTTCCCTTCTTGTTTACTCTTTTATTTTAAATGAGTGGGAATGATTTGCATCTGGCCTCCGGCAATAGAAACTATTGCTAACTAATTACAAAACAGTTTATTTATAGATCATCTCGCATACTATCACATTGTTTATTCATATTTGAATCATTCCCATTCCCGTTGATACACGCGATACGAAACAAATTAAAATTTAAATTTTCACACGCGTCGGTTTGAAAATCTGTGTAAAGCCGGCAAAATGTGCGAATTAACATTGCTACAGGCGTGTAATCCCGCGCTAAAACATGCTAAGCTAGCCGTGATAGACGCGTTTACTCTCATTGAAAGAGACGCGACTCGAGTTTTATTTAAATGGTTGGGAAAGATTTCAATAACAGTATTTTTAATTACCACCTTGCAAATGTTTGTAAGTAGCTAAGACCTGAGTTTAATTTTAAAATGTTCACTGAAGTATTTAAAAGCACTTGATTTTTTAAATAACAAAATATACGGTATTTAAAACTTGATTAAATCGTAAGAAATTTTCTGTTGGAATCTAATGGATTTTAAAACTAAAAAAAGTTACATTTAAAAAGACAGAAAAATCCTTGCAATGTTCGCGTAGTTTAGCTTTAAAGCAATATTTTCTTATTCCATCTTTTCAAATAAATTATCGAAAAAGTGCAAAAAATTTAACAGTATTAATCTACGACAAGCTTTTGCACAGGACTCCGTCTGCGCCGAAATAAAAACATTTGTAAGTAGCTTATACTTTCTTCCAGACATTTTTACCAAAATTATATCCAGATCCATTAAGCCGTTCTGGAAATACCTTTTACCATACATCCATCTAAACTTCCGCATTTATTTTATTAGTAAGAAGTAATATTTACTATAAGGTAATAGTTTAGATTTCTTGAATGTACGGTTCCTTTATTTAAAATCAACGTATCACCTTACCAAACACGCAGCCCAATGAATATTCCAAGTGGGTCCGTGCGTAATTATTCATTTAGACTGAATTACAGTCCGGTAATGTCATGGTAATGTATGCGAAGCGATAGACTATCACCGGCGACTATCGCAAACTTTTTGCAACATACATTGCCGGTCCCGTTCTAGACTGGAGTGAGGGTGCTTTAGTTTTTGCCGCATTACACTACGCTTTGTCCTTTGCAATTCTAATTACATTACCAAATTGACCGTGTAATATTCCACTTGACCTCGTAAGATAAGGATAGATTTAATATTGTGGCTGTATAAGTAAATTTATTAAACGATATTATTCTAATTACAAAAATACATCGAGTTTTGGCAATAAACACTGGCAATTTAGGAAACTTTGACTAGTAATAATAGATGGCGTTAATATCTATTTTTATGATCGATATCTTACACTGTTTTTTTTTTAATTTCAACCTTTTTTTACATCATTTATTTATTAAGTCCATGTTTTTTCTCTGCAATTTTTCATTTCATTATTTATGATTATTAATAGTTAAACTTTACTTTTTCTTGTTTGTATTTTTTGTTCAAACGTATGTGTACCTCGCAGTGTGTTTTTGAGCTGATTAAATGTTTATTATTGGTTTCTTTTTAAAATTTCTATTATCAAAATTGTATGTATAAAAATTTCCCTTGTTCCATTCGCGTGTGTAGCGGTAATCCGTCATCTGTACTCAAAGCGCAGTAAGTTTCAAGGTTGTAATCAAGGTGGGCCCATTGATTGATAGGATCGCCTCGCAGCGGGGAAACCACTCGTTTCACACCCTGATTCATTCCATGTTACACGCCTTAATCTATTTTGATCAACGTTAAAAATCTGTTGAATCTATTACAGGATAACACGCACAATACAAGGAATAGATTTCTAATTAATTATTCTATATTTACGATCAGAATTTAAGAGACTTCATACTGTTTCATCGATACATAAATAAATTAAAATCAGTAAGAATCGATTAATAAGATATTGTGGAACAAAACCGCACCATACAAACAAATCCACGTTGGCTTTAAAATCGTTTTTTTTACAAATAAACCATTTTTGACTATAATATATAAAGCGTAAGGTTTCTTATTTATACGACTTTTGTACAAAGTGTAATCTAGTTGGTCTTGTGCAGGTGAGTGGTGTTCTCCAAAACACGGGCCAGTCTTTAGTGTTCCGTGTCGACAAGGACTCCAAACACCAGGTGAACATAAGTGGGGGCCCGCTTTCCTATCGCTACCAGTTCGAGGAGATCTACTTCCACTACGGCCTTGAGGATCATCGTGGATCAGAGCATCAGATAGACCATCATACGTTTCCTGGAGAGGTGCGTTTATATAATAGTTTTTTTTACATTTTTAATTCATCACACATTGCGTTGCATCTTTTAACACGTTTTACAAACAAAATAAAATGCAAAATAACTTTGAAATAAATAAACATTTTTGAAAACCAGATGAAATTTAAAAATAATTACAACAAAAAGTCTTAACTTAAATAAATTAACTATTAACAAAAGATCTATGAAAGTTTATTTTTAATTACCACAACAAATTACTTAGTTTCCTCTTCAGGGAAACCTTACTGATCGCTGTTGTAAAATTTGTAATACATTTATGAACTAAAATTATTAGCAAATACTTTCTTTGGGACAGTTAAGAAATACAGCTTTCGTAGTGTAAACTTTGCATAAAGCTTTAACTTTTCTTAGTGAGTATAAATATCTTATTATAGATCCAGTGAATTTCCATCAAAATTATTATTAAACAATTAATTAAACCTGACCACAACAATGTGAACAATGCAGACAGTCTGGCGATCTCGCTAACTATGCCGCCTCGCTCGCAATCCGCACTCGCCTGATAACATCTTACATTTTAAATGTATTTAAAATTATGCATTCAACACTATTCACATAGAAATTTATTTACTTTATCTACTCTTTAAAATATATCTTTTCTAGTTTGTTACCATGTTATCTATACTTTTTGTATCTTGTATTTTATACATATTGAAATGACTCGAAAACTACTCGGTCGATTTTAATAATTCTTTTACTATTAAAAAGCTACATTATCGTTGAGTAACAATATCTTAAAGTTCACGTCGACGAAGTCGCGAGCAGCAGCTATGTTAATTTAGAAGATTAAAATTATATTCTTAGTTAATAAGCTGATAATTAATTTCGGAATATTTCGTCCCAATACGATTGTATTAAGAATTATGATTTTTAACATTAAATACACGTTAAAAGTAAAATTTCTATTGATAAAAATTCATCCTTTATTACTTTTACCTTCTCGTTATTTCTTAAACATTATATTATATTAGAGTCACAAAGTTTCTTACAATCTCCTACATTACAAATTAACACCTCAAAGTTCTTGTCATTATCGGGAAAGTCGTTATTAGTCCCTCGAGAAATAAACTTTCCAACTTTAGCTATTTTAACCTCTTCTGTTTGGATACGATTGTTCAATGGTTAACATTGGAAGTCGACGTTTGTAGCAATTATTTCAATAGGGCTCTTTGTATTATGCATGTTTTGTATAATTTGAATTCGTTTTGTTTAAAATATCTTAATTTTAAATACAAATACATTATACTATTTCTTATTTTTGAATAATAATACATTATATTTCTTTCTTGTTCTTTGACAACTTTCTTTAATGATGTACCTTGTGATACGAAACCAATCCAATTAGTTAATTATTAGCAAACAATTGTTGCGGCGTTTGCGGTTTCTTAATTTATCTTAATTGGGTTATTCCAGTAAATGACAGTGCAATTGTCTTAAAATAACACTGTATTCTCGTCTCCTTTTACCTTATTCTTCTTTTGTTTTATATCATTCTTAACTATAGGTTTTCAAATCGAAATACTTTATTTTAAACACACTATCGTTTCTGTTATAAAGACAATAAAAGATTTTAACAAAAGGGTTTAAAAAGTGTCATTTATTAATAAGAAACCTTATATAGGCGTGAAGACTTATTTCAGATCAATTAGTTAGTTAGTTAATCTCACGAAAGTTTGAAGAACATTTTTTTTTCTTTTAGATTCAACTTTATGGATTCAACAAGGAGCTATATCATAACATGTCCGAAGCCCAACACAAGTCGCAAGGAGTAGTTGGAATATCGCTTATGGTTCAAGTAAGTATTAAAATTGTAATAGGTTTAAAGCAGCCTAGCATCTATTTATCCCTCAGTTTTTATTGTCTAATAGCCGTTTTCCACGATTAATAAATACGCAGTATTAAAAAAATACGAAAACACAAGAAACTACGTAATCGCCGGAAACCTGACGTTTTTCGGGATTAAAAGTGTTAATCCAGACTTTATTTTATATCTATGCCAAAACATGTATTTGATTCTGGTCGTTTCTTCTCTTCAAAGTGTTGAAAATTTTTTTATTAAATAAAAGCTTTAATATTTGTAATGTGTTACAGATCGGCGAGCCAATAAACAAAGACCTAAGATTGATTACAAGCGCCTTCAGTAATGTACGATTCAGAGGTAAGAAAACATAGCTAATTTATAGTTTTTGTTCACATAAATTATTTATATGTAAACGGTACTTTTAGAACCACTCATATTTTCTTTAGGAATATCTTGTTTGAAATGCAGAATGCAAATTCAATGTGCATTAATGCATATTTCAGTAAATAAATCAAATCAAAGAGTGCACTGGACCAAAACTACGTCCCGGACTCCCGAGAATCTACGTATTTCTAGCTTTATCATATCAAGTGAAAATAAATATACGTTGGATGGTAATTAATTAAAACTCACATATTCCATAAAACCTTAACAGATATTTTTCTTAAATAAAAAGTTCTTTACAAATTAATATCAGTGCACCGTAACAAGAAATAACGTCTCAAAAGACGAAATTCAACAATTTTAATATAAATCAACTGTTCGCTAAAAATACTTACATAGATAATATATTCTACTAGCTTTCGCCCGCTACTCTGTTCGCGTGAAATTGTAAAAAACAAAAGTAAGTAGCATATATATTCTTCCAGACTATCCTGTAAATCTATGTCAAATTTCATCGAGATCCGTTTAGTAGTTTAGGCTACAAACTCTAACAAACATCCATCAATCCATTTAAACATTCGCATTTATAATATTAGTAAGATTTATCAAAGAAAATAATTAAATTACGGTTTTGTATCTTTTTGGTTTGACTATATCGTATGTTTTGAGTGTCTTCATTTGTTTAGGAAGCTCGTTCCCTATCAAGCATTTGCCGCTCAGTTCTCTACTGCCTGACACTCAGCAGTACCTCACTTATGAAGGCTCTACCACACACCCTGGCTGCTGGGAGACGGCTGTCTGGATAATATTCAACAAACCGATTTATATTTCTAAACAAGAAGTAAGTTGACTCCATAATGCTGATCCTAAGAGAAATTCTAACTAATGTATGGTATTACTCAAATGAAACGTATATTAATCTATACTATTATAAAGAGGATAGATTTGTATTTATGTATGTATTTCAAAAACTAAACAATTAGATAAAAAGATAAAATAAGATAAAAAGATAAATTGCCTTTCTAACACCGTTAGAAAGGCAATTTATCTGTGAGTAATATAGGTAATTTTTTTTTAATTACATGCAAGCAAAGACGCGGGCAACTAGTAAAATAACAATAATAACAACTGCCACACCTACTGTCATACACAGAGTTGCTTGCATCTTACTGTTGTTTTAGTAAAGAAATGAACATTAAAAAGCTAAAGTAACTATTAACAACTATAAATTCGTCACATATTAGTGAATGGAAACAGTCCATATAATAAAATTCTATAACTTTACTAAAAATTTCCTCAGTAATCTAAACTGTCAACAGATGTACGCCATCCGTCGTCTAATGCAAGGCTCCCAGATATCACCAAAGGCTCCGCTAGGCAACAACGCGCGTCCTGTACAGCCTCTACACCATCGCACTGTCAGGACCAACATTAACTTCAACAAACAAGGAGTACCCGTAAGTAAAAATTAATATAACAATAAAACTATATAATCAAGAGAGAAAAGTGATAAGTTTCTAATGCGTGTTACTTTTGACATCGTCTCTTTTTGATTGGGTTTGTGACCAAGGACAGTTTTGTTTCCAACAAAAAAATCATGCCGTTGAATATGTAGCACAGAATGTGACGTCATTACTTTGAGTACTACTTGCAACGTAAGAGATTTAGAAACGAGTAATAGAGTGGCAATTAATATTTTGTTTTACATAATTTGCTTATAAATATATTTTAAATAAACAATTTGGATGGATGTTTGTTAGAGTTTGACGTCCAAATTGCGTAGAGCATAAGTCTACTTACTTTTAATTCCACGCGGACGGAGTCACTGGCGAAAGCTATACTAATATAAATGCATACGTTAATTAGTGATAAACAAGTTTATAAAGTTTCAAGTAAATATCGTTAGGTAGAGCGGAAAGCACTGAAGTTTATACTTACAGGATGCACTTTCATAAATTTACCGCTTTTAGTTTTTGAGCCGTTCATTTTAAAGATAAGCGTTGGACATTAAACTGGGTGCAGCAAGATATTTATATTGCACAGCCGACGTTCACTGGCTTTTAGAAATTTGCTTAAATATTAACATGTTTTTAATTTCAACGTAGTAAAAGTCTTCTTAGATGAAATTTTCGAAAATTCGTGCACTCTGATAGAATAAGGAAATACTTACATAACATTTCAACACTGAAAACTCTATACTAAAAGGGGAAATGTTTCATCAATTCGTGAATTTATCGCGCATGCTTTTAATTTATTTTGTCACCTTGAATTATAAAAAAAAACTTGAGACTCCAAAGTCATAAATATATTTTATCAAATAGCTCTTGCTCGCGACTTCGTCCACGTGAAATTAGATAATTTTTAACCTATGTTACTCGCCGATAACGTAGCTTTTTAATGGTAAAAGAATTTTTGAAATAGGCCCAGTAGTTTTAGAGTTCTTTCAATACATACAAAAATACAAATCTTACCTCTTCATCGTTAGTAAAGATGGCACATTTAATACTCAATTCATCTTAAAACCCATCCAAGTTACGGCTGCTTAAACAAGATTAAACGTGATGTCGTTGCAGTTGCATCGAGGCACGATAAATCGCTACCGGATCTTAGTGTCCACTAGGCTTGCATAGACAAGCTGTTAGATTATTTATTTACACAACACCTCCATTAGCTAAATTAATGCTAACCGAGCTATGCGGTCTAAAGACTAAGCGACTGAACGACAAACTATATATATACAGTGATGGTAACAAAGACAACACATATTATAAATGAACGTTTAGATGGATGGATATTTATTACTATGTATCTCTAGAATTGAAGAACGGATCTCGCTGAAATTCGAAAAAGATATAGAATATACGAGTACTCTGCGTGAACACACTAGCTACTAATTTTCTTTTTATTCCGCACAGACATAGTCGCGGACCACAGCTAGTTATCTTATTATGATGTAATAAAAGCTTCAGGACATTTACAATGAAATATACCATACCAACTTTTTTAAACTTCGCTTTATAATTTTCATATTAATCCGTATTAATATTTATCAGTAAACAAATACATTAGAAGTACTATTTAAATAACTTTAAAACGCTATTGCATGTGTAAATATTAATGGACAAACTAAAAATGTGTAATAAAATCTTTCAGGTTCAGATTTAACTGTTAATATTTTTAATTTCAACAGGTATCGAGCAATTGTCCTGACATGTACCGAAATATGCACTACACTGGTAAAATTATATTTTAATTATTTGCACTGAATTAGAAACATGCATGTAAATGACTTTTGCATTCCTTAGCAGTTTCTTACAATAGCGTTATATTTATTAAGAAACTATTAATGTTCCTGTTTTCTACTAGACATATATTTCTGGCCCCTGAATAAAAGACTGAGAACATCTGACTACAAATGCTATTCCGCCAACTTTGCTGTTCTTAAACTGTAGGCGCCTAACATCAGAGGGCTTATTTACGAATTGTCGTCAGAATGTGTTCGTAACGTCCTCGACAAAATTTATATTGGTAAAGTGCACCAATATATCACACGAATTTTATCGATGGCGTTATTGACACGTTCTCGTAACTGACATGCAAATTTTTGTCGTAGACCCTCTGGTATCATTTAAGAATCTCTAGTGAAAAAACTCTACACAAAGTTCTATCTTTAAAGTCCATTGAAAGTTTCAAATTATACATGTAATAATACTAAACTAAGTTTAATGTAATTTCAGCACGTTTTTCTCGCAAGGCACGTTCGAAAAAAAGTCTTGCATGCAATCGAAAGAATATTACAAAGAAATGTCACAAAAAATAGGTATAGTTTGTTGCACAAGTTTCTTCTTCTATCGCTTTCAGTATTTATATATGATACTTTTAACTGTAAGCTGTTTCTTACAATTTTTTAATGTGGTATTTGCTATTATTTTTGGCAAGGCTTTACAATTTAAATATAGCAGCTGTCATATGTATGTTTGTGTAAGTGCGCTTTGTTTTATTGTTATGTTAGTTGTAGTATTTGTTTAGTATTTCATTATATTGAAAACATTAAACAAATTAGCATTATATATTAGTTTATAGTGTTTTCTAAATTAAATAAGAATATCGATAAAAGTGATGACTAGTAAGCGTTGTGGTGAACATACACGTATAAAAACATTTGAACACACTAAAAATTGAAGAGATATCTTCATTTCATATTGAATGGTCATAGATTTGTTTAATGGTTAACTAGTCTGTATTTTTTCAGCAACACAATGGCCTCGTGAACACAGCATGCGATATCGAAGCGCCGATGATATGTCTATGTTATCACTTACTTAAACTTGTAACTTTGATAAGTTAATTATCTATTCTTTATATTGGTATTTGTAAATTTATATTTCACGTCTTAAATTTATATTGAATCGGTTTTTTAAATTAAATTCTTGGATTCATTGTTTTTTTAGAAATATGCTTTAAGTTACTTGAGACTTTTTTTAATTTTTAATCGTAACAAAATGTATAATCTAACCAAAGGTAGCGAGTTACTTTAGATTTATATTTAGATGTGCTTTCCTTTATAGTGTTTATAAACCGTCAATTGTGTAGACAATATCTCCCTTGATATAATCTTTTTAAGCAAAATAATTATAAGCTTATACAAACATATTTGATATAAAAAAAATCTTCGCTAAAATGATACATGTACTAATAGAAGCATAGATGTAAATTTGTATATAAACATTAAAAATATTTAAACGGAATATCGTAATACGTCCACGGTGTTATTATATACCGATATATTAAATTAAACAAAGCAATTGCAAAAGCTATACTTATATATTGCTATACTTTTTTGCTAAGAAGTAATGTTTAGTTAAGGCACAAATATATCAACAGCGAAGCGGCGGCGAGCGATATTTTATCATAATAGTAAAACATGCAATTTTAAGATATGATATTACCTTACGCGTTTGTGTGAATCAAGCTTTTATGATTAATTCAATAATACTATGTAATTGTTGGCTTGGATAAAACTTAATTATATCTCCATAACGCATACCTAAGTGTATTAAATGTAACTCGTTGATATTATTTAAAAAGAAAGCTTTTGTTATCCAAAATAAAGCACATTACGATTTAGTCAAAAAGTTGATATAATATGTTTAATTAATATTTATCTAAATTCCATATAGGATTACAAATGTCTATATAATATAAAGTGTATGTAAAAAAACCTTATGATTAGAGAATTAAATATACCAATGATGTAGTACTTTATTTGCTTAAAATGTTATTTTAACGTCATTTAAAAATATAATTTCATGGCGTGTATTTTCCATATTGTAAAACGTAATATTAGATGTTGTTATAACCGTATGTTTATATAGTTAAGTATTTATATAGCGATTACGTATGTTATCATAAAATATAAAAGTTTTCAAATATAGCATTGTTAACGTAACTGTAATGTACCTAAGGAATTTAACATTTTAGATTAGACGCCAATGTTATAATAAATAATAAATAAAGCATTAATCATAGAAATATGCATTTTTATTTTTACTATCCGATCTTACATAAAAGATAAAATGCTACGAAACTTCCGCTTGCTACAAATAAGTAGCATATTGCGTAGGCGTATGCTACGGCGTAGATCTCCACGTGCAAGGAAGTGCTACCTCCGGCGGAAACCGGGGTCGCTACTGCGCCACCGTCGGACACATCCGGTGTCACTTCCTCCTGGGTAGGCTGTGTTTAAAACTTTCCCACTTTCTTGTTTTATTGCTTATCTAGCACACATAACTCTGCAACTTTGTCACGGTGATACCTCGATTTTGCATAATACATAGCGTAAATACATTTAAGTATATTTAGCTTTAAAAGTGTAAAAGTATTTTTAACAAGAAAATAGATACCATAATAGTGTAAAAAACAATTTAGGAGTAATTAAATAAATATAAAAGATATAAACCATTAGAATATATCTTAGTATGTTACTAATGTTCCTTTGAAAGCTCTCCGTAACAGGAAATTCCGCAGGAGGAAGTGGCCGGCGGCCATGTTGTCTGCGGTTCAACTTCCGTTTCCGTAACAGCCGGTTGTCTTTCTTGAAAGTTTCAGCTTTCAGCTACTTATGAACACTGAAACATTTTTCTTCTAAACATAAAAGCCTTGCGAAATATAAACGCAAATATTCACTTTGTCACAATTCGTACAGACTGCAGCAATAAATCGTTTTAATACAAAATATACAAAATAAGAAAGTACAAAAAAGATTATGTTCTGATTTAAACAACTTTGAAATTTAAATTGTTTAATTGTTCCTTTCATCGATTAGTTCAGTAAAGTTCGAAAAAAAAATGTGATCATTTTGAAGAGAAGTTCCACAACAAATCGTCTGTGATCTTAAAATATCAAGACCGATACGAAATTCTAAAAATGTCTATAATTTAATCTCGTTTCAGCGAGGAAGTAATAAAGTAGCGTTAGCAAAATAGATATTTCTTGAGTAAAAAATTATAGGTCAAATACGTATTTCATTTACAAGAAAGCGAAAAACGGGGTTACAAATTTATACAATATTAATCCCTAGTGCTGTATTCCACTCTTAGTCAGAGCAATAAGCACATGATTTCCCTTAAATTATTTGATAATCGACTAAACGTACAAACACATTTTTATTGTTTTATTTTCTCATAGACAATGAAATAGACAATATTTTTTACACATATTTCGGAAATCTAAACTCATAGTTAGTATATTAAAAAAAAGTCGATCTTATTTTCCAACGCTACATTCCCCGTCAGGAACTAAGTTAGTGTTCATTGACAGCGTAATGCACGGCGCGCACCACTTGCTCCCAAACAACTCACTTTGTACCGAAGTAGCGATCGCGTACCTTCTACAATATGAAGCCTGATATACAACGAAGCCTATAAAGTGTATTCTGTGAAGGTACTTTATATTCTGTGGAGTACGTCACTAAAATTGGTACTATTATTTTTAAATAGTTACAACGTAATACAGAAATAACTAGACAAAAGAATTATAGTTGTAGTCCAACGATATAAAAACATAATATTACGAAGATCTTAAAGGGACAAGTTCAAAGTTACTTACATGAATATATATGTTTTCCATGATACAAAAAACCCCGCATTAAATTACGGTAGACATTTACATTACAAACCACATACTACTACTCAGGTATAATTCTTGTCAAGCCCACATACGTTCAGTTCTGACAGCTGAACTGTTCAGTCAGGCTTAATCCAGGTTATCTCAAGATTAAACCATCACATTAATTTAATAAACCGTTATCTCTAACCTTAACTACCCTATGGTTACCATCGTATCCCTAGCTATACAGTCGCATTAAGAAACCGCGATCCCAAGTCTTAGCTCATTGCGTCGTCTCGCCGCATACTCCACTAATTAGGTGTTAAATCACTGGCAACGACTGAGCCCAGACGTAACAGTGGGAACAACGACTCTCAGCTAACAGTGATTTACACTTGTGAATACTCTGCACCAGTTTAGGGAGACATTTTGGAGTTAGAAACATTTTGCTTGTAACTAAATCTCACTAGATTATTGTTTCATTTTTACAGAAGCTTTGTAACATATTTTATGTCATTTAGTAATTGAAAAGGCCGTATGGTTTATCCCGTTTGTTGGTAATAATCTGTTAATGTAACTATTAATAATTTTTTCTAAGATAATGCCTATCTAAAAACATTGTTAATTATAAAATAGGCTACCAGTACGTAAATTCAAGTCAATTCTGTTTGTGGATAATCTTGAATACACTTATTGTATTCTTCTACACTTATTACGTTATGGGATACTAGCTTTCCCCCGCAACTCCATCCGCGTTGTATTAAAAAAAAAGTGATTAGCCTATGTGTTCTACCAGACTAACCTTTACATTTATAACAAATTTCAAGAATTTCATTTATAAGAAATCCGTTCAGACGTTTATACTACAAACTCTAACAAACATTCATCTAAACTTTTGCATGTAAAATATTAGTAAGACTATTCTTTGTAAGTTAAATTAAAATTGAAATCCGCTTTAATCGTTTACTATAGTCAGGGTGTTAGTCCGGGCCGCGGTCGTGCGCCGACCAAATGGAATTGAAGCTGTGACAATCCAGTTTGCGGCGTGCAATTTTTCTTTTACACCCAACTCAAATTGATTGAGTCCATCCGCAATTTACTGACGCTTTGCGAGAAAATCTGCCTTATTTTTCGTTTACTTTATGCTACGGTTTTAACATTTATTTGTTGGATGAGGCATTACCTTAATTAAGAGTATTGTACAATTAGATTTTGTTTTATTATTTAACCTAAATTAATGTGGATACTCAAGTTTTTAGTATTTTATTTGAAAGTCAAAAAACACAAGATTTTCTTTAAAAAAAACAGAAGGGGAAAAGCTAAGATCATAACATACGAGTATATTACCAATCATTTACTAAAACGTTGTGAAGAAAGAATTAAAAAAATCGCTTAAGATAAAATCCCTGTACTTCATCGTAATTTTTTTCCACAATAGCAGTCCGGACCCACAAGTGATGTCAGATTTGGATTAGACAAGAGAACAAGACGGAGGTAAAGAAAACAATTAGAACTGACATAGAGAGCCGCTATTAAGTACAGAACACAAACGTATCTGAGGCAGTAATGGCGAGTACTTCAAACAGTGAGGGGATTCAAAGAAATCATTATTCCACGAGCTTCCTCGCGCGACCACTTGGAAAAATAGTGTTGGGCGTCGATATATCGATATGTTCCTAAAGCGATTAATCATATTCCAAAAACATTGTTTTTATTTTACTTACAATGTGCTGTTTGTTTACTACATGAAATAATATTAAATGAAATAATTAAAATTAATCAATTACATATATTTAATTGTTTTTTTTTAAATGTACATTTTAGTTGCTACAAAATATTCTTCTTACATTTTATTTTCTAACATTTTCAAAACATTTGTTTTCATTATGGTTTGAATGATACTAAAATATTTTTAATACATGCTTTTTTTCTTGTAGCTACAATAATCATCGAAATTTGATTGTTTAGAAACGAATTATCGATATTTATTTGTCCACCCCTATTCCAGGTATGCGCTTCTTTGCTCGGTAACGAAGTTAATCTGTGCTCAAGTGTCGACAATTTGAGGCGTAACAACAGAAAATAAGCAAGACTTAACCGCCTTATGTTTCGCTTATTCCACAATACAAATGGACTTAGACTCCGTATAATGATCCCGCTTTGTTTATGCCTTTCTAAAACGTATTTTAAACATCGCTTACTATTTTCTCTTGCTATTTATATTAAGTAGATGAGGGAAATATCGGCTTTTGAAAGAAAATCTTAGACTAAGTAATCTGAGATGTTCAATGCCAGTAAACTTTCTTTTTGAATTAACTTTAGTATTCATATTAAAATATAGTAAAGAGCTCTCGTCTAAAATTATTTTATGAATGTCAAATATTTTATCTATTAATTTTACTTACTAGCAGGATAAAATATTTGTAAGACAAAACAGCAATACGTAGCATATGTACCATTATTCAATTTCAAAGAAAGTATTTTAGCTATAAATTTACACTTGAATATGAAAATACATTTTCCGCGACAGTCGGTTAAATTCGAGACTTTATTACGTGAAATTAAACACATAAATTACAACAGTATACGCCCACCGAAAAAGTTTTTACTGTATTAGTTTGCGATATGTAAAGTTCAACAGCAGACTATGTTCTAAGGCGCGGCCTGACTATAGTTTGTCTAAATAAGATAGATTAGTTTGATAAATGACCCATATGAAGTATCGAATTCAATTTGTATGAAGGCAAATGCTATACTTAATAGACAGGTATTATAGTGATGAAACATACACACATAGTGAACAATTTTGAACTATCGATATTCGGTTTAAATAATTATCAAACTGAACTAAAATTATCATTTTCTTATTTACTTAGAGGACTATTCTAATATTGATTATATGTAGATTTAGCGATGACAGAAATAATAGCGAAATCCAATTCGATTTCGTAAGGCTGTAGTAGTAAAAAATATTTATTTACTCTCATTATTTGTTATGGTCATTATTAATTTGAGAAAACAGTGTTTTTCTTTTATTTCATAAGTTATAACTATAAATCTATGGATTCCAACTGCTATAAGAATAAAAATCGAAAATCGATAAGATTCCTGACTATCTGTGTAATCACAAGCCATCCCTACTAAATTTGAAATGAATTGTCAAACTAATCTAAATTATTTAGACACACTATAACGTAACTCAATGTAACATTTCCATCGAAAGGCTTCTTGCTCGATGGTTTTCACTACGTGCCAACTGCATTAATGCTCACCATGTAACATGTTACATTACTCCGCGTAACAGTACGCCTTTACATGTCGAATCTTATTTCCGATTGAAAATTATGAATATGAAGGTATCAAAAGGATAGAAATGTGGGATTAAACGGCTTGTTATTATCTCATGATTATCGAGAAGTTGTTTGTAAAACAGATAACGTGATAGTATGACTCTCGAGTAACAAAAGACATTCCACATGAGATATTTGTAAACTTCCTAAGGAACACATAAGTACTGTCCTGGGTACAGCTTTCCATAATAGTTTAGTATCACTTCTCTGTTTAGCACGAACGTTTGAAGATCCAAGTGATTGAATCAAGCCTTAATGAAGATCATTCGAAGTAAATCAAAAATGTGTCAAAGCAAACGATTAATTAAATTTTGCGATGTTATAATTATAAAAAATTGTGTCTACGTTACTTTTATAGTATTCATGATAACGATGTGTTTCTTTCTGAACATGATGATTAAAGAAAGCGAAGAAGTTTTCGGAGATCCCGTGATGAGATTACCAACGGACTTAAAATACATTCTCTTCTGGAGGAAAGATAAAGATTTAGTTAACGAAATTTATTCAAAGTATCGATATAAATTATCAGAAGGACAGACTTTATTTATCAATCAAAAGTGCAAATATATTAATTGTTATATAACTTACGATAAAAATTTACTTCGTCACAACCCTAAAAACTTTGATGCCGTAGTTTTTAATGTTAAAGAAATAGACAACGTCAAACAAAAATATCTAAACCTACCGAGATCTAATCACCAGCTATACATATTCAATTCTATGGATTCTGCTGAATTATTCCCCGTCTGTTTACCTGTTTATGATAATTTCTTTAACTTGACATGGACTTATAGATTAGATTCTGATATACCTAATGCATTTTTTGATATATATGATACGAATAAAACGTTAATAGGTCCGAAAAGTAAAATGGACTGGCTTGATAATATCAAACATACAAAGGAATATAGAAATATCACCCGCAAGAAGACGAAAGCAGTCGCTTGGATTGTAAATAAATGCAGATCAATAAAGAAGCATAACCAACTTATAATGGACCTTGTAGAAGAGCTGGCCGCTTACAATCATAGTCTTGATATTTTCGGTCATTGCGGTGCTACTAAATGTCCAAACAATGATACATTAAATTGTTATAAAATAATTGAAAGAGATTATTATTTTAACCTGGTGTTAGAAGATTCTGTAGCAACAGGACATATCACAGAGAGAATGGCGCTCGCCATGATGCACTATTCTATACCTCTTGTCGACGGTGGAAAGGAATACGAAAGGTACAGTCCATATATAAATATTTTATTAAAAATGTCTAGTAATAAATAAAGCCTTTTTTACTCAGTGCTAATGTAGCTTTCTGATAATAAAAGAATTTTTAAAATCACTCCAGTATTTTTAAGTTACTTGTACAATTTACTTTAAAGAAGGATCAAACATCTTGCTGTTAAAAATATTTTTGAAACCAAAAACTTACACAATTGTCTGGCCCTCGGTCAATGTATACATCGATGATTCCTACGTAAACTGCTGTAAGCGAAAAAAGTGATTTTTTCAAGAGAACACTTTTTAAGTATCGATACCACCTTTCTATTTAAAAATATCTTTCGACATTTCATTTTATCTATATATTAATTTTCAATAATTTGTTTCAGTTATCTACCTCCCGGTTCCTACATCAAAATTAGAAATCAAACTTTGAAAGAGTTGGGTGCTATTATAGACTACCTTATACGACATCCTGAAGTTTACGAATATTTCTTTGATTGGAAACAATATTATTCTTATAAAGTGAAACCTAAAGATAGTGTTTGTAACTTATGTGAGTATCTGAATACAAATAAAGCTAAACATAAGATTGGAGGTTTAAGAGTGTGGTGGAATCCCTTTTACTTTGTTGAATGTCATCAGAAGAAAATGTTTGATATGTTTAATATAAATTATGATTAGAGTTACAATTAAGGTTTTTTAAATTAGTTTTGATTGAATAAAGTATTTGAATATTTTTAATTTTGACCATTTTTTTGTCCTGCAAAAATTGTCGTGTGTGTACCACGGGCGTCGCAATGCGATGATTCAATCTGTTACATCTACAACCTGCCCAACCCTACTTTTACACTAATTGTGATTGCAAATAATTAATTAGTTGTCATCAAAGACTAGCTGTTGCTTGCGACTTCGCCCGTGTGATAACTGATAACGTAGCTTTATAATGGTGAACTCGGACCGTTTTTTATCTCAATACATACATACATACATCTCATACGAAATTACAAATGTTTCCACTTTATAATATAAGTATATATCTATATATGTAATTAATCACTTGTCACCGCATTCTAATTTAAATACAGTTGCTATTGTAATTTATTAAAGATATATTTGACTTTCTATAAAGGGGTGTCGATCGCCGAATAACATCTGTGATCGACGGATCTTGAAGCAGATTTATTGAATGCTTTTTATCTCATCTTCCTGTCAATTGAATAGGGACTCGTCTATCTTCGTTGTATAGAAAGTTACACTTGGATTTGAGTTTGTGTTTCATTGATTTTTTATAGCAATAGCTTGCTCATATATTCCCATACAGAAAACATTACCGATAACACCCGAATTCTGAATTAAAAATATGTAACTAATAAAACATATAGCTTATGATTCTTAGTGATAATGTAGCTTCCGATTGGCAAAAGAATTATTGAAACCAGTCTAATAATTTTTGAGTTTACTTATTACATACAAAAATACAAATTTTTCCATTCTACTTATAGTAGGTAATACCACTTGATTTCTAAAAGTACTAGTAATCTGATAATTTGTAATCGATATTTAGTTGCAAATAATCTAGCAACTAAAGGTAAATAAAATTATCATGAACAATTTAATAATATTTTTTTAAACGTTTAGAAACCAGGTTTATTTGTTTAGCACTAGTATTTTCTTATCTGATGACTAGTTACTTGGCATCTCATATAAATATTTATTTAATTTAATAGACATTAATCAACAATAATTAGTCATGATAAAATTATTTTCTATAGAATAATAATATTATTATTTATAAAGGTGTTTTATTTTATTACCCGCTTTGTGCCCTCTCACCAAAGTTTATTGACCTTTGTGAATCTATCATGGAATAGCACGTCGGGGATTTGATTCATTATTTAACTCTGTCAGCGGCGGTCCCACCATTATTCATTTTAAACTCGATTTTCAATGTTTGTTTTCGTATCGATTAAATGGCTACAAAGGTAGGGATAGACCGAAGAATGAAGGATGGATTGTGAAAGAGGAGGTAAAGAAGGAAGTGGATCAGATATGACGGATAATAAAAATATATGGAAGATCAGCACATAATGTTCCGACACTCAGTAGGGATAAGGCAATTTGATGATTTTTGTATCGTTTAAATAAATAAAAAGGAACTATAAACTTAGTTATTTCTAAGTTAAATCTGTCTCTTAGTACAAACTAATTAAGTGTATATTACCTTCGCAAGTAAATGGGTGCAATTTAAATAGTTTGCGAAGTTTAAACACCCGAAACTGCAGCACCAGGTGCGTGTTGGTCACAGTAAATGCTATTTATGTAGAACCCCTACTACGAAAACATACATGTATACTTGGTATTTTAAAGATTTGCTTTATTATTTTTTTAATTGTAAGGTATAATCTCTTATTTTTTATTTATAATTTTATATAGTTACACGCACTCATTAGTTAGGGATAATGGAAACATATCGCAAATGCAATCTTGTATTCGTAAAAAAGAATCGACTAAGAAATTTTGTATATCTCACTTCGTTCGAGTTAAGCAAATGGTAAGGGTTTTTAAAGAACATTGTACGGGTGCATCAGGTGCTTTGAGCTTCGTTAACACCAATCGACTTAGATATATCGCACGGCCTGCATCTGAATACAATTCCAACGGCTGATTGTGTGTACAGTTTACGTTTAATGGCTGTGAAAGCCTATTCGATTGCTATATGCTTGTATATCAATGTTAGTTCCATTAATAAATAGGTAATAAAAAGAAACGCATATTATTTAAATCTTCAGTCTGTTAAATGTGTTTCTAAATATTTATGACAAACTAGCTTTCGCCCGCGACTCCGTTAGTGTCAAATTGAAAAAACAAATGTGTTCTTCAAAATTATCCTCTACATTTATACCAAATTTCATCGAAATTCGTTCAGCCGTTTAGGCTACAAACTCTAACAAATATCATGATTCTACGTGTTATAAAATAATAAACTGTATTCTAGTTTTTATTTACTTAAGCGATTTATTCTTAATAATACAAACATTATTTAATCACTTATTGGTATCAGAATATTAGTCATGCGATAAATATGTCAAATCTGAGTTACCTTTTTAATAATTTTTTTAACATCATCAAATAATTACAACAAGAACCTAACTGTATATCTATGGTGGTAAAATGTAACGAAGTCGTTTAGGTGCTGACGGAACATAATTCAAATCACCGCCAGTTCAGTGGCACACTTTGCTCTCAATGGCACTGGAAGTGTCGTCGCGCCTCTTAGAATATTCATCAGGCAAGCTAGATTACATACCTAGTTACCTAGATGCTTGTCTAGTCTGTATTAAAATATATTAATGAGTTGATTGTACAATAAGTATTAGCGTGCGCACACCTTTTTTTTACGTGGGGAAAGGCCTAACGCATACCACCCCTGCAGGGACAAGGGAGGTTATGTCGGATTTGCGCCGACTTAAACTCCACGGTGGCCTCCAACTGCCATAATAAGGAACCGCGGGATCTCCAAATGGAACACTACCGCCGCCCCTAATGACGCTTTGCAATTAATAGTTGATCTCCTACCATAACTACCAGCCACTTCTCGGGGATGCACTAAGGAGACATCAGGGTCCTAAACCTGACCACCCGCAAGCGTGCGCACACCTGAGACTAAACTGTCGCCCACAGTTTAGCCTGGCTTTGATTCCTATGAGCTTGGATATATCCTATGAACTTAGATATATGGAGGTGCGCCACACTAGTTGATTTTAGTTGCGGATCAATAGATTGCACAATAGTTGTGCGATAGTTTAGTCAACGGTATACCTCCGCTTCAACAAAGATATGCCTTCGTAAAATTCATTCTGAAATAAAGGTAAACAAATATTTTCGACAGAATAGTTGTGTAGTATACAACCTTCCTCTAAAACTACGTTTGCACCGGAGAGCAAAATATTGTAAATAAGATGAAGTGGTATTTACCAACTCGATGCTGTGTTCACCCTCTGCAGATACCTGTCGGCGTCAATCGAGTCCCTGTCAAAAGTCTAGACGCGCCTGCAATCCAGCCCTACTGATGCACTTGAATACACCTTACTTTACACTTATCGACCGCATCCTTATCAGTCCGAACGTGAAACAGCAATAACAAGAGACCCTTTTCGCTAACAGACACGCCCGATGTGTCTTTCATGATGTCCGAAAACCACTTTCGATGACCTTCAAGCGCGGACTCTGGCAACATACTATCCCGCTCGCGCCCGACCATACTGGGGAAGAAATTTTAAAGTACCCTCTATAGTGAGAGAATTAAAATGAGTCGGGCTACCTACTTTATCCTGTATAGTAGGAACATGAATTAAAAATCTATAGTTCGGCACAGAATATGCCAAACCTATTGCATCTACTATATCAAATAAGAGTCTAGTCAAGAGTTATGAAGAAAAATAATGAAACTTAAATAATTATTTTTGATTCATATATATGATATATATTGATTTAACTCTATTGGTATATAAAATGCAGAAGTAGAAAGTTTATTTATTCAATAGTGACTCCATAGAGTTTATTTGCAATAGATTAAAATGCAAACAATGCAGTAACACAAAAGTAAATAGGGCAAGAGCGCATAAACATATTTGAAATATGCCAGGCTTGAGTAGTAAATTTCGTGCAGGAGTATAAGGCGAGTCGAGTGGCCCGCCCCAACTGGTTAGCATATCGCCGAGTTCGTCGCCTGCTGCTCGCATATTCAACAGCTCTTTGTTTCTGACCCTACTTATTCGCTCCTTCACTATGCAAATCAATTACGTCACTTGTTTGGCACACTTCGATTGGTTCGCAAATTCCATTTGATATTGTTACGTGTAGAGACTTAACAATCTAGATAAAGTAATGATATCATCATCTCCCAATCCTTTTTCCACTTACGTAGATACATCTACTTTTCTTCCTCCATATTCCATTTGTCGTCGCAGTCATTAATACCTTTTGATTTATCTTTCACACAATCCATCCGCCTCTTCCTTCGCCTACCTCTATTACTGTATTCCTCTACACTCATAAAGTTCTCCCATTAATAATTTCCTTTATCCTACTTAGGAATTGTTCTAATTAATTTATGAAGTTAGTGATTTCCTTCATCATCAACTTAGTCTTATCCCTTATGGTTGGTCGGAACAGTATCTGCTGCTCTTCCATACATTTCTATCTGAAACCACTCCTTTCTTAAGCATATCCTCTTTCACACAATCCATCCTTACTTTCTTTGGTCTTCCGCTTCCTTTGTAGCCATCCACATTCATTATTAACACTAACATAACATGCCCATACCACGCTAACCCTTTCCTTCTCAATTTCTCCACCACTGGCGCTACTTTCAAACTTCACTAACTTAAGGAAGTTAGTGATTTCCTTAGATAAACAATTTCTTAATAAAATTATCTTGTTATCAGATATTTTTTTATACTTTTGCTTTTATATACAACTATGAATATTCTTTCTATAATTGTAAAATACTATCAGTCTTTGGAATATTTAAGAAATGTCATTATTTGTTCGCAAACTGAAATGTTAAGCTCCAGACAATATGTAACCTTTAGAACAAAGAAAAGGGTAAAAATAAAAAGGTTAAAGTATACTTTGAATGAAAACATTTGTATATAAACCTTTATTATAAAGCAAGTTTATTAACATTTTAATCCTCTAATGATTCTAAGCGATACTTATTTTTTAAACCATAATAATAAGACTTAAGATCTGATTCTTTTAAACCAGCTCGTGTATGTACGGAGGGATCAGGATCTATGTTACAATTTTCATATTTAGATCCATAATACCACCAATGTCTGAAATTCCGAACAGCAGTCTTCCTCTTAAATATTCTCTTATTGTTAAGATTGCTGCATAAATCACAGATTCCTTCCAATTGTCTTGTACGTTTGATAACATAATGTTGCCTCCAGTTATGGAAACTGTTGTAAATGGATGGGTTTTCGACTATTTGTTCAATCGTTTCAGCTAATTTATGTACAGTTACATTTCGGGCTTTTACATATGATCCTTCTGGCAGAAATCTGAAAAAGAATGAAGTATTCAATCTATATCTACGAGTATACTAATATAATAAAACGTAAACTCTTCTCTGTTCATGATTCAGCAATCACAGTATGTTTTTTTTTTAAAAGCAAAATACAATTACCACATTCTATAAACTATATATTTACACGCTATTTAATTCAAAGGGTGAATACATTGGAAAATAATTCCCATGCGAGAAAGGAACAAAAGTTTTGTAGCTTTTTCCAATAGGAGTAAAGAACCAAGATTTCCATGGGTACGGTAATTGTTATCCAATGGCAAATCCCTTCGTTGTCATTTAAGCATTTGAGTTTTTTTTTATAAATAACGGGGCAAACGAGCAGCGAGAACACCGAAGTGGTCAACGAACGCCCATGGACATCCGCAACACCACAGGAACTACAGATGCGTTGACATTTGCATATTATTTTTCTGAATTTTAAAACAATATGATAAAATTTTTAATAAAATTACTAAAAATCAATATCTTACTAAAAACATTAACAAAATACTAATATTGAAGATATTGCTAATATTGAGAATATACTATTATTTATTGATCTTAAAAGCGTGAATAAAAATTTTTGAAATACAAAAGTTTTAATAAGTAATTATTATACTTACTTTTGGTAATCGGCGCCACCAATCATAATAGGAATAGCACCAGAATCATACGCCTTAATAACTTCAGCACTAACATAATCAACCGCAAAACTATCTTCATAAACTAAATAAAAATGGTATTTATTTTTAATTTCATTTAAACAATCTTCAGAACATTTCAGAAATTGACATCCAAATAAATCAAGGACAAGTGCTTTCCGATCTAAGATTGCTTTTAATCTCTTCGCGTATTCAATAGTCTCGTTTCTTTTCTGGCAATTATTAATAATACAAACCACATCTTTTTTAACACGTCCCATTTCGAAGGTATTCAATTTACTTGGCATTACATTATTAATCCATTTCACATTTTCTCTCGGTGCTACTATTTCGTTATTCATATTACGCACTTCGATCAAAGGTCTTAGTATATCGGAACTCAATTTATATGTCCATGTCCAGTTGAAATAATTTTCAGCGCATATATTACACATCGGAGCGGAATCTGAGGGTAGTTCGCTATAAAAAACAAATTTCTGTCTCGTTGATCTTCTATCTGGTATATTTTTTACATCCCACGATGTGAAAATACTCGCATTTAGTATAATTGCATCGAAATTTCTATAATCACCGTTCAAAAGGTACTTATTACTTGCTAAGTAACAATTAATGTATGTGCAATTGTAGTTAATGAACACACTTTGCCCGTCTTCGATTATTTTGTTCGTTACATTAGGTATCGGCCATAGAAGAATGTATTTTAAATCGTTAGTAAATCTGTCCTCTAATAACGCATCAGCGGTTGAATTATTTTGTATACGTTCACGATACTTTTGTACTTGAGATATCGAAGTATACGCTGTATGGAATGTGTAAAAGGCGAGAACAACATACATCAGAAGACCAGTACAGCTGAGGAGAAAGAACAGTTTCGCAAACGTTTCTGTCTTTAGCATTTTCACTACACACTTCACTTTATAGGTTCGGTAAGTTATGGTTTGTGCAACGTTTGGTCAGACAATAAATATCAACGAATGCCCAACAGATATTGTATTGAACAACAACATTAAACAAACAACGTTTGTTGATCAACAAACATTGAGAGTGGACATAATTTGCGTGTTTACAATTCGCGGTATTTCTGTGGATTCAAATTAAGAAATTTGAGATAAAAATGCTCAGGATGTTGATAGATAAGAGAATAAAAACATGAGTTTAAATACAAATTTTAACAGTTTAAATACTGTACAAATAAATGTTCCAAGTAAATATATTTAAATCATACTAATGTTATAAATGCAAATGTTTAGACGGATGGATGTTTGTTAGAGTTTGTAGCCTAAACGGCTTAACGGATTCTGATGAAATTTGGAATAGATGTAGAGGATAGTGTGGAAGAACACATAGGCTACTTAC
Source organism: Papilio polytes (assembly GCF_000836215.1). NCBI lineage: Eukaryota > Metazoa > Arthropoda > Insecta > Lepidoptera > Papilionidae > Papilio > Papilio polytes. The sequence continues at coordinate 4,056,615 of NW_013526359.1, forward strand.
ATTTGCTTTTTTTATATTTTTTATATTTTACATTTTTATATTTGAAAACTAGTTATTTTATATTTGTGTAAATTCAAAGAGTGACCTTTCTTTCACTATCAGAAGTTTTATATAAAATTTTTCTATCATTCGATGTCTCCGTCTATTTGCTTAGACCTGTTTCGTTAAAGGCAGCGTGTGTTTCCATTGCCGATCATTTAATAGCATATAAAACAAAATAATATTACAAATATATACATTTTTATGCACGTTATTGTAATAAAGTTCCCATAGTTACTTCCTACCTAGGTAGTAAATACGCGGTATCCTTGGGATAAAATTACACTTTTGGAGAAATTTATATTATAGACAATATTTGAGATGAATTTTTCCAAATTATTATATGCTTCAAATTACTTATACTTCACTTTAAATATAAATTTCAGTGTTATTTTAGATAAATTATTTACCATAAATAATAGACATAAGGGTAACAGCTGTAACTTCGAGCAGTCTGTGTACATCGTCTCGTACAATGGAAACGCGGCGAGCTCTTTGCATGTAGGACGTTGAGACTTCGGCAAATATGGACATCGCGTATGAAGTCAAACAAAATTACGTATTCCATAAAAATATACCCTCACAGTGCACGTGACAAGAAGTACGTGATGACTGCCGGGTGAAGACATTTCATACATTATGTCTTTTTATATATTTATATAACCTTGCACTTATAGTTTTTATTAACTTAAGATAGACGAGGGAAAGCGGTCGAGATAGGTTACGAAAGTTATAACGAACAAATAATTCTTGAGTAGCATAAAAAAAAATAAAAACATCGTTAAAAAGTTAACAAATTTTACAAGAGATGTAAAAAAAACATCATAGTTAAAGATTAATAGATTAATAACAACCCAATATTTTTATTGTACACTAGTTTTCGTCTGCGTCTCCGTTCGCGTGGTATCAAAAAAAAACAGTAAGCAGCCTATGTGTTCTTCCAGACTATCCTCGACATGGTCTGAATCGAGATTCAGCAGTTTAGACTACAAACTCTAACAAACATACATTTAATTTTTTTTTACTTTCGCATTTATTACTGTCGACAAAACAACGTAATACAAATGAAAATGTATACAAGATATCCATTCATCAACTAAGATAATTAGACACCAGATAGCACCTGCACCGACTTAATCTGTCCAAAGGAAGATTTGTGTTAATCCGTTTAATACCGTCCTAATGTATTCACTTGTGTTACTTACACGCACGTAAGCAACTAAACTGTTGAATAGTGTAATTATATCGCACAACTGTTTAGTCTCGCTTTGATTCCTATAAACTGATATAGAGGTATCACTACTCGATTTTTAGTTGTGCAACCAAACACTTGAATTGGCTGCAAAACAATCGACAAACCCACAACAGTTGTGCGATAGTTTAGTTAGTGATGCGCCCGCTCTAAATGGAGAAATTAACGCTTTATTAATTAAGGAAGATCCCAAAATTGGCAAACAAACATCACTTTTGAAACCTTATTCCTAGTGATTTTAAATTTAACATTGCATATTTTAAAAGAATAAAATAGATTCATTCATTAAGACACAATTAAGAAGAAAGGGAAAAAATAACATTCACTTGAAAAATACTTACAGAGTTACAATTGAGGTCAAGTGGAATTCTCGGGCCAGTTTAAAAAGTTTAATTTCCTCGCACACGACTTGCAAAGGTGCCAAAGGCAAGCAGCCAACGATATAAAACTAAAGAGTGTGAAACTTGAATCTATACAAGTATGTAACTTGCAATGTAACTTAAAATAGAGTAATATTAAAACCAATTAATATAATAAAACATTTTACTTTTATATAGAACATTTCTGAATTATATCAATAAAATAACTATAGTAAAATCGATTATAATTCATTCTTTAAATTTGCTTAACATTGTTTAACAATTTGCTTACATCCTTAAGCACATCCTCTTTCACACAATCCATCCATACTTTCTTCGGTTTTCCTCTACCTTTGTAGCCATCCACATTCAATCTTAACACTTTCTGGTTTATGTCCCCATCGTCTCGTCGCATAACATGTCCATACCACGCTAACCTTTTGCTTCTCAATTTCTCCACTACTGGCGCTACTTTCAAACGTCCTCTAATGTATACATTTTTAACTTTATCCATTCTTGTCAAACCACACATCCATCTTTACATACGCATCTCAGCCACATGCAATCACCTTTCATCCGCAACTTTAGTGGCCCAACATTCAGAACCATACAATACTTATTGAGTTAAGTAATTAATACTTTAAGTTAAGTGAAAATTAAATACGTTTAGATATCAACAATCGTCAGATTACATTTGTTATTGTTGATTAATTCTCTATCAAATCTGAAATTGCTATCTGATGTCCAATTAGGTTGTACGAATGATATCAAAGCCTATCGAAATTGCTCAATGGTTTGACTAAATTCGTGACGGTAGGGTAGTCATTGTGATTACATTTACTACAAGTTAAGCAAATGAACGTTAGAAATAAATGACGTAATAAGTACCTAAACATTTTTTTCAGAATTGCACAAACTCTCACCCTCGTCATTATCATCTCCCCGTCATTACGTCATACGGTGTACCAGGTTTTATGGCCGGTTTCCGACCTACTTTTAACCTTTCGATAGTTCTAATGGTTCGATAAATTCTTAAAATGAGGTTCCGAACTAGGTAACTTGAGTTTTACTCCTTTAAAATTTAGGTTAACCTCACTAGTTAACTAGGTAGTCATAAAATAAATGAATAAAATAAATACATACAGACACTCCAATTTTATTATCTGTATCTAGTGATTTTAGTTGCCAGTTTTTCCCGATAGTTTTTCTTAAACATTTTTAAATTTAACGATAACTATGATTAGGTTCTAATCATCAAAACATGGCGGATACTCTCGGTACGCGGTCTCTCCGGCATCCGAAGCACCTCGATTATCTCGACGGCATTCGACAGCCAGTATTCGCGTGCCGATGGTTAGCCAATGCTATTCGATGAGACAAAATTTCCCGTCTATACATTTCATCTATTCACGGAACTTTGAAATGTGAAAATTACATCATAACCTTAAATACAAAATAACAAAATTGCCTTGAAATTTGACATAAAATGCAAAATTCTTAAATAATTCACTATCGTAAAAGATAATTTTATAACAAAGTGATATTGTCAAAAGAGTTTGTTCATTTAATTCCCGTTTCAAGAACAGTTTTCAATTTGTTTTCAACGAGGTTGTATAATATTAGTCATATAATGATTTAAATTCCGAGCTCAAAGCAATATTGCTACGCCGTTTCATACGATGCATTTCCCGCTGAGAAAGATTAAAACAGTAGTCAAAAGCATCTCCTTGTGGAAATTTAGATACTCTAATTTCCATTTACACGATTTTCATTACGTCTACAAACGATATTAACGTACATTCATTTTCATTCATCACCACAAGATGGCGGTAGGAATATTACTTGCACTAAAAAGCAATAAAATCTTATCATCCTATTGACCTCACAGTCATTAATTAGTGACTAAGAGAGACACTAATTTTATTTTTTTAACTTAATCTACACTAAGACATAGGCAATATAATGATAATTAATCTATAACTATCTTAAAGTGAAAAAGTCTCAAGTATTGTGATTTTTCGTATTTAGTTGAGTAAAAAACAATTTGATACTTTCACAACTATGATAAAATCTCTATAAAAGTGCAGAAATACCCAACAAATTGAAAGAGGTTCTTCAGTAAAATATAAGAGGAAATAATTACTATTAAACTGAGCAAAAATCACTGAGCGCACAATGTGTAAGGTGTAAGTGGCGAGGCGTGCCATAAATCGTCTGAACATCTTCGAGCCGTGGACCAATTAGTACAAGATGGCGCCGTAGACCTGTCCGGATGGTGTTATGCAAGAGCTATTTAAAGTTAGTCAATTAATATCAGAGTACATTAACATTCATAGTTTAGTATTGTTATCCTTGTTTGCTATTTAATCGATTATTCTAATATTTAGAATCCATACTTTAATTACATACTAAGCTTGGAAATTATTTATCAAAACTGTCGACTGATATTTTTACAATAGTTTTATTTTGATATAAATTGTTTTTACCTAAATAATATATGCCTTTAATTCGAATACATTTTTCGTAGGAGTGTCAAAGGGCCAATCAAAATTCCGGGGCTCGAGTCGAAGCTCGAACCTCACAATAAGGCTCGAGCCTTTATAAAAGACTCGAACCTTGAATGAGTCGAAGACTCGGGAGACTCGAGCCTTTTACTACTCTAATTATAATTGAATAATTTTTAAATCAGTCTATCAACATGCTTTAGGATTACATTACTGGGATGACTATACCAAGTATTTGATAGGAAGGAAAAAAATACTTTCTTAAAAAAAGGTAACACAAATTAAAAATTAAATTTTTTCAATAGTTTCTTTTGCATAACGCGGTCCCCACTGCTGGCATTGCTACAGCCGAGTGTAGTTTTTAACGAATGCCGTGAAAGCGTTAATTACTTTTACAGTAATTAATATGATTTAAGCATCTGTAAAAATAATCACCTTTAGTAGCAGAGCGAGTTATCTCAGTTAATATCAAAAGGGTTAATTTTTATACGCAATAGTTGATATAAAAATATTTAGTAAACCAACAACACAACTACTATACTCTACTTAAAAGAGGCAGGCAGAGATTATAGATCAACATTTAGTAAAGTCCATTACTCCGCTCATCCACATTTATTTCCGCTCCCGCATGTATCTACCTTCAAGGGAGTGATGACTGAGATGACGGATGATAGAGTGCTTTGGAGGGCGAAAAATCAGTGCGCCGACCCTACGGGAGTAGGATAAGGCAGGGGAGATGATGTATCTACCTTCTACCAAATACCTTGCAAAGTCCCATCAAAATCGGTCCAGCCATTTCAATCGCTATTTACGGACAGACAAAACATTTTTAATGTTATCAACAACGCAACTATCGTCTTTACGAAATGTAGAATTTTACTTTTAATATTACATACAGACACTCCAATTTTATTATTTGTATAGATAAAAGATAAATATGTCACATCTCTTATAAGTTATCCTACTCCCAAACACGATACTATGTGTGGCATTGGTATGTAATTTACCTAAGCACCCTTCGGATTAGAACAAGCTATCGTCGTGATGCATGGCCTCCATTATACGCTGTGAATCGACGCAACGCGCTCACCAAACAAAGGTGTCTTGTAGATTACCTAAATCTAACTAAAGCTATTGCACGGCCGTTCATTGTTCCGGACTGGCCGGCTGTGTTGACACGATTGTATGGCTTACTGTACACAACCAGATTGGGGAATTCCTTAGGAGAATAACCCCTTTTAATCTTTACTAATATTAAAAAGAGGATAGATTTGTATTTTTGTATGTATTTAAATAACTTAAAAACAACTTGGCGAATTAAAAAATTCTTTCACCATTAAAGAGCTACGTTATCGCTGAGTAACATAGGTTTTTCATAATTGTTAATTCCGCATGGACGAAGTCGCGACAATCTTTGTCAAATCATGATTATTACACTAGCTTTCGCCTGCGACTCAGTTCTCATGGAATTAAATAAAGTAGCCTCTGTGTTCTATCCTCTATATCTATGCCAAATTACATCAAAATCCGTTTAATCGTTTAGGTGGCAAACTCAAACATCCATCCATCTAAACTTTCGTATTCATAATATTTGTAAGCACATATTATCAACCAGCGTTGGTTTAAAAGAATGATTTAAAAAAATGCTTAAGTAGTTATTTTTTTTATCAATTAGTCTACCATTCAAAATATTCATACATTCTCTTTTATATAAAACTCATGTAGCAAAAGTACGCTTTAGAAAATGTAATATTGCTTGAGTGCGTAAAAAGAAGCGAAATAAAATTCACAAGTGCTACACTAATTTTGGCGCAAATAAATACATTGAAATCTCTCGCCTTTCATATACCTCCCTTATCAAATTTGTTATGCCAGGCCTCCACGTAAAAAAAGGCGTCAAGTGTATTCAATTGAAATTTCACGAATGTAGCCTATCTCCACCTCTAGGGAGACGGTTGACTCAAATAGTGAGGGAACGTCTGTAGGCATTGCTCACGAATAAAATAATTTCAGTCATATTTTATTTAATGTTCCTTTGAAATATCATACTAGAGAAAAAAGTAAAAAGTCAATTTCCTACCTAAATGACACTTTATAATTCAGTGCATAGAAGTCTTGAAAAATATAACTAAAACGCTGTTTTGATTTTGCAGTTTATTTACTAGCTTTAACACACGACTTGGTCTGCGAAATAAAAAAAAATACTTAGCAAGTTAACTGCATTGTTCTAGACTGTGACTTTTTGTAGATATGTATTAACAAAACGTTCATCCATCCAAACTCGAATTAATAATATTAGTATGAAGTATGATTTTCCTTCCGTGAGATTCCGGAAATATAAAAACAATGGAAACACGTTAATGGAGAAACACCCTCCGTGGTTGTCTCGACTTCCTTTTATTTAGAGGTAAATAAGATTTAGCATGCCATCTACCGGAGCGTTCATTTTAAATGTACTTTAGGCATATTTGTACGAAGTACGTATGAAAATATAATATAGAAATATGAAAACTTTGTGTGTTCGTGTTTTGTAATGAAACATACCTTAGATCAGTGCTATAATATTGGAAGAAAGGTGAGTTTCCACTGCGGGAATACACGGACAAAGCTGTTATTACTATATCTATACTATTATAATAAAGCGTAAACACACACTTCTTTGTTGCCTAAGATGTCAGCAATCACAGCGTTTTTCGAAAAACTCTTTTTTTTAATAAAAAGGCCTACACTTACGTCATGCTTTAGGCTATATATTTTCATGCCATTAAACATAAGTGGTTAATAGTTTGGATAAAAGCCCTAATATGGAAAAGACACCATAATTTGCTGCCAACATCAAGAAAGTAAAATTGCCATAGTAAGGTAATTGGTATTTTGACATATGCAATTGATGACATGTAAACAATAAAAAAAAACTTTCATACTTTTATGCGGATGAAGTCGCAGGGGAACAGATAGTTTTTTTTAATAAAATGATAATAATTTTGAAATTGGCTGAAAAACAAAATCACCAGTTAGCGAGTAATTTTATGCAAAATTATAAATCTAATGATCTAGTATATAATTGATATCTTAAAATGTATTTAACTTTAAGCTTCTATGATAACTTCAACACAATCGCGCTCAAAGCTTTCATAATTAAAACCACAAGCTGCGTTTTGTTCTGTACCCACGTCAATTTTGATATAAAATAATTTGACATTAAACTAATTCTATGTACTCGAATGTTGTAATTCAATCTTATTTAACTCAACACAATAATGTTTTGTTCTATAATAAAAGGTATCGTATCAGGTTACGAAATGTGATGCCTTAGTGTTGCGAAGGAATACGGTATTAAATCTAATCTACACTATTATAATAAAGCATAAACACATTTCTTTGTTGCCTAAGATGTCAACTATTGCAGCATATTCTTGAATAATCCTTTATTTAATAAAAAGACCTACTTACGTCACGCTTTAGCCTATATATTTTCACGCCATTAAACTTAGGTGGTAAATGTTTTGGATAAAAACCCTAATGTGGGAAAGAGACCATAAGTTGCTGCCAATATCAAGAAAGCAAGATTGCTGAGGTTTATCATGTCATGTCATTTTGGCATTTGCGATTTTTGAATCTGTTCCATGGTTAGTGGCTTAATCACCCTTAACTTGTGGAGGGCTATGAGCCTCTAAGAGAAAACATACTGGACTCTGTTGCAGTTTATAAAAAAAAAACGTAGACGTAGACTTCCTATAATCTTTGCATGAGACTGTATTCATAAAAAGTTTTTTAAGCGACGTTTACAGTATCGTGTAAGATTGTCGCAGACTCACTTCTAAATAAATCAAATGTACAAAGAAATGCAATCAACATTTCGAATTGTTTAAAAATATTTTCAATCTTCATGTCCAGAAAATCTGACACGAAGGTTTCCAATCGACAGATTCGATAAAATCGTAATCGAGTTAAAATCTGCCGACGAAATCACTACGTCACAAAAACATCAATCCAAATGATCTTGCAATTATGCGTTTGTTAAAGCTAGAGACTTGGCGAATGGAGCGTAATTTTTTCCCCTCTCGTTCATTTTATTAAAATGAAGTTAAATCCGCTGACTCAGGGACAGGAGGTGACAATTTTTTGCCGGAATCTAAGGGAAGTCGGCTTTTACGCTAACGATTTATTAGTACAACTGTTAAAGAGAGAAAATGAATGTTTTTTTTTTTTATTTATTCAACTTATAAATGTCATAATTATTGATTGCACTTTCTGAATTGAAAACAAAGTATTTTTTTAAAGATAAGATAAAATTCTTTATTGAAAATCATTGATTACAGGATCAATATCGCTTTGGCTCCTTCACTAGGAAATCCTGTGAAATTGTATGTGGATTGCTACAAAGATAGTGGGAGACCGAAGTATGGATAGATTGTGAGAAAGAAGATATTCTTAAGAAGGGTGTGGTTGCAGATATTGCGGCTAATAGACATTTATGGAAGAGCTACTCTGCCTGCATACTGCTCCGACGCTACGTAGAGACAAGGGCAGGTTGGTGATGACTTTCTGTATTGAACTAAATGAAGTCTTATTAGTATATATGAATAATTCCGGTAATATAAAGAGCCTGTAATACACGTACGCTAGATTATTATGCAAATTAAAAGTTCAGGTGAGCTCGCAGCATGTTTAATGGCGGACTGTTTATTTTGCTAGCTGCAGCGCTGTATGTTCAAGTTTTGATTGGAAGATCCTGCAGTTTTCAAGGTAACACAACAATAGTGTGGACATACCCAAGCCTTAAATAAAACATAATATGTCTCCAATATTTTTACCTTATACAAGCCGTCTTGGAGAATTACTTTTTGTTTGTTATGTGGCGAAACAGATATATAAATTTTTATAAGCTATGATGCACAAATTTATTTGAAAATAAATTCGTTTTCATAAAATTTTAATTTTTTAACATCGATGTTTTACTATAACATAACTGTATCTTTATTTTTTTATGTGGAATGTCCATATGATTATAACGTATGTCTAGATCGCAACGCAAGTCAAGTTATGTAAAGTTAAATGAAGTTTTCTGTTCACAAACGCATATGTTTGCGACTAATGATGTATGCTCTTAGAGGACTCGCATGTTTTACTTTGAATTTAAACTTAAACATTTCTCGCAAATGGGAAAATAAATTTAAGTTTCCAACTTGCGCCAATAACTTTCGTTTCGTTACATTAAAATGTTAATAACAGTTTACTCGTTTCGGATCTACAAAGGAAGTCCATTAAATTGAAATGATAGTTGTTATTGCAAATTAAATTACGCAGACCATATTTTCTTGTATTCACAAAGATGTCTGATAATCTAATCTATGTATAGTGGGGTGGGAAACCCATAACTAATTGTTCACTAAGTGTACCCTTACAGTATTAAACCCTCAGTATGTATTCTGAACGAGCTGTCGCCTGTAAACTTCGATAGCGCAAATTTGAACCACCCGTTACGCCATTTTGACAGCGCGGAATTTAAAAAAAAAGTAGCCTATAATGTCTATGTATCCTATAAATCGGACCAGCCGTTTCGGAGATTACCCGGAAAAAATGCGCCTTGCAGAAAGACAGACAAAATTTTTAAATGCGATTTTTATTATCAGCAACGGACATATATCATGTTCCCGAAATCTGGAATTTCCTTTTGATATTACAAACAGACGATCTAATTTGATTATATGTTTAGATAGATAGATAGAATAGATAGAAGTTGAGAAATCAACACTGAAATCACTATCTGAGTAAAGCTTTAAAACTGTTAAATATTTTAAGATCAAACAGATGTCATATTTTAAAACAAATGAAGCTATAAAATGAATTACAGAGCTTGTAATTAGTATTTTGCGGATTAATCTGTAACCTTCACCATCGGAGTCCGTCGTAACGAAGTCCTCGGTTGAGGTTAATTAGAGTCCAGTCGTAAATCGCTTTGGCTTAGGAACCTCGTCCTCCAAGTTAAGGGTCAGACGTAAATAATTCCATTACGTCTAACTGTCTAGGTATCGCAAATCAATATTACAATTGACAACGAATTTAACGAAATATTTTACAATGACGAAGGTACAATGACCTTACATCTTTACTAATATTATAAAGTGGAAAGATTTGTATTTTTGTATGCATTGAAAGAACTTAAAAACTACTAGACCAATCTCAAACATTCTTTCACTACTAAAAAGTTACGTTACCAGTGAATAACGTAGGCTATGTTTTTTAATATTTTCCGATTCTACGTTGACGAAGTCACAAGCAACAGCTAGTATTGTACAAAGATATTTTAATACATGGTAATTAATTACGTTTGATAATGATATTCTGACTAAAATTAGATTCTTGGTGAAATTATGTTTATTTCCTCGCCCGTGAATCCGCCTACATGCTCGTCCAGACTATGCTTTACATCTATGCCTAGTTTTATCGAGATCCGTTCAGCCGTTTAAGCGTAAACTCTAATAAACATCCGTACTTCTAAACGTTCGCATTTATAATATTAGTAAGATAAAGATTTGTCATCATAAAACAATAATCTCGTTTTGTATGTGTACATTTTATATCGCAAAACGGGAAAAAATAACTTTACATTTATTACAAAAAATGTTTCTTTTATCGATGTACATTAATTAATCTTACTTTTTGATAAATACGACGACTTGAGAGATAATTTCTTCCATCGGCCACTCGGAACGCGTGCTACCGTTAAATAAATGAACTTTTATGAGTTAGGGCTCTGACAAAGTTAGCTCTTTAATATGGGCTTTGAACTTTCTTCGCTTTTGATAAACCGTGTCGTTACTTTAAATTACTTTTGGCAATATTTGAAACTTCACCTTTATAAAAGGACGAATCGATACGTTTTAGCTTTATATATTAACCATTTTCATTAATAAATATACATGATTTTTATTATAATATAAGTAGTATTGAAAATCTCTTTTAAATCAGAGAATAAATCGCATGTTTCAATTATAAAATATATTTAACTCAGTAAGATGTTGTAACGCCTACGTAAATTTAATAGCAATAACATCATATTTTGGTGTTATTGCTATTCAATAATATCAAACCAGCTAGCAACATCAAATCATATTTTCATTAAAAATAACGAGTTAAACTCATGCCAGCGACAAACCTCAAGTGAGCGTTGAAACATTTAAATATGTTTTGAACTTGGGGAGCGTCAACCTTAAAAATTACAAATGTAAAAGTAACTACAGATATTATAAGTAACTTCGCACTCACAATTACTAATTTACTTAATGACTTCTTAAGTGACAATTAAACATTTCTAAATGGTGCAAGTTTTACTTAATTTAGCTAATAAATAAATTTCTTATCTACGTTTTATAAGAAACCCATAACTAAGCTAACCATTGCTAAAGAATGCCTTAAAATGCAAAGTTATTCAAATTCCTGTCACTGCCCACCCCGTAGGCGAGCAAGCGTTAAATTAATGAACTTTTATAACTTTAAGTCTCAAGTCCGACTTTTCAAAGGGACTTTTAGGTCTTCAGTTTTAATATTTAATTCATATAATTTTGTGTAGATACATTTTTCTGAATTATCACTTCAAACTAATAATTTAAATGAAACCTCATTTTTTTTCTATAAAAATGAACACAAATCTAACTAGAGACTTACAATTTTTGTCTACTAAAAAACTTATAATATAAGAAAAAATCACTATTAAATACTTCGGGATTATTAAAACATTTTCGTGACGTCATCAACAGTATTAGATTTGCAGCGCCCCATATCGGGCGTAAAGTGCACTAACAAATCTCTTACAAAGTCGACGTTACGAATACGTTCTCGCAACTGTCTCGAAAACATTCGTGTTAGACCCTCTTTTCTGCTAATGTTAAAATAAATGCTTCCGAGATACAGAAAGGATAGCAATGCGGATTTATTCAAAATTCGCAATTAAATATGTATTACAAATATTCCCTATAATATCGATTTTAACTTTGACAAATATGTACATTGGTAGAGACCGATAATACAAGGCGAAATAGTGACGGTCTGTGAATGGTAAAATATAACAATAAAATTGAATTTATATCTCCTATCTATTTTCAATGTGACATACGTTTGGGACTGAATTCAAAACAGGACCTATGAATAAATTTTCTCATATGATTTAGTTATATTGCTTCTAGACTAAGTGTTATTTAAAGTAAAAAGGAATATGATATACGAAATCACTTCTCTACTCGACACACAAACTTAGAAAACAAACATAATTTTATATTTTTGAACTGGAAAATGCCTATAAACTCATAATACCTGTTAAAATATTATGTTGAAATATAACAAGAACGTAATACATGAACAACAAGTATAAATAATAGTATTTTTTTTATATACAACAACAATTTCAGACTGGTCAATTTTTAAAATTTTAAATCTCGTCCTACAAACAGATATGTTCAAATTGTTTCGAAAACAGACCTCTAAATATAAAAGTCATTTTATTTTCAGCGGCTTTCGATCGCTCGAATCTCATAGAGTCATCGTTCTTTTCGATCCGCCTTTTTCATGTAACTAACTCAACGACTAACATTCGACTTTTCCATATCATTCGGAACTACATAAATATATTACCTACTAGCTGTCACCTGCGACTTCGTTCGCCTGGTATTAATAAGTGGTTAATATCATGTGTATTTCCGGATTATTCTCTACATTTATGCCAAATTTTATACAGTTCCCTTAACCGGTTTAGGTTATAAACTCTAACTAAATCTATCTAAACTTTCGCATTTATTTCGTGTTTACGTCCTAAACGACTGAGCAGATTTTATTGAAATTTGGTATACATGTAAAGCAAAGACTGTAAGAAAACATAGACTACTTTTTAAATAAATTCCACGCGGACGGAGTCGCGGGCATAGCAATAAAAACGTTGAAATTTAAAATATTGATGTACAAAACGCGCCGCAGTTTCCATCCGTGTGGGCTAATTTAAATTGAACACCAGATTGATACAAGCTCAGTGCACTCCGCAGAGCCGATATCGGATTTACACAGCCGCATATTGCTTACAAGAATTAAAATTTTAAATGAAATCTTTTGTTTAAATTAAAATTGATTATTACGTAATTTACCTTTGTCCTTAAAGCAAGTTATTTCAGGTTTAAAATAATTAATTTATATTCTGTGTTATTTTTTATTTACAGATAGATTTCAATGTATTAAAGCAGCATAAATAAGAAAATATACAATTAGTAATTAATATGGGTAAAATAGATGGTTTACGATATTAAAATTTTATGCACAATTTATGGTTACAAGACAATAAGATTTTACTAATATTGTAAATCTGAAAGTTTAGATGGATGGATATTTGTTAGAGTTTGTAGCCTAAACTGCTGAACGGATCTCGATGAAATTTGGCACAGATGTAGAACAAAGTCTACAATAACACAGTCTACTACTTATAGTTTTTATTAATTCCATGAGGACGAAATTGCGAGCGAAAACTGCAATGATAAAAGTAATCGTAAAATCAAAAACGAACCTATTAACTTCAACATCGTGCAGTCAGCCAAACAAATCTGTAACAACAAATAAAATTTGAGAACAACAATAACAAAATGTGCAAAATAAACGGCTGAGCGGACACTATCGTACCATTTCCACGGAATGCACTCGCGCGAACATCAATTCATTATTCAATTTACATGTAGTCGACGTCCTGCGACCAGTATTTATGTTTTTAAAAATGTTTCGTTCAACAATACACGGGAATAAATTGAATTGTTACAAACTTTAATGTTACATAACGTAATTAAAATAAACGTGGAAACTATTATTGTGAAAAAATATAACACAAACTAACAAATGATAAACAGTTGTTCCATAGATATATGTAATTAGAAAGGCGATTGTTTAGAAACTACGCTTTTAATTCGTTTTCGATAGTAAAGCCTATCAATATTTTAAGTCGAATACCTTTCCACCGCGACACAATACCACAAGTTCTGTGGTAACCTGTCCATTTATGCAGATCAGTGTTACTACCTCTACTCTTTACAACCTGTCCATTTATACACGTCAGTGTTACTTCCTCTAATCTTTGTCAATTTGGAAAGATTTAAAATTACCGAATTTCAAATTAATTGAATCGGTAAAAACAATTTTATAAAATAAATTATGCTTTTTTTCTCCGATTATATTAAACGTTAATTTTTGAATGAAAATATTTGCTAAATTCGTTTACAAAAGAAGACGATTTTACTTTTAGTTTTATAAAAGAAAAAACTTGGCTTTTACCATATAGTTGTGTATTTGAATCAATTTTGCGAGCCCTCTAGTCAAGCCTACACGTTCGGCCGTCATGTCAAGTATAATTAGTGCAATCTACGAGAAACACGATTTAGTTAACAGCTCTCTGAGTGCATCATTACAGTTGTGACTTGAGCCTCTATTGTCGGCAGTTCATTTAATCAAATCATCCACCCTTTATACAAGACAGTAAATATTATTTTTAATATAAAAATTGGTAACAAGATCCTACAGTCAAGTTAACCAGCGATAAAAATTAGCATTACAATATTTTCAGAACTCATAATAATAGAAAGTTTTTTGTTTTATTGTCTTTTATCATTTTAAAAAGTCACATTTCCATAATGCCTAGAATCCATTGACAACTTCATACATTTTTTTTAATTGTCTTTCAAAACAAAAGTCGTGTATTTGATAGGTTTTTACGTAGCGAGGCTTCCCGCCATCCGGCCAAATGTAAATTAAACGATGAATTGATACGAGTGCGTTCTGTGGAAACGCAACAAAAACAACCCAGCGAACCGTTAATACCGAAATATTTATAAAATAAAAAGTAGTTCTTTTATGTTTCTAACATTTTTATTACAATAACTAGCTGTTCCCGTGCGACTTCGTTCGCATAAAGTTATGAAAATTTTATTTTATTGTTTACAATTGTCAATTGCAAATGTCAAAATACCAATTACCTTACTATTGCAATCTTGCTTCCTTGATGTTGGTAGCAACTTATGGTCTTTTTCCCACATTAGGGTTTTTACCCAAAATATATACCCCCTAAGTTTAATGGCATTTGTATACATATATAGCCAAAAGCGTGACGCAAGTGTAGGGCTTTTTATTGAAAAGAAATTATTCAAAAACATGCTGTCATAGCTGACATCTTAGACAACAAAGAAGTGTGAGTTTATGCTTTATTATAATAGTATGGAAGTATAGGTGATGCGATGTTTGTTTTGGATAAAGATAAAATAGATTAAAATGGATAAATAATTGCTATTGGTGATTCAAAATTTTTAATATCTAAAAAATATAAACATATTCTATTCCATGCAAAGTAAAATAATTAAAGTAAAATAAGTGAAAACGATAGCTGATCAATCATTGGTGTGTTATGACCACAAAGCGCCCGTTTAATTAATCATTCAATTAGGGTTTTGGGTTAACAGAGCGAATATCATTCTCGTTTGTAAATTATATTTCAAATTTTTGGTCCACAGAATACGCTATTTTGAAAAGACGCATAAAATCTGGATAAGGTCTTTAATTCTGTCTGAGACTGATAGGAGCGTGATATTTTCGTATATTAGGGTGGGTAGTTACTTCCATTCTAGTATACTTGCTCAGTTCTATCCGAACCACTGATGGGAGTAGACGTCAGGTGCACTCAGTACACATGTGATCTATTGTAGCTGAAAGAGTTTAAGCCGATTTTAAATTATAGAGTGTCCATTTGAAAACGTCGTTACATGCATTTTCTAACTCTACGTCTGAGGTATTTTTAATTTATTAATATGTATTTCTCATAGAACTATAGGGCGTAATAAGTAATAAGAATAAAGTTTTTTTAGAAAAGATACAGACGATGAACAAAATATATGGTATTTGTCAATATTATTTAATATTCAGGTGCATTTTTCTGAGCAGAGGGCGTCGTATATCATCGATGGACAATAGAAGCGTGCGTCATACGAGCATGAAGGATGAAGACAGATAGGAGTACGAATTGTGCAGACGTCGACATTATGTTTAGGAAAAAATGCTATAACAAACAGTGAGTTTACGTCGAGCTGCACGTCAAATACATTGTTGTCTCTATTTTCCCAACGAGTAAGAGCATCCGCACAAATAAACTATCGCACAACTGTTTAGTCTTGCTTTAATTGCTATGAGCTTATATAGTGGTGCGCCATTACATATTTTTAGTTGTGCAACTAATCAGTTGAATTGGCTGCGAAACAATCGACAATCGCACAACCGTTGTACGATTGTTTAGTTAAAGTACACGCTCCAAGAGAGGGATGACTAACATTTTTATGTAAAGGTGTTCCGACAATTTTACTGATATTATAAACTTGCTTTCGCCAGGGACTCCGTCCGTGTGGAATTAATAAAAAACAAAAGTATGTACCATATGTCCTCTACATCTTCACCAAATTTTGTAGAAATCCTTTCAGCTATTTAGGCTACAAACTCTTACAAACATCCATCCATCCATCCATGCATCCAAACTTTCGCATTTATCATATTAGCATGATGGAAAAGTTAGATGGATGTTTGTTACAGTTTGTGGCCTAAACGGCGGAATGGATTTTGCTAAAATTTGGCATATATGTAGAGCATAGCCTGGAAGAACACATAGGCCACTCATTTTTGTTTTTTTTCCACGCGAACGGAGTCGCGGGCGAAAGCTAGTAGAGCAACATAAAACTAAGTCAGACCTAGTTTACCGTAAGCAAATGTAATAAATGATTTTTAATATTGAAATAAAGTCTTGTTAATTAATGTCTCACAATCAAAAAATGGCCGTGAGTTTTTAACTTCCCAATCATACTTTTAATTAAATATTAAAATAGCAGTTGGTTTTAAAAGCTCTTAAAAATCAGAATGAATATTAATTGAAGCAATCGGAGCGTAACAGAAGTTTTTCTGGCGAATTAACTTAATTTGATTAGATCTTTTTTATATTATTAATTAAGCGAAAGGTCATTTTTATTTGGGAAAATTTTCACAGTTCGAAGTCATTTAAAAATACCTTCAATTTAGACTTCAAAACGAATTATTTATTGTTTAATTTTTAACGTTTTTAGTTCATTTGTTTTTTACAAAATACTTATTGTCGTTGATTCATAATAAAAGCAAATATTGCTGCGTCAAGAAAACATATTTAACTATATATATAATTAACTAGTAACGCGCCCAGTCTATGTACATCACATTAGATTTAAAATTAACAATGTTACTCTACCATGTAATACCAATAATCCTATTCATCGTTATCTATTAAAAAAAAACTTTAACAAAATCGTTGCATATTTTTAAAGAACAAAAAAAAATGCTTATATTAGATTTACTTTAAAATGTAAAATAGATAAGATAGAAGTCTCAAGTAGCATCTATCACTTCATTAAAACAGTTCGACAGAGCGAGGACAACGTGACCGTGCGAGACGCCCTATTTGTCTTCATCTCGCGTCCCGGAGAGATGCGCCTTTCCATTGTTTTTTCCCCTAATTTTTACCGTAAACAATTTTAACACGTGTATAAAGCACTCTAGACACACACCTTCAGTTTTACTTTTCTATACTATTATAATAAAGCGTAAAAGTATTTACAGCATATTTTTGAATAATCCTTTTTTAATAAAAAGCCCTACACTTACGTTATGCTTTAGGCTATATATTTTTACGCCATTAAACTTAGGGGGTAAATATTTTGGATAAAAACCCTAATGTGGGAAAGAGACCATAAGTTGCTGCCAACACCATGGAAGCAAGATTGCCAAGTTCTGTCATGTCATTTTGACATTTGCTTTGGCAATTTGACACATGTAAACAATAAAATAATTTTATACTGATGAAATCGCACGGGAACGGCTAGTAGTTTAATATAGTTAAAACTGAAAATGTGTAGCCAGCATTAAATTTGTTATCTCAGTTTTTATAAGAAAAGAACCGCGATATTGTTATTATAAAGATGTTAGGTTAATGAAAACCTTTCCATCTCTTTCAAAATTAATTACATTAACCTTTTTTCGGAGGAATTATAATTATATTTTTCACACAATGATTGTTGTAAAACCTTACCCTAAAATACATATCGTATACATTGGCTATACTGTCGAGCTTTTAAAAGTAGGACTAAGTTGTCTGTTGGAAGAGCGATCACTCAATCCGTGCTACGCGGACCATCCATCAATTAGCCACTTACTTACCATTGACGTATACGACACGAGATATATTTTAACATATTACTTCTATTTATTTTATATATCTGCTGTATTGATATTTTTAATAAGGACGTTTCTTTTAACTTGTACAAATTTATGTTTGGTTGTCGGTAAGAAAATAAACAAGACAGTTTGTTTTGTCTTGAGACATTCTTAAAAATTCAAACACACTAAAAAGGCTACTTTAAAATACTCGTTTACATGTTTTTATTTCGTCTGTTTAATTAGATTTTCTTCCATTAAAGAAAATAAAGGCAGAAATTACATCAAGATATCCTATATAATTCTCCTTTAATAATTAAAATGTACAAAGTCGTAAGCAACATACACATATTGAAATTAAAATTTAATGTTCGCGTCTAAGTTACCAACTTAATTATTCTGCAGTGAAACAAACTTCGCCGCTTCATTAAAATTTGTACAAATTGCTGATAACGCGTGGAAATATTAAGCTGTAGCTGTACTTCAAGTTACTTCTCTAGTGTAGACATTTTAAATAATGAAATGTAAACTAGCAACACTTACACATATAACATTAGTTAAAATTACTATTTTCCCATTATTTTGCAATAAATGTGAGATTTTAAACGTTTCCATTTACATTTTATTTCAATCAATTAAACAAAATCCGAACACTTCTTAGGTGTTCAGTTCTAAATTACAGTTTTAACTGGACAGTGGAAATATTCAGTTAAAACTATCAGTGAGAATTTAGTTGAATAACGTGAGAACATATAGCCTAAAGCGTGTGGTAATTGTAGGTCTTTTTATTAAAGAAAGCATTATTCAAATATATGCTGTGATTGCTGACATCTTACGCCACAAAGTAGGGCGTGTTTGCGCTTTATTATGTTAGTATGAAGATACGAGGGACAATCATACTAATATTATAAATATGAAAGTTCAGATGGATGGACGGATGTTTGTTAGAGTTTGTAGCCTACACGGCTTAACGGATTTCAATGAAATTTGGCATAGATGTAGAGGATAGTCTGGAAGAACACATAGGTTACTCACTTTGTTTTTTTTTTAATTCCGCGCGGACGGAGTCGCAGGCGGAAGCTAGTTAAAATATAAATCGAACTGCATTTTAATTAAATAAATCGCAACATTTTTATCTTTATTAATCTCTCCATTTTTTGTTCGTTGTCAACGACATCATTTAGTACCATGATTGTGAGCATACGTGCCTACATTGTTAACGCTTGGCCCACGTCCAACTTGAAGTGCAAGCAGTCCCTAACAAGCTCTAAGTGCTCGCCGCGCACCGAATGTAATTAAATCAATCTACGAAAGTCATGTTTCACCAATTTCGGTTTCAGGACACGATGCAGATCCTTTAAACGCTATACAATTAACGTGCATTTATTTAATGGACTTGTATTGTGTTTCTGATTGGTTTTCTGACACCCTCGTCGTTCAGTTCATTGACCTCTACAAAGGGTTATAAGATGTGGTATGTGCCTATTTGATTGTCGCCATTTTGATGCTGACGGTTACGGTCAGTGGTAAAAATTCGAAATAATAATGCTGAGTTTCTGCAGTTTCCATTTATTTTATCCAAGTGATTAATAGTGTTAAGTTTACCTAAATTTCAACGAAGTAAATTCAAGTTACGTAGTTCAGAAACGGATTTCTTGAAGTTATCGTACCAAAAACACTAAAGAATGGTAAATGCAGCTGGGAATCCGGCCATAACAGAGATAGAATTAACTGCCACTATCATCAACAAGCGAGTTCAAATCGAAACAATTTATAAAGTTTCTTTTGCGACTTTAGGTCATCGTTCCATCTTTTGTTCAACTATGTTCCGTAGAGATGATGGCGTCTACTCCATAATATTTTCGTCTCGTGGAAGACAGTACTCTCATATTTACTCAACTAAATATAGTCCTCAATAGTGTAGATATTATCCATAAGATCGTTCACTTTAATTGCATTGTATAATAATGATATCTGAACAAATATAACACAATTGACATCTGCACGTTTCTAATTGCTATGAAGATATGCTAAATTTAATTACAATTAGCATATCCTCATTCTCCGAATGTTGTAATTATCTAAACTACATAATTGCAGGATGTTCATAATAATATAGATACTAGCTTTTGCCCGAGACTCTGCCCGCTTGGAAATATAAAAACGATTATGAGTAGCCTATGTGTTCTTTTAGACTATCCTCTACAGCTATGCCAAATTTCATCCAAATCCGTTCAGCCGTTTAGGCTATAAACACTAACAAACTATCCATCCATCCATCTTCATCATCTTAACTTTTGCATTTATAATATTAGTAATATCAAAACAAATATACGCTTGAAAAATGTTTTTCTTTTTGTCAGTCGGGTTTTCCCTTGTATCATATAGCATTGGTTCATCCTATGTCTTCAATAATCTATTGTCGTTCAAACTTTGTTCATTGTTGTAATACTTTATGAATTCAACTATGAAATAATGTGAAGCTTTCCGCTCGGAACATTCAAGGGCTCATACATAAATCTGTAACGTAAGTCATGGCTAAATAGTTGGCAATATTCTGTAGGAACTATGCGAGTAAATTATAACATAAATGCATGAGAATATAACTTTCAAATAACACGCATTCCCGTGTTGCAATATTACATATTTTTCCGCAGCGCGGAATTTTACTGGGATACCACATGATTGCTTCTACACTATTAATATGAACTATTTTTGTCCGTTATTTTAATATGAATATGAAGATTTATTAATTTTCAGGTTTAATTTTTTTGAATACCTGCTAATGTTAAATTAGATACAATGAAATCATTTCGTAGATTGTACCATAAGACTATTTTAATGGATTAATTATTTAACGGCTTACTTACGTCATACTTATTTCCGGTTCTCGCAGCTGCGAGGCGCAACACGACCGCGATACAACATCTTTAACCCTCGCTCTGAAGAAGGACCCCAGCAGGGTCTGACACTAGTCGGTGCCGTCACCGGAAAAAAGTATGATCTGAGTAAGCCGTTAAATAATTAATTATAAAATGTCTCACGAAAGTTTAAATAATTTAATATTTTAATGGACTTTAAAAGGGGTCTTATTGAATTTTTTCTAGGTATTTTCTAGTAGTTTCCTACATACCTTTTGAATAAATTCAAGCACATTACGTTATCTGATAGCTGTCGAAACAACCGTCGACTCAAATTAATTGATTATATGCGATATCACGAACACTAAATCAATCTGCAGGACATTCAAACCAAACAAAACGTATATATTAAGCAACAATGCCTTATCATTCTAGATTCTAGGTCTTGAATAAGAACTGCAGTCTATAAACATCGTTGAAATCTTAAAAAAACATAAGAACAAAGCTAAATAATAGTTTTTCTGCCATAATAAAATTATCCGCATAAGGCATATTCAAGACATCTAGTAACTTTAATATGTTGTGAAATTTCTCTACAGATGGAGGTTTCTGAATATTACATTCTTTATGTAATCTCAGTGCACTAAATGTATTCGTACGCTGTGAGGAATGTAGGTATTTTTGTATTATGAAAAGTATTACGTAGTTTTAAATACGGTGGAATTAGGTTTAGATTATTAAAACAACTTTTATAAGTTAACCGCAAGAAAAAAACATTCACAGGCACCAAAATAAGGATTAAAGGTTTTTTTTAATTACAATATCTAAGTATCATTAACAATAATTAAATCAATTTTACAACCCTTAGATCGTGCGCATACCTTTAACTAAACTATCGCACAATTGTTGTGCGATTGTCGATTGTTTCGCAGCCAATTCAACTGTTTAGTTGCACAACTAAAAATTGAGTAGTTTGCGCACCCCCATATAAGCTCATAGGGATCAAAGCGTGACTAAACAGTTACGCGATACTTTAGTCAAAGGTGTGTGCGTGGTCTTAGTGTATTCAACTAAGTTTTACAAAACATCTAACGAATGTTTGTACGGGCATTGTCTGCTAAGCGAGACTTGGCTGTTTTTTATGTCATACTAGCTGTTCCCGTTCGGCGTCATCCGCATTAAATTATGAAATTTTTATTTTATTGTTCACATTTGTCAAATTATCAATAGCAAATGTCAAAATGACATGACATGACAATCTTGCTTCCTTGATGTTGGCAGTGACTTATGGTCTCTTTCCCACTTTATGCTTTTTATCCAAAATATTTACCCCCTAAGTTTAATGGCGTAAAAATTTATAGCCTAAAGCGTGATGTAAGTGTAGGGCTTTTCATTAAAAAAGGAATTATTCAAAAATATGCTGTAAATTGCTGACATCTTACGCAACAAAGAAGTGTGTGTTTACGCTTTATTATAATAGTATAGATGATATCGTTTCTTTCCTATAACAAACCAAGAGCGGCTATCGATATTAGATTGATTGCAACACTAATGGATGTGGTGATATCACATTTCAGATGGATTAGCTGACAATCATGATACAGCGATCGATTACAAGATTCTACTTTTGAGGTTTAGAACACTGGAAACTCATGAACATTCAACTAACAATGAAAGACTGCGAATTTTTAAACAATTGCCGGATTCTATAAACAACGCTCACTTGTTTATAATAGAAGGAAACAAACTAGCAGCGGATCGCTTAATGCTATTAAATCCGACGCCCAGACGTCTGCATCCAGAGAAACCGCAAATGCCTTGGTTTAAGGAAGGAGTACGGTCTTTTCTTGGAGACCCTTAAGTCGTTATTATTTGGAAATACTGCTGAAGACAGAGTATCCTACAAAGCAGTTGTCCAAGTTAAAAAGTCACGCGAAAACCCCGCCGAAGTTCGTTTAACGAAGAAATTAAGCACTTTGTCACTTCGCTATTATAATTGTATCAACTTTCTGATATATATAGTTGTTTTAGCTATCAAAGACAATAGGTCAAAGTGGCAATAACGCTTGACTGGCCAATATGGCGACAAAAAGCTAACATATCATGTCGTATGAGCAAATGTATTCAAGGGTCCCATTTCAGATTCCGTCCCAAGCATATGTCACTGAAAGTGGCCCTCCAGGGATAAGATAGACAAGCAAAAAGTGAATATTACAGATATATTCGCATTATTGCGGCACGGTTACATTGTTACGTATGTTACGATATTCTATATTTGTTTACACAATTTTCATCTGGAATAAAATTAAAAACGTACAACGCTCCTGTGCCAATTGCTTTATATCTTTCCGTTATAGTTTTTTTTATTTTTAAATGCCAATTAAGTAAAAAGAATTTAGCAAAGCTGAAGACATTGTAATACATAGGAGAAGGTCTATTTTCAACAGAAGACTATCAATGATAATGATGATGATGATGATGATGATGACATTGTCAAGAAAAAATTAAACTTTTTACAGGTATCTATTAAGAATCACAAAGGTAGCGCACCAACTAGTTAATAAAACTATAATAAAAGTTGTAATGGAAACTTTCTACAAGAAGCCTCATGCATAAGTTATATGGGCCGGTAAAAAAATGATTTTACATACTCCTTGTAAGTTTTTTGCTACGTAACAATGTTTTTCGTTTCAATATCACGTTTTCAATTCACTTGATCTATTTGGAAATGTTTTTGTATATTGTTATGCTAGAAAATTCGGTACTTAAATAACTTTAACTAAGTCATTCTATTAAAAAATATACTATGTACATTTCTGGAAGTGTTTTTAAAGAAACAACTCGCGTCTTCATCCGCGTGAAATTATTAAATAAAATAAAAATACAGCCTATTTTACTGACTAATAAGAGTTTTTTAATGGTGAAAGAACTTTTGCAATCGGCCCAGTAGTTTTTGAGTTATTTCAATACATACAAAAATACAAATCTTTCCTCTTTATAATATTAGTATAGATAGTATAGAACAAGAAGGGCATTGAAGGTAGCTGTCTTTCTGTCCTAGTCTATAGAATTAAAAAAATGTAAAATAGATATAAACTACTTTGAAATACCAAGATGCTTGCAATTATTATAAGTCTGCATAGTAAAATTTATGGGTTTTCATTAAATTTTGTACTACAAAACCCCTATTTCAAATCTAAATCTTGGTATTGCCCTTGCTTTGTAATCTAATTCAGGCATTTGCAAAGTCATCGGTTTATCAATCAAAACTATGTATAAACTAGTGTGAGCTGTCAAAATAATTAATGCTTAGTGATGATCGATTGCTAACTCACTGCTACGACAATAATTGAGCACTATACTGTACGTTTACATTGTCTAAACACTTGTATAACAACTTAATCCTTATATTACAAGAAAGAACTAAAGAAATCCGTTTATTAAAGAAAGAAAAGGTATACAATCGGCATGTACATGTGTACATAAAGAGATTTGAAATATAGACTTTAACTTTTTTTGTTACTGACATTTGGTAAGGATTTATTGCTTTTTTAAATTTTTAAACCACATTGTCCTAATCTTTGCTAATACTCGTATTATAAAGAGGAAAATTTTAAAAGAACTCAAAAATTACTGGGCCGATTTTAGAAATTCTTACAACGTTAGATAGATAAGCGTCGGTGGCTCAGTGGTTCAAACACTTGTCTTGTAATCTACAGGTCTTGGGTTCGAATCCCCGCCATGTACCAATGTGATTTTCGATTTTTCGAATTTTCATATGTACATAATTTACCCGACGTTCTTACGGTGAAGGAAAACATCGTGATGCAACCTGCACATATCGGCGAAGAAATTCAAAGATATATGTGAAGTCAACTAACCCGCACTGGGCCAGCGTGGTTGACTATGGCCTAGTTACCCCTTATTAGGATAGGCTTCGAGCCCCTCGGTTGGGACGTATAGTGAGCTGGTGATGTGATGAATTATCTAGTAATTTGGACGACCTTGAACTAGCAAACGCACATGGAAATGGCGACGATGTAGTATCGCGAAGGTTCTTCAAACCAATCAATAGTAAGATTAGTTTTTATTTCCTATTTTAAATTAATTGCGGGTTTTGACTACAGTGCATATATTGTCACCTCTCTCATTCTCTACGAAAAGAACAAAGACACATGTCAATACCTGTCAAACTAAAATGTTAAGCCCGGTGAGAGCCGTTGCTCCTGGTTAATTCTGTAAGAAAAGAAAAGGATCTCGATGAAAATTAGCACAGATGTAGAACATATAACACTTAGGCTACATTATTTTGTTTTTTTTTTTAATTCCGCGAAGACGGAGTCGCGTGCAAAATATGTTATACAAGTCTATACCTTGAAAGATTATCCTCTAATCAGACCGAAACAAAACTTGTATTGGAACCGTAAAAATTAATTATTGTAATGTAAACTTCGTTAAATCAATTAGCGATGAAGGTTGTAATTATTAAAAATAATTACTGTGAACACATTCTTTTGTGTCATTAACGAACAAGACACAAATCAGTGCACTATTAAATATGATTGTTTTATTTATACTTTTAGTGGTGAGTAAAAAATAAATAGTTATTTATTCCAGAATATTCTAAGCCTAAATGACATTAATTCTTAATTAAAAAAAAATACTTTTTATTCATCAAACTCAATTTTAAATTTCGAATATGAAACAGATTAAAACCTCATTTATTTCTCTTTGTTTTTATTTATGCTGATAAAGCATTGCAACTATCACGACAATTTAAATTAACTTATTAATATTTCTTATAAAATTCAGTAACTAAATATTTTCAGACATTTACAACAGCACAAGAAACACATTCATATCCAAATGACGTACCCGATAATAAGGCAGATATATCTTATGAAATGGAAGATTATAGTAGTCCCAATTATCCTTGGCCTGGGTACAGAATGAAACAATCACAGTCTAATATCGACACCGGAGATGATTCCTCTAGTTACTCTAAAGAAATTTCTAATTATCGTATAAAATCCAGATCAGATCGAAATGGTTATCCTGAAGAAAATCTAGATATTCTAGATTATGATTATAATATATTAGAAGAACCGACAGTGAGAATGGCTTCACCATTAGAACTGCTGGGACACTTTCTTAGTACGTATATAAAATGGCCAAGAGCCAAGCATAACGGCTAAGGGTGTGGATTTTCTATCACGTGTTCGAAGGTTCTAATCCCGCCATTCGACTACTGTTATTTCCTAGGACAAGCTTAGTTGGAATAGCTGCAGATATTTAAAAAAAAAATATTTATATTAACTACAATTCTTTTATCTTTTAACTACTACTAACTATTTTTAAAATCCTAAATTTCACATAAAATTTTCGAGACGAGTGTTAAATTTACATGATTTTTTGATTTACGTGCTGTTAATCTTTCTAGGTGGAAAGCAAAAAGTCCTGAACGGATTAAATGAAGGAGTTCTTGGTGGTAAAACCGTATTAGACGGTATTCAAGAAATATCAAAAGGAATTGGTGAATTTTTAGCAACAGCTTAAAGAAATTATTCATGTTACTAACGTTTAAATCATAAGCTAAATAAACTGCATTATTTACTTATAGACAAGTTATTTTATTAGGCTACAAAGGTAGAGGAAGACCGAAGAAAGTAACGATGGATTGTGTGAAACAGGATATTTTTTTTTTATTATTTGTTAAGTTAGCGCTTGAGCACGATCCCACCTGAAAGAGGTGACGATGCAGTCGAAAGATGGTACGCGCTAGCATTATAGGTAGCTGTTCACTCTCCTATTGAAGATATGCTTATGAAGGGAGTGTATTCAGATTTGACGGATCATAGAGATGTATGGAAGAGAAGCACATACTGTGCCGACCCTCCGTAAGGGATAAGGGCAAGAGGATGATGATGAGACAAGTTATTTTATGGTTTAAATATTTACCTTGCCAGGTATATCGCTATATTAGTTATCTTCGATTCTTAATACTTCAAATTACATATTTACATCGATATCAATGTTGTAGGTTTCAATCCAACATTGCTATTTAAAATAACCCCGGGTTTTTACCTTGTTCTATATTCTTGTCCCCTAGTTAATGCAAACGTTTTGACATGGAAATAGGATTGTCTACGCCGATGCAAATTTCAGTATAATCCGCTTGTTGAAATTCAATGACAATGAGGCCGATAGTCGCTCCCGTCTGCGGAATACGACAGTTGTGCTGTATTGATTTTTCATACTAATAACTACGTATATTTGGTACTAAGATATTCCTATCTCAAAATGCATCAGATGCACCGCATCTTCAACTCTGATGGCAGATGTTTATTTGCAGCTCTGATCAATCATAGAATAAGAGTAAAAGCTTGCGATAAACAGAATTTAATTTTGACACAGAGAATAACAAAGAATGACTTATTTGTTTTTACGAGTGGTATTAATAAATCAATTTTTATACATACACTAACTGTTCCCGTGCGGCTTCATCCGCATGAAATGAATCTTGTTTCCTTGGCGGTAGCAGCAACTTTTGGTCTCTTTCCCACATTAGGGTTTTTATCCAAAATATTTACCCCCTAAGTTTAGTGGCGTGAAAATATATAGCCTAAAGCGTGATGTAAGTGTAGGGCTTTTTATTAAAAAAAGAATTATTCAAAAAGATGCTGTAATTGCTGACATCTTAGGCAACAAAGAATTGTGTGTTTACGCTTTATTATAATAGTATAGATAGTAACATTTAAATTAAAAATTTTGGTCTACTTATTTGATTAAACATTTCTGAAAAGGTTACGTAAATCTCATACGAAATAACTCAGGTTTACGTAAGGAAAATATTTTTCATAATTCACTCAAATAAACTCAAAGGGTTTTCTCGCAATATTCCTTAAAAGCATGTCACTGGCGACACTATTTGTCATTCGCTAAGTGATTTCCAGCGCTGTGTCGCTACATGTTCCGTCGAACCGTTGAATGCTTGTACCACCACTTACGAAACTTGAGTGAAAATTTTGTTTTACTTTTCACGCTAGAGCTAGTGAAAAATATTGAAATTTAAAATTTTTACACTGTAAGAAATAGAATCAAATAAAACATAAGTGTCCACCACTTAGATAATAAACGTTAAAAACCTTCCCCTTCCATCCATTACCATTCCATTCTTATCTTCTTTGTAAATCCCAATCTGTGGGTAATATTATGTCCTTAAAATGTTGCCCATCTTTGATACTTATCAATTCGTGTTCGTTAATAAAAAGTATCGATTTTAAACAAAATATTAAAAAGCGTTATTGAAATATTTTTAATCTGACACACATAGTTCTTTATAGACTCGATGGTTTGGATGGAGCTGTCAATCGTTTTAAAACGAAACGAATCTCTTTGTTGGATAGAGTCCCGAACGTGTACGAACGCTGTTACTCGTATACTTTTATTTAACCGATTTTAGTTTCAAGTACACGTAAAAGGGATATGTAAGCTTTGTTGATGTACAAGGCATTTGTATAGTTCTTTATTGGTGCAATATTAAATAAAGATTCAGCGAGAATCAATTTAAAAGACAATAACTAAAATTGTATACAAACTTTTTAATGTATAATGAAACTGGCTGGTTATCATTTTTCAGAGGCCTTTCGAAAAAGATTTTAATTCGATTTTTTACAAAAAAATATTAGAAGTTTTTTATTAGGTGCTAGACTTGAGGCACGTTTTCGCAATTTTTCCTCATAATAATAAATTCCTTGAGCAAGTTGAAGTGATCTCCCTGGGCATGGTTAACTTATTTTACGGCGAAAGTTCGCGCTGCTTGTGTTCAAATTACACTATTCTGGAATTTATAGAGATACGTATTTTATCGATAAAAATTATTTAATCAGTCTGTTTTATTTCCTTTTAATAGTCAAAACTACTAACAAAGTAAACTCAATATAAGTAAACCCATATCTTCTTTAAAAAAAGCCGATGAAACCTTATTAATCTTAGTAATATTATAAATGCGAATGCTTAGATGGATGGATGTTTGTTAGTGTTTGTAGGCTAAACGGATGAACGGATCTGGATGAAATTTAGCATAGATGTAGAACATAGTCTGGAAGAACACATAAGCTTACTTCTGTTTTCTTTATTCCACGCGGACGGAGTCGCGGCCAAAGGTAGTAAAGCTCTATACTCTCTATCCTAACAGTTATAACTAAAAAGTCTAACTTTTAATAGAAAAGTGTCAGAGTGTAGATAAAATTTTAACTGTCAGTTAAACTGTACATTTCGCTCAGATAGACCATAGGGAATATGCATGTTTTTTTCTTTTTGTAAACGATGCTACTTGTTATAAGATAACAATAAAAAATATTGAATCGAAAAAATTCAACCATTGAGCTACAAATAATAGAAATAAAATTACGATCATTTTCCTGCGGCTAAAACGCAACCGGAGTTGGCATGAGACACGTGACGTCAATCGTCATATTCCATTCATAACATTCGCTCAGATGTCACTTCGATGTAAAAAACAACAAAGTATCTCATTGCTTCTCAAGGTCAAAAAGTCAAAAATCGATTCATTTTTATTATTCCTGGTACATATAAGTGGTAGTAATTTTTTTTCATTTATTTTTTACTTTAAAGTTCTATCTAACATCTTACTTAAATATCTTATTAATATAGCATACCGAAGGATTATCCTTCCCGCAAAAGGTTAAGCCGGATAAATGTCGATATTAAAATAGGAAAGTTTTTAATCCAACCATTTTGAGGCTGATTATAATTTCAAAACTTCACATACAAACAAATATCGGTTTACTTGTTAATGAAATTGTTTTTCATTTTAAACGCTAACTAATTCTTTTGAAAAATTGGTAAACGTAACTGGCAAGAGACTTAAAATATTGCATATAGTTACCAAAAATAAGCGCTAAAATCAAACTTAGATTAATCTACAATAATGGCTTCATAAACAATACTACAAACGGGACAAAGTAATGAAAAGACTGTTTCGTAATAATACATCTATACTATTATAATAAAGAGTAAACAAACACTTCTTTGTTGCCTAAGATGTCAGCGATAAAAGAATATTTATGAGTATTTTTTTTAATAATAAGCCCTACACTGTTTCATGCTTTAGGCTATATATTTTAACGCCATTAAACTTAGGGGGTAAATATTTTGGATAAAAACCCTAATGTGGGAAAGACAGCATAACATAACATCAAGGAAGCAAGGTTGTTATCATGTCATGTCATTTTGACATTAGCAATTGATAATTTGAAACATGTAAACAATAAAATGAAATCTTCATAATTTCGTGCGGATGAAGTCTCACGGGAACAGCTAGTCTTTTATAAAACGTGACAATTCACAAAAACATGTAATGCAAAATACATCTCATGTAAAGTTTACAACAAACATAAAATGGTTGAAATAAAACTAATTAACAAGTTGAAGGTGTCCGATTTCGAAACAGATTTAGTTTGCGGTAAAACTATTTTTGACCTAAACTCCAACTAATTAAATACTGTACACACGTAACCTTCGATTCCTCATCATCATCAGAGACACTACAGCCGCGGGTGGGCCTGGCCCTGGTCCAGTAAATTCTGTCTATCTTGGTCTATCTTGGGCTTTTTGTTTCCAGCCCATAATGCCGACATTTTTAACGTCTCGTTCGACTCATCTTGCCATCTTAGTTTCGGCCTCTCGCATGATCTACGTCTCTCTGGTGGACACACTAATGGGCGCTTGGGCACTCAGCAGTCACTCGTCCTCGCTACATGTCCTACCCAGCGTAGCCGACCAATTGTAACCTTCGATTACGTTGTTAAAAAATTTTATAAAGAATATTTGAACTACAAGTAACAAGATCAACAACGACTATAGCTCTGTGTTATCTTGATCTATACTAATGTTATAAATAAGAAAGATTGGGATTTTTGTATGTATTGAAAAACTCAAAAACTAATGGACTGATTACAAAAATCTTTCAACATTACAAGCTACATTATCAGTGAGTAACACAGACTTATTTTTTTTTTTATAATTCTACGCGGACGAAGTCGTCAGCAACAGCTAGTATTAAATAAGTGCCAATTTTTGTCGATGACGTAACGAATACGTTCTCGCAACTATCAAAAAAAATCGTAATAGAACTTCAGTAATATAAAACGGTAATTTAAATACGAAATAACATTTAAGTTGTGATTTCGTGGAATAATTACTATAAATTACTTCTAATTAGAAATGTCTCATGTTTAATTTTTTTTTCTTCAACCACTTCTCTCAATTCTTTACAGCTCAGTATTCCTTTCTAGTCCAAATTTGTATTCTAGATCGATCCATCCTCTAGATTTACAGCTAAATATTATAAATAAATATTATAGATAAAGTTAGCTTGGTAATGTAGAGGTAGGCGTGTGGGATGCGGGAGAAACTAATAACTAAGTTGGACTTTATCTAATGCTGCTGAATGGGCCATTTGGATTATCCGTTACATTTCTCTGAATACGGTGTTAATGGTATAAACATGTGAATTTTAATATTGATCGGAATTTGCTTCAGCCAGCACACAAATGATAGAATAAATAATGTTTACTATTTATTTACGTTTAAATTAACATAACATAACATGAGTATATAAAAACGAGATATTATTTTTTACTCAACAAAACATTGTGCCTCACTCTATTTGGAACAACTGAATTCAATATAAAATATATGTCATATTTAAATTATTCTAAACAGCCAGTCTTATAATGCAACCTCTGTTACACAAAGCAGGTCTCATTTACAACAAATGTAAACAAAAAAACAGAGAGTTTGAGAAACAACTGTTTTTTTAAAAGATAACCTTTTAAAATACTATTTGTACGAATTACTTAAACTACCCACAATGGGAACAGCATGTGTTTGAAATGATAACTAACACAAGAATATAAGAATTTGGAATTAAATTAGCAATTAATTAAATATGTCCCGTTCTAAGAGAAACAAAAAAGTTTCAAACTCCCTCTACATTGCGTAACACGTGTTCATTAATTTATTGCCTTCTTTAATAAGATTTAACGTTTAATAATTATTAATTATTACAGACCTCCAATTCTTTTTATTTCGTAAAGAAAATTCGTATTATTTAAATTATGCATTCATTTACTTTTAGGTTATATCATACTTACGTTAAATTTTTACAGACAAACCTTAGTCGCAGTTTGAAAAACAGTGTAATATATTGAAGTGTGCTACGAATTTACATAAACATCATATACATAGCTAATCTAAGTTGAGATACAAATTGGCTTTATGAGTTTAATTGGGTCGCCATATTTATTTACATTTAATAACCAACGAGTCTCAGGTGCGAGTTCTTACAGGGATTACAAAAAGTGGCATTTTACAATGATATGGGTCTACATAAATTATGAATAAATTGTAACATTTCTTTTATATCTACTTTTATATGTTATGGTAATTGAAGTATTACGTACTTACAATTTGCGCGTCTCCGTTTTAAGGTTAACTTTTTTCTTGGAATGTCTGTTAATAACGAAAAAAACACACATTTAGCGTTCACGATGTAATTGCCATGATAATAACAATTTTTTTTTATGTTTTTCTGTCTTAAATAAGTGTTATAACAATTAACCTACAGAAAGTAAAATATTAAAAATCACTCTTACTAAAGTTCCGTAAAAGTAGCTGACGCAGGTTTGACGTAACCGCTGAATAAACTACGTTACTAAAAGTAAAGGAAGGGTACACGAAAAAGGCGTAACGATAGAACCGCTGGCACAATTCGATTCTATATTGCCTCTGCTACCTTAATGATGAGGTGTAACACATGCTTTATCTATAGATACTAAGGGCTTGTCCCACCAAATTCTAAATTGTCTGATATAAATTTTGTATTTTGTTCCCTTATCTGATAATGACGGCATTTTTAAGTTATCTGTGGTGGGACAAGCCCTAATACTACAAACTAAACTTGGTATTGCCAGTCGTCTAAGATCACAATCTTAGAAATGGACGCCATAGACTATACATAACTATAGATAGATAACATGATACTAAGCTTTCAATTGTTTTCTATAAAACCTATAACCTATAGATAAATAATTTCAGTATTCGGTCGTAAGTGAATTAAATCGATCGAATACATATTCCGTATATTAATGACTAATTAATAGCGTCATATCAGAAATCCGATAATAGTCGAGTACGTACAATAGCATAAATTAGGCTTACCATATTCTGGTCATTAGAAACGGAATTGTTAAGTATATGTCTGTATCTAGTATGAATTACTAAACGTCACTGTACTTAGATGTTTAAAAAGTAACCAAACTTAAACGGCATTAATAAATTGTAAATCATATAGACATCTCCGCGATCTTTTTTACGTATAATGAATGCACGAGCGTGTTCAGGTAAATTATTTGCAGTACAACTGACAGTAAAAGTTCTGCCTACTCACACTAAGTTTAAGCATTTCATTTAAAACCAGCTAGTTAATACTGTAACCTAAATTTTCACTGTTTTATCATATTAGTCTAGTGTATTCATGTTTTAAAAGGAAAATGCTTATAACCTTCCAGTTACAGTAATCGATAATAGATGGCGCTGACAGCAGTTGTAAATAAATTTTTAATCACTTAGAAATAAAAGCATATTTAAATTAAATAGTAACATGTTTTATAAGGTAATTAATTGTAAAATTAAATTTGTTTAAGTTTAAAAAAAAAATTGTGGATGAATATTTAAAATCGTACTGGCTGCCAAGAAAGCAATAGACATAATTTGAATAAAAAAGAAAAATACAAAGGAAAGGATTTAGGCGCGAAGTGAGAGTGCAAGATGTGAAGCAAGTAATGTAACAACGTTTTTATTTTAACACTGCAATTTTACTTTTTGTTGTAAATAGTGTGTGTTTTTATCAGCAAATAAACAAGAATTTACCAATGGTAAGTTTATACACCTTTACTTTTATTCATAAAACGATTGCATAAATGTGATTAAATCCCAGTACAGAAATGCATTCGTTACCATCTCGACTACAAAACGTTTTGTCATGTAAATACAAGCAACTGAGGGTCTATCAAGAACAGCGTAACAGTTGCGAGAACGTATCCGTCCTGTCATCGTCCTTTTACGACCTGTAGAGGCGCTGCACAAATTACGACGATTACGTTACGGAAACATTGTCACGAATATTCGTAATAGACCCTGTGACCCGATGCAAATAACGACCCGCATAGACAAGTAATATTCGATGAGGTTGTTTTTATTTAAATAAAAATGTTGTCTATGCCACTATGTCAATGCCACTGCGGATCATTTTTACATTTCTACGAACTGGCTTTGATCCAAAATATGTTAAATGTATTTACTTTTAACTTACTAAACAAGATTAATATTTGTTATTATTATTAGAGTAAACTGAATGCCAACAAACGTCGCCAGAGAAGACAGTTGCCCCCCTGCTTTAGAAAATTAAAAAAATTATTGACATTGGTAGGTCGTAAACAGGACACAGTACGTAATTCCTTTTAAAGTTAAGTTGTTATTTTAAAAATAAATGAGATAAAGTAGCCCCATGTTAATAGATATCATAATTGACAAGTTGTCATCGCTTTAACTTAGCGCGCGCGAAACCGTAAAATTAATAAACTTTTGCTAACGAATTCACTCCACCATTTTGCATAGCAGGCTTCCTATTATGTTAAATACAACATAGAACTTCGTTTTATTTCCAGTATTAGCCATATTAAGGGATAACAAGCACTAGTTTGTAGCCAAGTCCTAACTTGGTTACTATCTATATCTTCTATACATATAATAAAATTGGAGTTTCTGTTGGTATATCATAAAATCCAGATTTCGAGAAGATTATGTGTTCGCATTGCTAAAAAGGAAAATCGCATTTAACAAACTTTTGTTTTTCTGTCTTCGATTTCACTGAAGGTAGCTGACATAGACGGGCATATCATATAGTCTACTTTATTTTTAAATTCGTCCTGTCAATATTGACATTTGCGATAATTTAGTTTCAAATGTGGGGTCGCTCTAAATATTTAAAAAGACTTAAGATAAGATGACCTTAGAACACTATAATCGATACAAATACTTATTTCGAGAGTTAAAGATTTTTTAACCAAAACAGTTGAATGTCTTAATTTTTTAAATATAACCTCATTAGAAGTAATTTATTCTCAAGCACTTGTCCCTGAATCACAAATAAGACAATACTTAATTCTTGTATTATACCGAGGGATGGACGAAACAGATTTCTAAATCTTCTTGAAGTGCTTGGTGTTTTGACATGTAAATAGGAGCTTGTTCCCGACGATGCAAATTTCTGAATAATTTGCGTCTACGAGTTGTTTTCGTGAACAAGGCCGGCGATTGTTGAGTTCTATTGGGCTTTGTTTTTATTTCTCGTTGTTTTTTATTGTATAAAACCTTCATATTTCTCCTTAATATACTTGTGTCTTCGCAATATTTTTCTCTTATTTCAATTAGTAGTCAAAACTTACAGCTTAACTCACATAATTATAACTTATGGCTTGTTATTATTCTCTTCTTTTTAAAGCTGAGAGTTAACATTAAGACAATAA
This sequence comes from Papilio polytes, assembly GCF_000836215.1. Taxonomy (NCBI): domain Eukaryota; kingdom Metazoa; phylum Arthropoda; class Insecta; order Lepidoptera; family Papilionidae; genus Papilio; species Papilio polytes. The sequence goes on from NW_013526359.1 coordinate 4,092,489, forward strand.
CTTTGAATGGGTCATGGAAACTAAGAACGTGTGCACACCTGAATCTAATCTATCGCATAACTGTTTAGTCTTGCTTTGATTCCTTTGAGCTTGTACGGCGGTACGCACACTACTCGATTTTTAGTTGTGCTACTAAACAGTTGAATGCATGGAAAACAATCGACTATCGCACAACAGTTGTGCGATAGCTTATTCAAAGGTCCAGCTCTTACTGTTACAGCATGAGTTTACAATAGGGATTTATTTACAAATCAAGTTACCAAATGGCATAATAATATTCTGTAATTAATAAAATACAAAACTCAATATTCAGATATAATACTAAATTTAATGGTTTAAATTGCCATCGATTAAGCTGTTACTAAACTACCAAGTCTAGAAGTCCGTGCGCGCCGCCTCCAATGAGCTCCGCGATACCGCCGGCAGCTTCATGTATACCTCCGAATAAGTTCTCCGCGCCAGCGACGCCGTGGTCGATCACGTTGTGGAATCTCTTCTTTGCTTCTGTAAGGAAAGATAATAAGCAAGACAATGTTAATATCTAAGCCATCAAGGATCATAGGTGTTGCTTGTTTAAACTTGTCGGCTACATTAGAATTAATATTATCTCATCTCATGCTTGGTTTTTTCCTTACATAGAATCGATAGTATTGACTCATCCATACATCTCTATCAGTTGTCATATCTGAATTCACTCCTTTCATATTTCTCTAACAGACTATAAAGCATTTTCTTCGATCTTCCTTTGAAACTAACCACATTTAATCTCATTACTATCTTCAACTAATGTTCATTGGCTTCTAAATGGTTCATTAATATTGCATATTTGTAGAGTTGCTGTAACTAGTTCATAATGAGACAATCTTACTTAAAATGGAAGACAGAACTCTCGTTGTCATCGCGATCAACCTTGGCATCGATGGATCAGTTGACGGTACATCGAACGCTTGATTTTTCTGGTACAACACTGACAGCTGGTCCGGTGTCACCAGATTCATAACTACCGGTTCCGGTATTCTAACCATAGCTACTTGATTATTATTCACAACCTTCACTAATTCGTTAGTACCAGATACAATTGGCAGTTCGCCGTATTGCTGTTGCAGGATTTGCATACGTCTACTGGGAGTGACATTTGCAGAATCGTATTGGAACGGTACCCCATGGTGTGGTACACGATGTTCTTCAAGATAATCATCAACTCTATAAGGGTAATATTCCATCGGGTGGATTAGGTCTTTATAAATACTCTCAGGTTCTTGATAAACAAAGTGATTGTCAAAATCATACGATGGTTCGGTTGGTGGTGTCGGTGGTGGTGGTGGAAGGTAGGGAGGGCCATGGTATGTTTCACCTTTACAATATTTAGATACTTCTTTCAATACATTAGATATTTTGTTACCGACATCCTCGCCGGACTCGTGTTCCGAATCTTTTGCCGCGAACTGAAAAGAATTATGCATTCAAAAAAGGAACATTGGTAATGAAAAGAAGAGGGAAAGAAACAAAAGACAATCTTTTTAACTTTCTTGGATGACCAAATACTGTACAGTTTATATACACTTCGTATAAGTCTAACAGTATTTAGTCTGAGTAATAAATTGAAATGCCTTGAAACCGAATACCCAATTACTCGGCACTCGGTAATTGGTCTACGATTACCTGTACAATTACTGCAACATGTAACTAGAGAATTAACCTCCTAATTTAAAACAAAAAATTGAAAATAATCTTCGTTTTTCTCATTACAGTTTTATTACTGTAGAGTAACCTCTATCTATTTATTTTTCGTTTTGAAAAAATATCAGAACGTTGCCAAAGTAATCAAAGTAATTCTTACCCCAAGAAAAAGTAAAACCAAATAATCACAATACATATTTACACTTAAGTAGACACAAAAGTGTAAAATAATAAATTTAGCTATTGATTTGAGAGTTAAAATGATTGAGGTGCAGCCTCTTTTATACTTGCTTATCAAAATATCGTCATCAACACGTGGTAGTAAATAAAATTTGACGTTTTATTAATTTGTAAATTTAATATTAACAAGTCTATTACTCAGGCTATTACACGTTTCGTTACAATTGAATTCACAATTTCACACAATCTTCTTACAACATATTAAAAATTGAGCAATATTAAAACCTACATCGGTTTTATGTAATACGATGCAGTATTAAAGAAAGTGATTTGGCTATCTTTAAAGCTTATTAACCATGATATAGAGAATCATAGATGGGTTTTAGTATAAGGATTCTGGTTCCAGTATTAATATCTACACATATGCAAGGCATGAAATAAGTTTCCGGTGAATTCCGAAGAGATCCCGGAACCCTGTTCTATTGCACTAGAGGCGGGCCACCGAGGCCGTGTTGGTGGGTACAAACCTCACATAACCCTGTCTTCACCCCAGAACGAAAGGTATATTTTTAAAAATCCCCCCCTCTGATAGCATAAAAAATAGAGCCGTGAAATAAGTAGCACGCGATGATGAATTGTGGGCGCGCTAACTACTTAGGCGTCTTAAAAATAGGTGCTAAATTTTCATAACCTGCAGGTGCTGTAATTAATATCTCTCAAGTATTAAACAATATCTGGCTGACTTATCACATACTTTATCAAATGTTTTTTCCGTCTACTAAATAATTAAAACATTTCAATTCATAAATTAAGAATGTATAGTTTAAGGCAACAATAATATAGTAGTACAATAATGATGAATTCATTAAAACTTGGTAAAGATTAAAACAAATTTGTAATTCGGGATGAATACAATCCTGGGTTTGATTTAATTATCGCTAATAGGGTGATGCCTTTGATTATGAAGAAACGGACTATGCAAACGCTACCTTTAGCATCAGTATACGTCTCTAGGGGATTCGGAGCCTTTTTAGAGGTGATGTTCATTAAATCAATTCTTGATGTAAAGATGGCAATAATACGTGTGCATATAAATAAATCTTTTTTAATGCATTCCCAAGCCTTGCGCAATTATGCCTGCTACAGTTATAGGTCCTTCGCTTAACGCATGTAACAACTACTAACTTAGTTAACTACCAGTCGTTAAGTGTGTATAATTTTTTATCTTTTATAAGTTAAAAAATGATATCTGAATTGTTATTCGATTTTAATCGACAAAGAGTATGCGTGTGCTTAACAGGTCCTGTCTCTTAAAAGTTAAAGGATGAAACCAATGGCGCGTAAAGCTGCTACCAAACTTAGATGTTGAAATTTAAAAGCTTATCTTGGTAACTGTTCAGAAACAATTTATTGGGAATGATGAAAAAGTTTTTTTAAACGTCAAATCTAATTGTATTCAAAGTCAAAGTAAAATTACCGACCAACGTCACAGACTGTCCATGTCTTATTTTAATTTCATTAACAATTTTAACTAAATGTTGGAACTAAATGTTGGTTCAACACATTTGGCTGTATATTGTAATATTGTTTATTGTAGAGTTGGAGCGTATTTAGTAAAAGATTTGGCTTTTAAGGTCGATTTATATCTATTTTTATTTCGCTCAAGATTAAGATTGGAAATAGATTTTTTTATGGGTGATTATCGAATGTAATAAAACAATTAATACAATGTGTATGCTTTTTGTCTCTTTATTTAAATGTAACTAATTTCATTCTTTATTTAAATGGTAAATAATTTTTAACATTCAGAGCTCCATCTCTAACCATTCCGAATAATTCGCCACCGACGTCTTGCATTCCGTCGAATATTTTCGATGCCTGATCGAAACTGTCTGTGATGCTACCTTTAAGTTCTGAAAAATTAAAAAAAAAACATTATCGTCTTCCCTTCTTATCCTACTGTCGTAGGGTCCACGGTCCGGGTTTTCGTCCTCCAGATCTCTATCATCCATTATCTCAGTCAATCATTCGGTCTAATTACACAATATTGTTAAATTGAAAATTATACAAAATAAATTAGTTATTAAAATTACACTAAAGTCTTCATTAGTGGCGATTAAACACTTTCACGGCCGAATACTGAATGGAATAAACAATCCACTTCGTAAGCGCTATTTAGAATCTGACATCAATATTTTATTGTGATTTGTAGTTTATGCGTGGTTTTATCAATTAAGACTCATGTTCAATACTTGGTTGCTGAAGTTACCACTTATTTTGTCATTACCTAGCGATTAGCGTTAGGTTGACCTAAGTTTTAAAGGAGCAAACTTCAAGTTACGTAGTTCGGAAACGCATTTAATGAATTTATCAAACCAAAAACACTAACACAAATGGTTAAATGTAGCTGGGAAACTGGTCCTTAATGTCGTTTCAGTAGACGGTTTGTGCGAACTAACTTTTTCTACAAATCAGATACGTGATGAGACACTTTGTATAATAGGATAAAAATGTATACTTATGCAATATTTATTTACGTACTGAGTAACCGCAATAGAGTCTTAGCTGGATAGTCGACATCATTATTCTCTTCATCATGGGTTGGATCAGCACTTAGAGGTTCGAAATGCGGGTTGTTCACTTCTGTTGGATTTATTTCATCATCATCTTTGGAAATGGTAGCGGGATTTCTCGAAGTTTCGTTGGTTTTTGGAGTTACATTTTCCGTCACATTGTCACTGGCTTGTGTTTCTTGAAGTAAAACAATTTGTAAACAATTCTGTAGTACCTGCAAGCAAACTCTTTGTTGAATATTTATTTAAAAAATGTTTAATATTATAATAAGAAGTAATATATATAATGCGGCTTTATAATTGAAAGAATAAGAATTAAATCAAATGGCAAAATTTATTTTAAAATACAAGAATGTTAAATTAAATTAAAATCAAGTTTCTATTATTGAATTATTAAATTCAATCGTCAATACGTCGTTGAAAATGTAACAATTTTATGAAATTAAAAAACACAAAGTAATTGTTGTTACATGTTCTGTTTGGGGTTAAGTGAATCGAAAGCCTCACTTATGATAAATTAATGTAAACGAACATACCATAAAATATAACACTATCACTTTCATGATCGTTTACAAAACGATATGTTTTTTTCAATGCAATACGTCTTATAAAAATCCACACAGCATTTTGATTTTACGCCTCATAATTCATTTGCCACGCGTTCTTATCGATTCATCACAATTACATGTTATTATACAAACACAATACTCGAGTGTTCAATTTAACATTATACGATTTTTTATGCCTTTTTTACTACCCAACGTTACTACGGTCTTAGGGTAGAGCCAGGATAGACAGAAAATGGCGCCACAGATGTGCGAATTACAATCTTAAGTAACTATTAAACCCCGAAGTCATAGCAAAAAATGAGTTGTTTTTACAACACTGTTCCTTTGTTTCTACAAAACTGTTTCTAAAACACTGGTATAGCTAAGACCAGCGCACCTTGTACCATGAACCATAGCCATAATCCCATTCGTATCGTTATCATTTTGGTGGTACAAGATATATATTATAAAACTTCTGATAGCGATGAAGTAGTTTTATAACTGAAGTTCGTAACTACATTTTTATTCATTCCCCGTGTAACACTACTAGAAAATAACCTGCAATTGAGGTTCATCATCATCAACTTACCCTTATCCCTTACGGAGGGTCGGCACAATATGTGCTGCTCTTTCATACATCTCTATCAGCGGTCATATCTGAATCCACTCCTTTTTTATGCATATCCTCTTTCACACATTCCATCCATACTTTCTTTGGTCTTCCTCTTCATTTACAAATGCTACAGCCATACACAGTTATTCTTAACACTTTCTGGTTTATGTCCCCATTGTCTCGTCACATAACATGTCCATAACCTGCAATTGAGGTTGTATTTTAGATTACTTTTAACTCTATTCTAATCTATATATTTGTTTTGTAGCGATTTTATTAAACAACGGAACAATAATTTACAATTACACATTAATTTACAATTACAACTACAACAATACAATTTCCTCAAAGGTCGGCAACGCATCGGTAGGTCCCCTGGTGTTACGGATGGCCATGGGCTTCGTTGACCAATTCTGTTTTCCTGCCGCTCGTTTGCCCCCTTGTCTTATAAAAAAAAACCAACAAATACGAGCTATCCACAAATAAAGCCAAATCATTTATAATAATAATAATATGTATAAATAGTATCTGATTTAAAATTGGTCGAAACGTTATTAATAAATGTGTTTTCGAATAGCCGCACTTTAATAAACTTCGTAATATAGTTGCATACTTGAATAAATATCGTATGGAAGTTTCGAGATAAACTCTATAATCCGTCGACGAACTTTCGTGTTCGTATTCGCTTGGCTTCGACCCATCGGTTATAATTAAATCGTATTGAGGCTTGTACAAAGCTTTTATTTCACTTTGCGTTAATCTCTACAAACTTTATACTGAAATATATTTTTATGATAAATAATAATTTCAATTTCATTTTTATTAGCTTTTGCTCGAGTAACAATTGAAGAAAAAAAAACAAAAGTAAATAACACACAAGCTGTTTTTCTAAACTATGTTCTACATATATGCCAAATTTCATTGAGAATCGTTTAGCAATTTAGGCTACAAACTCTAATAAACATCCATCCACCTTACGCATTAAAAATTTTAGTAAGAAGTAAGATAAGTCATGATACTAAGACTATAACTGTCGCATACAAAATCGTTAAGAAATTACTAAGGTAGACCCAGTACACTATAATTGCAGTGCGTGGAGACTTTGCTAAGGGTAATTCATCAATCAATTCTGAGTGCGGCTATACGTCAATTAAGGCTTAATAAAACAAAAAAATAGATATACAACGAGCCAAATTAATTTGTAACTTAACAAAGATTTTTGTATCATTACGTTATCTGTGCCTTCGACTCTCGTCTAATGACAATTTGAATTTGGAAAAGAGCCAAAATGCAGCCGTTACATGAATGTAAGAAAGTTTCAGTGAATGGCGAATGCGGTGCTCGAGCAAATACTTGCAAATTGCTTTTATCGAGTAGCTTTTAACCTTTCTTCTGTATTAAATAAATTATCAGAAATTCCACTACATTTATTAATCGTTACTTAGATAATTATTCACTCGATTTACTTAATTTCATGAGTAAAGTTCATTGTACTCTTATGCAAATTAAACTATCGATGTTCTAAGACTTAGAGACTGTCCCACCAAACTGTAAATTGTCTGGTAACAATTTAACGTGTAACATATGTGATGAAAATATCGGATTTTGTTACCTTATCTGACAGTGACGACATTTTTAAGCTATTAGCCAGTGGTGGGACAGGCCCTACATAAACGTAATTGTTAAATTTAAACATTAGATTTAGAATGGACGCTTTAGCAATCACTACTTCATCGTTTCCTTGAAGTAAACACTTACCCTACTTAGGTGTTGAGTTTCGAAACGCTTCAGAACTTTGCCACTAAGCCTCTGAATAGACGAGGAGGTTGCAACTGCAAATCCTTCGAGAAACTTCTTATAAATTCTAGGCGATTTACTTTTTAAATTCACTCTAGTTAAAACTTAAAACACCGCCTTGAATACACGCGTTTGAAAAATTTCACGAAAACTTTTCTAACGGTATATTGCAAGTTATTATAATAATGAAGTTCTACATTTAATATCAGCAGTCTTATTTTCTTTGAGTTAAACAATAGAAATAATTTCTTGTACAATCTTTGAAACCTGACAAGTGTATTATATTAACTTTTAAATTGAAGTAAGTTTACATAAAATGTCAAATCTTAAGTTCTAGTTCCTGTCATTTGTACAAAGTTTCATAATGATTTTGATATGTGAAGTCTCATTTGACAATTTTCACCATTAATCTCTCTTGATGGTTAATATTTGGATATGAGAGTTTTTGCTTTGTTCTCAATTAAACGAGACTGTTGATATTTTTAACAATTAATTTGATCTTTAATCTAGAATTCTATCTCCTCTCTCTCCCTTCCTCCCTCTTCATACTAACACTACCAAGCACAATTGTCAGCGGTATAATCAAGTAGCCTCAAAACTATTTGGCATAAAGTCGTATAAATAGGTCAATTTTCACCTAAATGTCAAAGGCGTTCAGTTATGTTTGTCTTAGTAATGGATTAGATGGATGGATGGATGGATGGATAGATTTTGTTAGAATTGGTAGCTTAAACTGCTAAACGGATCTTGATGAAATTTGGCATAGATGTAGAGAATAGTCTGGAAGAACACAAAGGCTACTTTCTTTTGTTTTTATTAAAACCACGCGGACGGAGTCGCGGGCACAAGCTAGTCCTACTAATATAAATGCGAAAGTTTAGATGGATGAATGTTTGTTAGAGTTTGTAGCTTAAACGAATGAACAGATCTCGATGAAATCTGGCATAGACGTAGAGTATAGTCTAAAAGAACACATAGGCTCACTTTTGTTTTTTATTAATTATACGCGGACGGAGTTAGGGGCGAAAGCTGGTTATTTTTAAATTTAACATTGCTTGTTTCTTTGTTTTTTCTTTAATACAAAGCTTTAAGTCAAACAGAGCAGACGCAGTAATTTAATATGCATAGCCACGGGCGAATCTGCGAATCGAAGCTATCTACTGAATACTGAACAGTCGTATTATCTGCCTTGAAATTGTCTTGAGCACGACTTCTAAACAAACAATAAGTATGAAAATGTTATATAAAATTAAATCGATATCACAAGTCTGGAAGTTATAGCTACAAAACATTATCAAATGTATTTTATTCCTGTTCTGTTGGCTGAAGTTGAATTACAAAGTTGATTCGTCAAGAACACGTAACACCAATATATTGATAACAAAATTAAGACTTATTACCAAGAGTTTTGTTACTAAGAGCGTGCAGACACCTAAAACTAAACTATCGCACAACCATTTAGTCCTGCTTTGATTTCTATGAGCTAATATGGAGGTGCGCACACTACTCGATTTTCAGTTGTGCAACTAAACAGTTGAATTGGCTATGAAACAATAGACAATCGCACAATAGTGGTGCGATAGTATAGTCAAAGGACCCCGCTCTTAGTTTTACTGATCCTTTCCACTAAAGTCCACGTATAACGTTTTTAAAATAGCGAAATAACTATGTTGCAATTAATATAACCTCTTCCTAAACTCGCAGTTATAACAGAATGTAATAGTGGTTAAATAAGTAAATGCAAAGTCAGAACGTTTCTCTGTTCTCCAAAGTTGACTGGTCATAGCACACACGGGTTACTTAAATAAGGGTCCGGATAAAACTAATATAACAACTAAATCCCGAATAAAACTGGCCATTGAACTTTATTATTGACTTACTAGCTTGTTTTGCCACTGTATTACGTTTGTTCTTTTATTGTTTGTTACAATTAGGTTTAAAAAAACTTAAAATATTATATGAACAGTTTTTTATCTTGTTTAAATTTTTGTGCCAGTTAATAGTAAAAGTCTGTTTAATTTGGAACTCATTAGGTTAGCGTATATATCTTTAAAATATAATACCAATTTATTAAGTCTCGGTGGGCGCATGACCGAACAAGACTAACCTAACCTATACGACCACGTCGATCACTGCCATTGGTTTTTCGATTCTCACAATAGATACTTACATTATTAATAATTCATAGTTGTATTTGAATATATCAAAAATGATCCCCACAACGAACAGAAAATAGTGAAAACGAAACTAATTAACAAGCGGAACACGACCGAGCTCGCCGCAAATTTCGTTACAAAAGTTGGTCAAACTTCATCTGTACACGACTACACGCAAATTATATAAGCTCTTACGTGATCATGTAGTTAACATTGACGTACAGATTTTAGTAGAGTTATGCATGCTTCCTTCTTGTAGTAAAATACTCCCATATTCACCTATAACATCTCGGTATGCTACGAAACCGAGTCATAGACCAACGAAGTTATTTGACCTGTAGACATAAATAAAACTAAATCATGATTGCTCACTAGCGCCATCCTATAAAACTTTTATGAAAATTCTTTTCGTATAGTAGCTGTTACGATTTTTTTTCCTTTTACGCCATTTTCTATGTCCATTTAGATTTTACATTTTGTCTGCCAAGAACCAACCGCAGCATCTCACTCACAAAGCTAGATATAATTCTTATCAAAAATTATATTGAAGTTTTGATAGATTTTAAAACAGGAAAAAAATAATTCAACAAACATGTATTTTAAGTCGTTTTGTAACAAGACGTGATATATGTGTAGGGGTACACCGGTAGAGGTAGACCTAGAAAGAGATGGATGGATTGCTTGAAAGGTGACATGATCAAGAAGGGAGTGATGACTGAGATGACGTATGATAGAGTGCTTTGGAGGACGAAAACCCGGTGCGCCGACCCTACGGGTAGGATAAGGCAAGGGAGATGATGATGATGTATTTTAAGTCGTTTTATTACCATTTGTTTCATAATTCATGACTTTACGCCAATTACTCTTTTACTTATACTGAAATATTAAAACAAAACACATTTCCGAACAATTCTATACCACAAAACGGAGAGAGCTTATCAACTTTACCACTAAACACCTCCGCATTGAGATTTCAATTGAAATTCCATGTAAAAAGTTGGTAAACTTAAAAGGGTTCAGATTCTAAAGCTAGCGAGGTTAAAACTTAAGTCGCTTGCAAGTTGCCCGCACGAGTATGCTATTTAAATTGCGAATGAGAAATTCAAATGATTACCCGCTAACTTGAAACGATTCAAATGAATTGAAGAAATTCTTACAATTACATCGTAAGATTTTAAAAAGTTTAATCAAAGTTTTTTACATAAATTTCAACTTAGCCCTTTAAAATTGATACCTAGTAGTAAAGAAATATTGACAAAATCAAAGGTTTGTAATGTTATGTATAAACACATTTTCGTATCAGCATAGTGTTAGATATTTCGACTCAAATGACTTCCTTTAAAATATAGACCGACGGCCTTACTAACAACACTTGTAAATTACTTTAAAACAGACAAACCGAACTCCAAGGCGACAACGCAAAGATATCGAACGCTCCATGGCGAGACGACTAGAAAAATACTGAGCCTGTTGGCGACTAAGCGGGTGAGTTACTCCTTGCTAAGTATTTTATAAAACTACCCCTACTATTCCTTCAGTTTCCCAATATTTTCTTAACAATATTGTTATTTTAAATAAAGATGAATAGTAATGATTAATAGCACAGATTAACAAATAACTTTTAAGAATACATAATATATCAAAATAGTTAAAAAGCTAACAATAGCACTAACCTATCAATGCGTTGTAACACTGTTAACTTGCTTCGCCTCGTGCAGCTATTAATCAATACAAAAGTACAACTCACTCTTAACATTGATAGGAAACCAATAAATCCCTCTATAACCTACGACCTATCCATCAGTCAGACAAACTATTTCCACTGTTGAACACGACACGATGAAAGACATTAAAACCCACATGGCGTTTATTCACTGGCTGTATTATTTCAATCGTTGAGAAAAACTCCCTTAACGTTACTCCTTTAACACATACGAGTAAAATAAAATTTACTAGAATAAACTTTGTAGTTATGTATCCCAAATAAAATATTCTTATGTTATTCTCAAAAAAACACATACAAAATACTGTTCTGATCTGTTTCACGAAGATCACACAACTAAATCTTACCAAACCGATGTATGAAAAATTATTTATAGCATTTAAAAGTGAGGCGATTTAACTAAGATTAATTTACTTGATTGTTGTCTATTGATTGATGATTAGAGAACTATAACGTGAGGTAATGGATAAGTGCAATGGGCGTACCAAGATGAAGATTGATTGCAAACGGCACGTGGTCGCCCTGTCCGCGCGACCGGAGATCCGAACTGATAAATGTTCTCAGTTGTTGCAATGTCAGCTAAGTTTTTTGGTTTTTATTAACTCTTTTTCTCAGTAAAGAGTACAACTTTATTCCACTTATCACAGAAACGAACATTTCTCAGGATTTTGTAAACTTAAAAGCATTATTCTACACGGACCATATACGAGTGAGACACGAGACATTGCTATCTCTGTCTATCAAAAACAAAAGAAAAGACATTATTACAAACGTTATTTTAATTTAATAGAAAAACTAAAATACGTAGAACCATAAGTTAGCTTAAGTTTAGCTTCAATAGAAAGCAAAACAGAACACCTTACTAGTTGAAAATGTACGCAAAAAAATCGAAAAAAACCGTTTTCCACTCGACGTAGTGGAAACAAGTCAGATAATGTCAAAACAACAACAGGCAGGTGCGCAAGAGGAAAATAGGAAAATGCTTCGGAAAAAGATTTTGAATCCATGAAGCGGCCGAGCTTGAAAAGAGAGGTAATGTAATAAAGTCGCGTATTGATGCAACAATGCATTTTTACTAGTGTAATAAAAACTAGCTGTTGCTCACGACTTCGTCCCCGTAAAATAAAAAAAAATAAATCCTGTGTTCTCTCACTGGTAATGTAGCTTTTTAATGGAGAATTTATGAAATCAGCCCAGTTGTTTTTGAATTATTTCAACACACACAAAAATACAAACATTTCCTCTTTATAATATTAGTATCGATATAGATAACGGTATAATCTACTTGGTAAATTTTTCGTAGAATAAAATTAAAAAATATTTTTAGGAACTTTGCTTATTTTTAGTTTGGTTTTCAATATTGTTTAATGCAATTGATGCTACTTTCTTGTCCCAAACGCCCTTAACACATTAACCGCCACTATGCTTCTTTCTTATAATTCTAAACTTGTTAATAATCGTAATTTATAGAATTCTTGTTGAATTAAAATAGCCGGTAAAGTTTTTTTTTCTACAAATAGTCATCAAGTTCCACCTAAATATTGTTTGCTTTGAATTATATTTTTTCTCGCCCTCTCAATGATATTGAAGAAATACAAAAATAAATGAGGCAATCCAATTCCGCCTCAGACAGGACTTGTTATTTACCTTCGCAAACTTTATGTCTCGGCCTGGCTCCGCGTAGTTTAAATTACGTCCACGCCATCTCTCCGAGAAAAAAAAACAACTATTTCAAATTGCTCTCACCTCATACTTATTCTGTTTTCATATTAGTAACTTGTGATCCTGATAAAACAAAAAAATAAAATCTAAATAATTTTGGATTTACGTTCAAATCAAATACTTAAATGGATTTTAACTACCAAAAAACCTTTTTTTTAATACCTAAAGGTTTTTGGCAATGGAAACAGAAACAAATTGATCTTTTGATTTATTTTTAGTAAGAAAAAGTCAATACTGTTAAAAAACCATTCAATATCTTGGAAGTAGACCTAATGTTCCCGAACTAATTAAGAGTTTGCGTTAATCTCATCATCATTTCGAAATTAGTTGGCGCCGCCTTGAATACTAAAGTAAAACTGGCTCGATATGAAATGCGAGGCACGCCGCGGTATCTAATTAGCATGACGTGACGTCACCTCCCACTGAATACCGAGAATTTCTTTTATTGTTCGTAAATTAACCATAATATTGTTTAACAGTTATCGAATTTTATAAGCATTGTATTAAGAATAAAAAATGTATGAATATATCATTATTTTGTTAGCCTGAAAGTTATTTAAACAAGTGGTAAAACAATGTGTTTTTAAATTATTTCGTTTTCATACGTTTCGAAAGTGCAAATCCAACAAACCTTCGCCTTTGACGGAGTCTTCGTCCACGTCTCGCCTAGTCTACGTGTTCTTCCAAACTAAGGTGTACATCTGTGCCAAATTACATCGAAATTCGTTAATCCATTTTAAAGATGTAGTAACAAACATCCATCCATACTTTCGCATTCACATTTGTATGAAGTTTGTTAATTAAGGACAAAAATTAAATCGATCTCATGCTGGTTACATAGAATCGAAAATCCAAAACAAACTAGCACAGAGCAAGGGGCCTTACGCCACAAACAAGGATTAAAAGTTTAAATTATTTCAGCAGGTAACTTGTTCTACCGGCTAACAGATTTCCCGCGCAAACTACCCGCTCCGACCATACTGTATAATCCGCTTGTTAATTTTGTCTATAACTTTCAAACCTTTTATACTCTGTAATCTCATTCATAACTATAAAGCTACATACGCTCAGTTCTATCATTTTTAACTGAACACCTGAAATGTTTAGTAAAAACTGCGTGTGTAGGAAAAATTTTAAATGTCACTTGAAGTGTTCAGTTAACATTTTGCGTACTTTTCTGTACAATTCATGTTTTTTGCTTTAAACAGAACAAGATAATGGTGAAGTGTTTGGGATACTTCCAAGACAGTCGGTTTTTGCATTTTATCCTGTCGACTGCGACTAGTGAGATCCAATCTTTGTTTACTTATGCAATGCTTTAGTATTAAGTCTATTTGTAGCATTGTGCCAAGTCAGTACAGTCCTCAACATTAACCCTCAGATCGGTTCAGAATAATTGTATTTGTCTGAAGTATGACATTTCAAGTCCTAATTTTTCAATTAATCATGCTTAACACTTTGAGTTTTATTACTTTTATTTATTTATTTATTACGTAATTTACACTAAAAGATAAATCGGTGGCACTGAAACGTGTTAACTGCCATTAACATAAATTTCACACCATCCGTGAGAAACATTCTGTACTTTACGCAAATATTATAAATGAAAAATGTAATAACAAAACCCATGTCCAAAACAGACGTAATATTAAAAAGAAAACATATTCCACAGTCATTCATCAAAACGTTTTCAGATTAGTGGTCATAATCGAATCCTTTCAGAGCAACGTACAATTCGGGGAGTTCCCGCCAAACCCACATCACAGACACAATACGAGCGACGTTTACAAACCGATGTCGTAACTTTGAAAAAAAAAAACATAAGCACGTTGACAAATTGAAATGTTTTTTACACCCAACCAATTCTAAATGTACATGGTGTTTATTTTTTGTCTTCAAAATATTATAATCTGTGTTATTATAAATTAATAAAATGGTACAAATTTAGCCGATAATAACCTCACCTAGGTGAGACCACGAATTAAAAAATAAACTATCCGAGTTAAAATGGAAATATTTTAGAAAAAAATGTAATCCGTTTGCTCGGGACGAGTGGAGCGGATGCAGTACGCTGGCACAAGCAAATTAGTTCCCAGTTAACTTCTGTCTCCGAGGAAGTTAAATTAGCTTCGAGACTTCTGCGCTTTTTATTTTTTTTATATGTACAAACTAAACATGTCTCATTCTCAGCTTTCAATAAGTAGTAAATGATAAGAAGGCTCAGGCGTATAAGAGTCCCTCTATGATCGTCGACCTAAAGTTTGTATGACGATCATGCTGAGATCTATTTGTATCGGATACAATAATATCTAACAATCTATGATATATCTACTTAGTACCACAATGTCTGTAAAAAAGTTTAAAAATAAAGTAAAACCCATTTCTCCATCGTAGCTGTTTTTCTTTTTTGTATACCTGTACAGAAAAACTTAAATATAAAAGCAATGAATATTTGAAAAGTAATCTACTCTCCAAGATTCGCGGAGAGGCAATACGTTTGCACAGGCAAATTAGTTGCTAGTTCTGTCAGAACGGAAGTTAAATTGCCTCCTCGACTTTTGCGCTTCTTTAATTTCTGTTGCCAACAGAGTTATGGCAAGGAAATTACTTTATACCCAGACGTATTCTATGATTTGTATATCGTACAAGTGCGTTATTGTCACGAATATTACTATAAACACCTATTGGATTTAGATACTTTAGTACACAACAATGTAAAGATATTTTAAAATTTTGCGCCTTTACCGAACGTCGCATCACGCATAAAAAATTGTTTCTGCAATTCGAATTTTGTATTACAAGCTTGGTCATGGACGTAAAATAATAAAATCATCAACTTTAGGTCTTAGTTGTTGTAGAACAAAGAATTGAGTTATACTATATTTTACTGTATTTAAAACACCGAAGCTTTATAGTTCCTAAATATTCTATAAGATGCTTCGTAGTATAATGCTTTTTTCTTATACGTAATTGTTAAGACCTTTTAAAATCCAACCGGTTGAACAAAATTCGATTTGCAATTTTCAAATTATTTGAGATCGTTTGGTAAATCGTTTTATGAGAAACTTAAAATTTGAGAGATCGCTAAATTATTTTAATTGCATATTTGTAGACTTGGTAATTAATTTACTATCAATTGAATTAAAATGAACCCATTGCGACACTGTTATAAGGTTGTTTTGAAGTTCCATATACTTTGACTTCTGACGGGACAATTAAAAAAAATATTGACAGCAACCAAATTCCAAATTGACAAGTGAATGAAAATGAAAACTTAAATCAAAGTAAAATGAAAACAAGATTATAACATAGTGTGTAAAATAAGTTATAATAACCAATGTTATTGTTAAAGGTGCGCTTTGGGACTAAAAGTTACACAAAACCTTTGTTTCTTTGTTATGTGAATAAGGTTATATTATGACTCAAGGTGGTTCCGTGTTGAGATGATATGAGGTTTTCGACTTGCATGTAACGTGCTTGCCTTTTATGGGTTGAGAAAGGTTTGATGCCGTGCTAGGGTCAGTTCATATTCGTATTCCAAGATGAGTGACCGCCAGGGACCGAGTGGCTCAGGCCAAAAGGGAGACAAAGATGAAAAATTTACCCGGACCCCATCACAACCAATGCCCACTGGTTCCAGATCAAGGTATGATTGTAATACAAATTTGATATACTCTATTACTCAGATTATATTTGCAATTGTATGTCATTAAAATACACAATGAAACTTAGAAAGAGTTCTTACCTATTTCTGTTTTTTTATGATGAAACATATTTTGTTATTACCAGAATCACAAAACATGAACAATTTAAACCTATAGCACTTTATGGTTATGCTTTTTAAACCTTTTTTAAGCTTGGAAATTTAAAAACAAAAAATTATTTGATGTTACAGTTACTATCCAAATGAGCCTATTCAGTTCCGAGTTAGAGGATCTACAATAACTGGTGCATCTCCTCCAAAGTTTGTGACCCTTGAGGATATAATGAAAGCAGCACACGGGATGCAGAACATGGCCCTTGCTCATGATATTGCTGTGGATCAGGACTTCAAGCTGGAACCATTTGAACCACCAGACAATAGGTATGGTTTTTAATTATTTATATGGTTAACACTTAGCCATTACAGTTAAATTGTGTTATGGTATGGATTGTATGGACTTACTAGCATCAGTTTAACACTATGCCAGTTTATAGTCACTGCAGATATGGGCACTGTTGTAATGTACTGACCAAGTGTGAACCAGGCATTGTAATATCTACTCTATACTTTTATTTATGTAGAGTAATACCATTAAGTGGTACCTGTTTCATTTTTATTTACATAAGTTCTTTGTTTCAGTTATCAAAAGCTGGTTAAGGAAACAATGCACAAAGCATACTTTGACATATTGAGGGAGCAATTGAACTCAGATCCACCTGAATATAAGCAAGCGCTTGTCTTGCTTCAAGATGTAAAGCAGGTATGTTACAAACTGAGAAAATAAATATCCTGAGGATTCAATCAGTTTCTTAAGTACAAAAGTAGTTCCGTACTTTTCGCAAAATTACAAGGGTATTAAATCTGATTAGTCAATAATTTGAACGATTAATAATTCAATGAGTCATAAAAGTTCAAACAACTTTTATAAATGATATCATTTTGTGTTGGTTTTATTGCCTAATTGTTTATAGTCATTTTCAGATGTCTTAACTTCACATGAATTGCATTGCAGAACACAATTTATTATGTTGAGTGAATACATAGAAAACCAATGACCTTGGGCTACAAATTAAAAATGAAACATAATTAAATTCTTACAGGGATTATTTTCAATACTTCTGCCACGACACAAAAGAATACGTGAAATGATTGAAGAAGTATTGGACCATGACTTTATAAAACAGCAAGCTGAGAACAATAGTCTCGACTTCCACAAGTATGCCAACTTTGTTGTGGATCTGATGGCGAAACTGGCTGCGCCCGCACGAGATGAAATGATTCAGGATATAACAAAGCTGACGGACACTGTAAGTTCCTACTTTGTTAATATTTTTTGTAAATGTTAATTTGTACTAATTTTTGTGAGGTCTGCGAAATTAACTGTATTTGACAACTATCTTATTAATATGTGTAATGATTTTTAAGTTAGAGCTTTCAATTGATGAAAATTTAAGTGACTTTGTATGAAAGAAATGTACTTCATTTAAAAATCTTGAAATTTCGATATAAATTATTTGAATTCATATTTATACCAATAAGTACTAATAAAGTCCACATACCTCAAAAATGGCTTGTCAAAGAAAATAAATCTATGGACTTAAATTCGACATGCACATAATAATCAAAGTGTTACTATATTTATGTATGTATGGATTGTGTGTAAGAAGTGCATTCAGATATGACGACTGAGATCTACAGAAGAGTCTACATTGTGCTGCCTTTTTGTTGATTTTGTTAACTGTACAATTTCAGGTAGATATATTCCGATCGATTCTCGAGACATTAGAAATATTAAAGCTGGACTTGGCAAACACATTGATAGCTATGATCCGACCGCACGTGCAGCAAGAGAGTGTGCAGTATGAACGATCTAAGTTTGACGAACTGCTAAAAGTTTCTGAAGGTAAATTATTTTAAAATGTTTTTACTTTTTTTTTAAATTTAATGGTAATTTATGTGCCAGTCATATACATTCACAAAAGTAAAAAAAGGTTTTTGTGTTAAAAAAAAACTCTATTGTTTTTTGCAGTCAAACTGTTAATTGTTTACGTTTCTATCTATTTCTGTTATAATATTATTCACATTGTAATATTCATACTTCGTTTTATTCACAGATGGGCTTCAATATACAAGAGAATGGTTACAAAGGCATATAGACAAGACGGGTCTGACTATACCGGTGACTGATGCTATAGTCATAAGAAATGTTACCGCACAGACTTTAGCTAAAGCATATTTAGAACTTTTGGAGTGGGACAGAACTAAAAATTATCCAGAGGTATGTCAGTACAAAGTTTTATTTTAATTTATTGAGGGTTTAATTTAAAAAGTGAAAGTGTAGAACAGTAACTTAAGACTTAAAACTACCATACTAATTTCCTAATTTCCTGTTTCTATTTTTTTTTGCTTGTTAAATAAGAGTTGCAGCATATTGCTAGTTTTAAATAAAACATTTCAAAAATATAAGTACTTCATAGGGTTCTATTACATTGAACAACCTTTATATTTAATTTTCTATGATTATAATAAACAGAAAAACTTCTCTAGTTGCCTGAAAACTTTTCAGTTTCATTATAATCTCTACTTTAGTACCACAAAGACATACTGTAACAGTGACAGTGGCAGTTGACAGTTAAGACGGCACATAAAGAGAAGACTGCACATGTACACTAAACATATAAATAATTACTACTATTATACTATTATTATAAGACTAAGAAAGAAACACTACTACATTTTCATATATTTTCCCAGACGGTGTCACTAGATGTATCACGATTTACGGAACTAGGTATACAGGTGTACAAACTGATCTGTACAGCGTCCATACTATTAGTGAGTCCGTCGTGTGGTAATGATCCCTCCATAGCTACACAGAAGCAACAACTTAAAGAGAAAATTATCATTATACTGGATAATACATCAAATGATATGTAAGTATTCAATCCTGAGATAAAAAAGTACAATTATATATTTATCTAATACTGACTGTGTCCCGCGACTTCTGTGTGGTATTAGAACCACAACAGTGAGTTGACTATGTTCTATGCCTATTTTTTTATAATATAAGGTGGCAAATGAGCAAGCGGCCACCTGAATCCACCGAAATGGAAAGCGACCGCTGCCATAAACATCCGCAATTGTAGATGCGTTGCCTACCTTTCATTGACGGAGGAGGAGACGCTCCTAAAGAGGAAATTTCACCTTCCCATGCATTTCCTCCACCATCAAATCCACTTTTCCTTCCCACCCTCGCCTCTTAAGAAAAGGGTGGAAAGGGAAAGGGACTAAAATTAGGCCTCCAACACCACACTCATCAGACGAAACACGGAATTGCTTCCACTTCACGCCTGTTTTCTGTGTGGTCGTGGTATTGCACCGGTCGAGCCGGCCCATTTGTGCGAAGATGTTAAAGCGGGCTCTACTACTGTTAACTATCTATATATACTATCAAGATCCATTTAGTAGTTTAGGCTACAAACTCTAACAAACCATCTATCCATCAAAACTCAAAAACTTAAAAACTACCACGCCGATTTAAAAAATAGGGAGTTTTGTTATAATTGAGCAACATAGGCTCCATTTTTTATTGGAAAAAAGGATGAGGTGTAAAAAAATATTGCAGGCTAACTACTAACTTACTCTTTGTAAGAAACTTTACTACTTACTTACTCTTTTTAAGAAACTTTACTACTTACTTACTCTTTGTAAAAAACTTTACTACTTACTTACTCTTTGAAAATCGACTCTTAATTATACCTCAAATTTGTATAACTCAACAATAAACACTCATAGCCATACAAATAAACGCGGTATGAAATTACAAATATTAGTTCAAATTTTGCTTATACTCTTATTCCTAAGTTTAACTTTATACCGCGTTTATTTGTAAGGTTGTCAAGCTATAGGTTATATCTATGTATAGAACTATTCCCCTGTATTAGTACTATTTTACAATATTGCGAGGGAAATAATAAATTCAAATTACTATCAATGTGTTTTTAATTTATTAATTACAGTGAACTAAAAGCGATATTGCCATCTGTGGCTGAAGAAATCATATTGTTCACGGAGAATCTTCTAGAAGGATTGAATCAAGCGGCCCTCAGCAGTGATACTAAAGAACTTATACAATCACAGATATTATCACTTTCCGACCCTGAGCATAGAGTTAGACAGATCGTCCGTAAGTAATTTGCTAATATATTGTATTTGGCATGAAAAAAACATTATTTATACTATAATAATGAAAAAAAAACACACATTTATTATGTAGGATGTCAGCAAAGAATGTTTTTAGACTAGACTATATATTTTCACGCCATTAAACTTAGGGGGTGACTAAATTGGAAAACTGGTATGTACTATTCAGGAAGTAAGTTTGTATTACGGATGAAGCCGCACGGGTGTAGCTAGTTATGTGAATTTACGATATAATTAAAAAAAAATCAACATGCGAAATTAATATTTTAGGCATTAATTTGTCGTCGATATCCATTAATCTATGACGATCGGAGATGTCACATCACAAAATTTCAAACTGGCAGCTGTCAAAATTTGGCTTTTCTTTTATTTTTAAGGTCAAAGAATGTTTGAGTTTCTGAAAGAGATACTGGTGTGCGGCGGCGGGTCGCGACAGATACCAGTGGGTCTGTCCGCCTTCACGCAGGAGTTGACCTCGGTGTCCGGCACTTTACTACGCTACGTCATGCACAATAAGGCCGTATTCACCACATATTACCTCGATATCGTCGCTGAGGAATTAAGTAAGAATTAAGCTTTTTTTTATTTAATTTAACTAACTTAAGTTGTACTTGGATTTATATGTTAATAACCTCCAGATTAACCCGAAAAAATGAGTAATTTGATGGCACTTTTGATTAATTTTGGCTTAATTGTGGAATAATTATATATGCAAAAAAATATTAAGCTTTAAATTACTTTAATAAATTGATAACTGTCAGGTTATTTAGGAATCAGCGACATTTTTAATCAAATTAAATTTAGGCGGCAAACATTTTTATAAATGTTGCCTTTAACATGAAAAAGAATGGATGTCGCTAATTTCTTATAAAAAAAAATATTTTGTATTTCACTACCAACTGTATTATGCATTTTAGTTTTGTGCTATTTTAATATTTACAATTTTTTTCTTATCAATAATGAGATGTAAATTAAATTTCTTTATATTGTACTTTGGGACTATAAAATTGGAATAATCTGTTGTAATATTGGATGAAAAATTGTTTTTTTAATAAGCTTATTTATATCAATTTATCAATCGCTAAGATGTTAAATTTGTTTCAAATTTACACAACTGTAAAGCAAAGTTCTTACTTGCGTTTTTTCTTCGCGCGGAAAAACGCAAGTTATACTTTAAAAAACAATAGTAGTGTTAAATACATTTTATAGCATTTAGTTTAGTTTTAATTACTAAAATAGAAATGTTAACACATAGACAAGATTATGTTAAAATAGTTAAAATTTTATATTGGAATAATATTTTGATATTAAGTTAATTGACATTTTTATGAAATATCTAAATTATTGTAGTTTTTCTATCATGTTTACGATTATTAATAGTAAAAAGTTTAATGTAATGAATAATTTTCAAATGTATACTCAAAGTGTTTTAAAAATAGATTGTTTTAATATACAACGAGACACTTTTTTATAAGTTTAGTGTCAAAACCGAGGATAATATTTTTACTTTTGTAAAAAATAACATTTTTAAACACTAATAAAATTACCACTACATATTATATTTTATTTTTCCTGTATGCATACATCATATAAATGTATGAAAGACGACGTCTTTACTGTAATATACTTTCCGTATTTTTTTTGTACTTAGTACCAGTACTTATACAGCTGCATTTCAGAAATAAATCAATGTAAAAATGTCAATCATTATATTCATATTCAATTTTACATAATTCATGAAGTTAATTTTATATTATTCAATTTACGAAGCTTGAATAAATGATAAGTGACGTCATCTAGTCCGAGCCGCTGCGCTTCGAAGACGCACTCGATGCTGAACCGCTACGAGAACCCTGCAATTATTCAAAAAATAATTATATTAGGATTTAAAAAAGAAACTAATGTAAGTGGCCAATGTGTTCTTTCGTCTAATATCCTCTTTCAAACAATTTTTCTACACTTTTTATATGTCAAGGTGGCAAATGGGCAAACAGCCACCTGAATTCGCCAAAACGGCGTAGTGACCGCTGCCCATAGACAATTGCGGATGTAACGATATTTCTCCTACTAATAAGCCTCAACCCCGACAAAGCCAAATTTTTAAACAATCTTTCATACTTTGTTACCACATACCTGTCTGGATCCACTTGCCGATCGACTTCTAGATCTTTCTGACCCGCTACCAGATCCAGAGTTCCTTCTCGAGCTGGCTTTAGAAGATGCTTTAGATCCTGAGCCTTTAGAAGACGCTCGTGATGATGCTCGAGAAGATCTGCGGCTGGCGCGAGAGGAGGCGCGGGAACTCGCCTTTGAACTGGCTCTGGAACCCTGAATAACATATATTGTGAATGAAAACTTCACTAACACAGTCATTATAGTACTTACGTCTTATTGTAATTTTCAAAATTTCTAACTTCTTTCGAAATTCTCCCATTGAGAATAAAAAACAAATTATATGCTAGATCTTTAAAAATTATAAAAATGGCAACATTAACGCGTTCGATTTTATACTCCTGTAGAATTGTACGTATTGTATTTTCATTTTGTATTTGTCTGGTAAATTAAAAAAAAAATTTGCCGGTCCCTCATTAGTCAAAATATGATGCTTTCAATGTTATTGTTAGTTCTCTAGTCTAAGGGAGTGCCTTTAATATGAGAATTCTATACTTTACTGTAAAATTACATTAACCAGTCCCAATCAATATATACAATTCCGTGTGTTCATTTCTGTCAGTTTTAACTGAATATAATTCAGTCAAAATAGAGCATATTTATCTTGGGCTGGTTATGTAGTCATTTTATTAGTAAATTTACTGAAGTATCTTTAACTTAGTTTGCGTTATTTACTGAGGAGTTTTAACCATACAAAGTAATGACTACAGACTACTTTAAATAGTTTTATCGGTTTAACAAATTGTACATAGTTTCATTCACATAGCCTGGAAGATATACAGATAAAATCAATAGATGTAATTATTTTTTTTAAAGATAATATTACCTTGCCGCTAACTTTTGAACTTGCTCTAGAACCGCGTCCACTCGCTGAACTGGCTCTAGAAGCTTTGCCGCTTTTAGAGCTGGCGCGTGAAGATGCCCGAGATGATGCCCTGGATCCAGACCTAGCTGATCCCGACCTGATTATAAGGCAAACAAAAAAATAGATTAAAAGTCAGAACTAACGGCTTTGCCAAAGGGAATGTGCTGTTCCTGTCGTAAAGTATGGAATAATAGCTACTTTCCATTACATAAAAATTACTTTGAAATAATAGTTGTTCCCCCTTAGACATACATAGATTATTGGCTTAATAAAATTAAATTAGAAAAAACAATAACCAATTTTTATCTTCACTAGTTCATAAAAACTTTATGCAATTTAAGTGATACATAACACATTAAGTTTCACAAACTGATCTATAAAATTCACATTATTGTCACTGTATTTTGTAATACCATTTTGACGTTTGGAACCATAGAGGTCACTTTATGGACATTCAAATATTTTTACAAATACATATAAAAACTTACCTAGCAGAACCAGACTGTGCAGACCCTGATCTAGATCTAGACTTCCTAGATCCAGAAGCAGACCGCGAGCGGCTTCTAGATTTAGACTTCGACTTGGATCTTGATCTTGACTTTTCACGGGAACCGGACCTCGATCTGTTAGATTCCTTAGAATGTTCCGAACCTTGAGGCGATT
Organism: Papilio polytes; assembly: GCF_000836215.1. Lineage (NCBI taxonomy): Eukaryota > Metazoa > Arthropoda > Insecta > Lepidoptera > Papilionidae > Papilio > Papilio polytes. The sequence goes on from NW_013526359.1 coordinate 4,117,087, forward strand.
TCGAACCAGATTTAGAACGGGAACGAGACCTATAAATACAATCTACTTAATATAAAAGCGAAAGTTTGGATGGATGTTCATCACCCTACAGAACAGCTTTGTAGATCATGATGTAATTTGGCACAGGGCTAGAATTATTCAACAGTGGTAGAGCCCGCTTTAACATCTTCGCACTGCAGGGCTGGCTCACCCAGTGTAATACCGCGACCACACAGAAAACAGGCGTGAAGTGGAAGCAATTCCGCGTTTCGTCTGATGAGTGTAGTGCCAGAGGCTTAATTTTAGTCCCTTTCCCTTTCCACCCTTTTTTTAAGAGAAGAGGGTGAAAAGGAAAAGTAGATTTGACGATGGAGGAGACGCATAGAAAGGGAAAATGTCCTCTTTATGTGTGTCTCCTCCGTCAATTAATGGTAGGCAACGCATCTGTAATTGCGGATGTCTATGGGCAGAGGTCGCTTTCCATTTCGGTGCATTCAGGTGTCCGCTTGCTCGTTTGCCACCTCATATTATAAAAAAAAAATATAGATTCTATACATTTTGACCCAAGGACAATTTTTTTATGTTTCCAATATTCCCATTGGTTGTGATTTTCATTACTTTTTCTTCAATATTTGGTATTTTTACCTTTCTTTTTCTTCATTTTGATCCTGTTTGTCATCTTCCTCATCTTCGTCATCCTCCTCTTCTTCATCTTCTTCCTGTTAAAATATGAATTTAACATTATTTATCTGTCATCTTAAATGCTAAAGTTTACAAAAATGTATGTCTACACTGGTCTGGATGAAGTTCAGGTAAAAAAAATGTTAAGTAGCCACTTAACATTTTTTTTACACCGCCTCACCGAGCCTCACTCATCTCACAGAGTTGTGAGCAAAATCTGTTTAATTATTCCAGAATGGTTTCTAGCAATTTAAAGAAAATAAATTCGATTTAGAAGATTTATTCCACTTCTTGGTGCCTGTAAATCATCACTAGTATACAAAGTTCAAACTACAATAAATTATACCTGCGCTGGTTCCAACTGTTTCTCTCTCAGTCTCAGCATCCGATGTTCAGCCGCACTCAACGGTCTGTGTGTGACCACAAGACGTGTCAGAGCCTGTGCAGCCACGCCCGCTCTCGCGCGACGCTTAGACAACCGTACTCGAGTCTCTAGCTCATTGTAATACACACAATGATTGCGGACAACCTACAAAATAAAATATAAACGTAGATAGTATATTAATGGAGCTAATTATTTCTGTTATTTTTCAATAAATTTCAATTTCAATTATAACCTAAAGGTAGTATTGCACTATATAATGGCTTATAGACAAATTCTGAAATGAAACATGTAATAGGATTTCAATAAAACAATGTTTAAACTCCACATGAATTCTTCAACGAAAATATTGACATCAGATTGTAAGCATACTTTTTAGTTATTGAAATATAAGTATAAATTTGTGGTATTTCCTTTTCTTTTAATTCAACACCGAAAATACCGATACTGGCTGAGGCAACAGGGGTGTGTTCTCAAACCGGAGATTGACGACAAAGGGATCTTTTTAGGATTGAAAACAACTAGATATCCTTCTTATATACTTGGATTTCTTACTTTTTCTTTAGTCCAATTGTGTGTTACATGTAATTTTTTTGTTACTGGTGTAAAAAGGTGACAACACTCATAAGTTTGTCAGGAAAATTTATTGTCACCATATTGTAAATTTGAGAAATAAAGATAAAAGCACTCAACTGTAAGTGTGACATTTCCACAAGCTACTTAACTTACCAAGAAATAATTTTCTTCATAACCTTTAGAAGCTTTACTTTTGACATTCCAGTTGTATTCTCTTGCCATTTTATATTCATATGTATCACCGTCCATATACGGTATGCCTTCTGTGACATCTCGGCGACGTTTCTGTATAGTGTCTTCAGTCGGAAGACAGTACGCTACAAACTGTTCACCACTTTCGTCCATCACACCACTAAAATAAAAGTATGACACTTTAGTCAAATAAAGGCTGGCATTTAGGTAGAGCAACAGCCCATGGTGCAAGAAGTGTAAATCTCGCCCAAGGCACTATTTGGCTGTTGAAATAAATCAATTCTAGCATAATTTATGGAGTAGTAGAATAAAACCATGAGTAAATTCATATTGTTGCCTCTGGTCCATCATTGCAGATATAAAGTGATAATTATAAACAATAGTAGGGAAAAATTCCAATAAACATGTATAACTTTAGCAGAATCTTACCGAATCATAGCTTGGGACATAGCTTCAATCTGTCCAGCAATATTCTTGTCAGAGGGTGCAGGGTCTGTATCAAAGATGACTTGAGCACATGGGTACTTCCACATATCAAAGTCAGGAAACATTGACATAACCTCCACAGGGGTCACACCAGGTTTACTGTAATGCTTCTCTATAGGCTTCTTGTTATCTTCAAATGTTTTCTCAATGGCCTTAATCTGACTATCTCTGTCCATGTACAATGTCTCTTCGCTGAATATTTTTTTAACATTATAACCAACTTTGGCTTCAACCTGTAAGACAAATATTTTAAATGATAAGTTCTTTAATGGTTTGCCTTGTTGATTGATGAGCTACATGGGTTATTTCTATTAAATTCAGTTGTAGTTGAAATAGTGAATTTGACAATGTTACCTTTTCCATAGATTGTGGTTGAAATCTTGTCTGTTCAGTTGAAATGTACTCGGAGCGACGCAACCAGGACACGTTTTTAGCATGATGACGAGATCTCTTTGAATCCTGAGGTGTGAGAACATCGTCTTCTAGAAGCTTTTCATCAGCAACATCCAAAGTAGCATTGCCATCTCCTTGATATATGTCTCGATTTATTAAATCTATGTGCACTCCTAAATCGTGTTCAGTTAACACTTCATAGCGATAGTTTTTCTCTAAAGATGTCGGATTATACTGAATGAATCGAGTAGAAGGAAATGGATACGTAATAAATTTCAAATCGAAGGGTATATCGGGCAGAGTATTGCAATATTTTACCCGTGTAACTAATTCAGATCTGAAAGTATGAAACAAAAATGTTTGAGAAATACCTATTTATAATTTTAATACTTTATCGTAACTCGTATACACTAACCTTCTTTCACCTGTCCTCTGGGGACGTTTTTCGCGCTCGGGTTCGTTAGTTTGAACAGTTGGCGGCATCTTTATTTATTTTTGTAACAATTAAAACATTTTAAATTGAAATCAAAGTTGTTTGATTACGAAGAAATTAATTATATATGTTTGAACACATCCACATTCCAACACACAAATTGAAAACCAAAAACTAAACAATTTTTGACTTTGACACTTGAGCTTGACACCAAAGTAGACATAGACAAAGACAATTAGACATTTTTGTTAGATTTTGGCGTGGTTACTAGAACTTTAAGCCATACAAGACGATATAGATAAAGCTATCAAAGCAATATTTGGTATCACTTAATCTATTCTCCCAACAAAAGATTGAACACAAGATACAACACGGGTTCTAGTTTTTGTGAATATTAATGTTACTACAGTTATGTTTGAGGTTTGAAACAAATGTTCTTTCATGGTGCTTTTACAGAATCCCCGCATCTTCACGCCGGAAACAATCCTACTTGATAATCTTTGCATTCGTTATTAAAAAGAAATTTCTGACATGTTTACAAATGACCAATGCTAAAAGATTTTTCGACAATTTGTGAGTGTTGATTAATATTGAATCCGTGTGGTATTGAAATAGCAATGTAAGTAAAATATTATTTTTTGTGATAAAACAACTACATTTTCTTTCATCAATTAGTACAGTAAAAGGGTTGTTGGTTTGATAATAATTGGTGATAGTATGTTAATTAAAAGTAACTTGAGTATAGTTTATTATAAAATATAAAAATCGTAATTTTAAATAAATTTCAAATTAGCCCCTTTTTTAATATGGCAATTTATCTTGTCCGGAAACGTTTTTATTGCAACTTCGCTTGGTGGCACTTTAGTGGTTCAATTTCATTCGCTGCTGATATTGCGCCGCCATCTTTCTTTTCTTACAATTGTCGGCTAAGAGGTACGTTGCTATTGCCACAAATCTGTTAAAATAAGGTATCTTAAAAATTAAAAATCAATTATATTTTTATGTCAAATATGTAGGAATACGAAATTATAAGTGAATTTATCTAAACTGTCGTTTTGCCATAGAAAATTATTCGACCATGTGGTTGCTGCCGAAATGATTTTGCGAACAACTGCGCATAATGTTTTTATGAAAAAATCCGATTTATTCCATGAATGACGAAATTCTTGGATGATTTAGTGAATTAAATATAGTTTTATTACGTTTTGTTCGAGAAAAAGGAATTGTCAAGTTCCTTATTCAAACCCGGTGTGTGCTACTTCCACCAACGTGGCGCGAAGAAGTAAAAGATATACTTTTTTTAGATACAATATGGGTACTGTGGAACGTGCTGGTGATGCTACTTCTGAAATGGAGTCAGGAGAAGAGGAGATCGTTGGCGGCGGCGAACTTGCCCAACACCTGATGCAAAGGTAAGAGATTGAAACTGTTGCCATGATAACTCTTTCTTGTTTCTTTACGTTTAAAAATCAATTATATTTCTCTTAAAATCAGGATTCTAGAGACTGTTGATATTTCTATATAAAACGTTTGTATGACAAGAAACACGTGTATACTCCAATGCCGGTGCCAATTGAGGGCAAATGCTCCACTCACAAGGCCGTTAAAAACTATAAATTGTATAACGTAGAATATTTATACAATTTTATATAATTTAGCATTAGAACCTGACAATATTTTAATACAATCTGTTACTCATAGTAGTAGTCTTATATATTATTTTACAACCTTTAAAGCATGAGAAACATCAACAAACTAAATACATGTATTATTTTCATCTACAGATAAAATTGCATTTTATCGCAAAATCCATAGATATGGATACGCTCTAGATAGAGCGCGCAAAATATCGCTCAAAGGTCTTAAATTAACTAAAAAACCATCCCCTATAATAATAAACCGCATTTTTGTCACGTTAAAAATTCATACAGTAAAGTAACCTCAAACTCATTTTGGTAACCTTAATGTCTAACGCATCGAAAATAAAACTTATACCAAGATTTTCTACTAGCTTATTCACAGCTTGATAGTGGCTATTGTAATCCTTTTTGTTCGCATCCAGCCAAGTCTGAGATCTGACCGTTTTACAAGGTCATCGCTCCATCCGAGGGAGGGCGCCGAAGTTACTAAGCAGTTTGTGCGAATTCGTCTGAAGTGTCTTATCCATGCTTTTATAAACGCGATGCATCTAAATTATGAATTTTCGGAATGATTAATCGCGATTGATGAATTTTATGTCCTATTTTATTTTAGCGAAAATTGCACTTGCGTAAGGTAAAATGTCAATTAGATAAATAGTGACTATTAGTTTAAGAGCTGGCGCACACCTTTGACTAAACTATCACATAACTGTTATGCGATTGTTTCGCCGCTAATTCAACTATTGTTGCACAACTAAAAATCGAGTGTGTGCGCGCGCACCTCCATATAAGGTTATAGGAATCAAAGCGCGACGAAACAGTTGTGTGATAGTTTAGTCAAAGGTGTGCGCACGCATTAAGAATTGAATTCGTAATAACGCAACGGATGTCTTACGCAAGAAATTAATTTCTAGAGATTCTAAGATCTCTATGATTCACTGAATACCTTAAGGTTACTCATACTTGCTCTAGTTTCTTTCGCTTCCTAGTAAACGTGAATACGAAGAAGCAATTTTTATTACGTAGATAAATTTAGTTTGATATTACGTTTACTGTAGTCGATTTAAGGCGGTGTTGTTTTTTGTAGTCATGGGTCTTAGTTACAAGTTTATGACTTTATACATGGAAAAAGTATTTTATGGCAAATGGCCTGGTTCATGTTATGCCAGTACAGTTCGACAGTAACACTCAAAACAGCGCTGGCGTACAATTGGCATAATAGTCGCTAACAGGCGCCAGTGAGTCTAATCAATTCATGCCAGGCCAGCGGAACGTTCCGACTTTACTGGCACAATGTGAGCAGGCATTAAACTAACGAAAACATGAAAAAGTTATTGCTTTATTCTCGGACATTAATGTTCAGCAAAAGATAGTCTTACTTTTTCATTAATTGCAAGTACGTATAAGCCGAAGCCTACCTGACTTTAAATGATCAGCTCATAAATATGTACAACGGGTTTCCGACTTTAAGAAAGGTTTATGCTCCTTTCATGAAGGACATAAGACATAAGTTGCGTTCGTGTTTTATTTATGAATCAAAAATTATTTGGTATCGAATACAGCAATGAACTAAGAAATTTTTGGCCTGCGTACCGATATAAGCTGTAATTAAAGCCCATTTAATGCATTAGTTGCAAAAATAAATAAAAAAACTGCTTCGCGCAACCTCATGTCTGTCGATTGCAATTTAAAAATTGCTTAGTCTATGGTCTATTAAGACATGATTTAAAGAAGTCGTCATATTTTTGATACTTCATATCAAAGCACGTGGTCACCCTAATTGATTTTTGCTATAAGAACTTGATTCTGTCTCGAGTTCTCGAGATTACGGGTCATTGGACCAATGAGTCACGCTCTACTTGGTGTACAATAGCCCTGACATATCATACGATACCGATGTCTTGAATTCTATTCCGCGCTTAAGCGTAACGAAGTCACGCAAAAAACTAATCATTACTCGCAGTGTCTAATACTAGAATGTCCGTATCCTAGACGTTAGTCATTTCAAATCAAATACATTTTTTTGCTTATTCCAGTAAGTCTAAAATTAGATTCTTGACTGAATTTAGTAAGCATGTAGAGACATTATTTAGTAATCAAAAACATCACTATAAGTTCTCAAATGTTACACTATCAAAATCAGTTGGTTCTACTACAAGCTACGTTTACATACGTCAGATATATTTGTATACATTACCGCGTTGTGATGTTGCGTTTACGATCTCACGATTAGACAAAAATATATTTAGAGAACCTTGATATACTAGTTACATGACCTACATACATTTAAACATCTTCCTGTAACTTGGATATTTCTCTAATCTTGTTTGTAAACATTTCTATTTTCTAAGGATAAAGTAACCAAAAACTATCTTTTCTATCATCACTGCGTAAGTCATTTGCTAAAGTAACATTGCCACTACAGTCCTTTAATAGTCACATTGTGATTTCTCATAGTATTTTAAAGAAGCTTGCTGGTGTCTTTACAGTCCTGATGGTTGAAGCATGCATAGAGTAAAGGAGAGTTACTCGTTTGTCATATGTACATTTATAATCTCTTATACCTATGAGGCAAGATTGAATATTTGTAAATGTTTTGCGCAGTGGCCTGACCCGCACGGAGATGTTAGCTGCGATAACGAACCGCATCCACGCGGAGACGCTAGCGTCGCTGCCGCCTAACGTGCGCCGGCGCATCCGCGCGCTGCGCTCCCTGCAGAAGGACTTTGTCGACATCGAGGCAAAGTTCTACAGCGAAGTGCACGCCCTCGAGTGCAAATACGAAAAACTTTATAAACCACTCTTCGAAAAGGTATACATTTCTACTTTTCACGCGTTTTCAATGTAAATGTTGTTGTTGTAAAACTAACTAACAAACACAACAATCCAGTAGTCCATGTTAATTTAACATTGAATCTAGGATCTCCACAATGATTAACATGTGATGTGAGTCACATAGTTGTAAGTTTAGTTTAAATTGACTATTAAATTTTGGATTACAACTCCAAAGCTTGATTGAACAAAATTGTCCACTTCCTTCTTAAGGAATATTTGGTTTAATTGGGTCTATACATGCCATCTAGTTTAGGAATGACAAATTGCTTTCAAGAGTTCAAAATTATATATAAACCAATTTGCTAATAAAAGCAGTTGGCTTATATTATCGTCAGCAGCATTAGATATAAAAAAAATAATTAATTTCAATTCAAAGAAGCTAATTTAGATTCATTTGTAACAAAATATATTCCTCTAGCCCCATAATAGAGTTTAAGAAGGAAGATGATGACCATTAATGTAGACTTAAAAACATTTGTAGCGAGCACAAATAGTGAACGGTCATTACGAGCCGACGGACGAGGAATGCCAGAACCCCTGGCGCGATGACTCTGAGGAGGAGGAGCTGGCACGCGCCGTGCAGAACGCCAGCCTCACGGAGGGCGAGGACAAGAAGGAGGGCAACGAGAATAAACCCGCAGAGTAAGTATTACACACGCATACTCAACTCTGGTAAATCTGTCTAAATGTTTAATTTTGACTCAGAATCTGTAGAGGACTTAGTGAATTTAATTTTTAATTTACTAAAATAAATTCAATATGAGTCTATAATTAGTAAATTTTTGGTGATAGAGAAACTCACTTAAACCGGTAACCATTAAATTTATCCGAGGGTCCTGGTATCTCAAACAGAAGAGACAGCAGTAGTATTTGTTTGTAGTATTTTTTTTTCATTTACAATTTGAATCTACTGAACATTATCTGTCTTTAAAGACAAAATTGTAATTTTATTCATAAGGAGTATAGAATTTTTTTAATTAGGAACTGTATTTGTAAATGATGACATAATACACCAAATTACTGAGAATCATGATTGATTTCTTTTAACATGCATCACCAACTGAGGAATTCACATTATTGCGTTATATAATCCCACCGTGAAAATTATTGACCTCCAACATGTTGTTACAGACCCCCAATGGACCCCAATGTAAAGGGCATCCCCGACTTCTGGTACACAATATTTAAAAATGTGGCCATGCTCAGTGAAATGATGCAAGAGCATGATGAACCCATCATCAAATGCCTGCAAGATATCAGAGGTATGTTTCAAATATACAATTATAAATACTTTAACACTTTGAAATTCCCTATATACATATTTTTTTTATTACTGGAATAGATCAAACTGGTCCACAAATACATAACTTAGATTCTAATTAGTAAAATTGCAACCAATATCTCATACCTTTTGTTTCAAAAGATTGCTACAAAATTACTGCATTTCCAACAGTATGAGGCCTCTTTTATTGGTTTTATTTCTGTTAGTTTAGAAAGTAGTATTGTTATATGTATAGTTTAGTTAGAAAATAGTATATATGTACTGGTCTTAAAAAAAATGTTTGGTTGCAGTGCAAATGCATGAGGATCCGTTTGGCTTCACTCTGGAGTTCCACTTTGCACCTAACGAATTCTTCACCAACACGATCCTCACAAAGGAGTACTCCATGAAGTGCAAACCTGATGACGACAACCCCTTGGAGTTTGAGGGACCTGAGATCTACTCTTGCAAGGTAATACTCTAAATAATTTAACTTACTAATATTATAAATGCCAAAGTTTGATGGATGGATGTTTGTTAGAGTTTGTAGCCTAAATGGCTGAATGAAACTAGATGTAGAGCATAGTTAGAAAAACACAGGCTACTTTGTTTTGTTATTTAATTCCACGCAAATGGAGTCGCGAGCGAAATCTTAACCATATTTCTTGGTACCTAATTTCCTTATGTTCATACATAAATAAATGTGTACAAGACAAGTATTTTGATATTTGACTTGTTGATCTGTTTTGACTATTATTAATTGAATAAACATTTAATATCATCATATATAGTGTTTGAATTCAATAAAATAACAATGTTATGTGGGAATTTTGAACTCTTCACAAACGCTGTAGCTTCACTTTATTTAGAATTCACACTGGTACTGTAGAATAAATTCACAGAGAAAAACCAAGTCTAACCAAGAATATTAAAATACCGATATGGGGTGTTTCTGTTGTCTTCTTATTCGCATTGTAAGGTGTATAAAGATGTTATATTCTGCAAATAGGAAGGATATATTCCTGGTCCGGGGAAAACTTTTGCTTACTATGCCATTGCTCGCTCGCTTTTGTCAAATAAATACTAATATGCTGTAATGTACAGGGTTGCGAGATAAACTGGAAGAAGGGCAAGAACGTGACGGTGAAGACAATAAAGAAGAAGCAGAAGCACAAGTCGCGTGGCTCCGTGCGCATCGTCACCAAGTCGGTGCAGGCTGACTCCTTCTTCAACTTCTTCTCTCCCCCGGCCGTGCCAGAGGACCCCGACTCCGATATACAGGTATACTTGCTGACTATAGTCTCAAAATATATTTTAAAGAAGCATAGTTGACACTTCGTTCAAATATTTTTCACATAATCTAACTAGTGCTATCTGACAAATAGTTCAAACACGAAAAAGCGTCTCCGCTTGTCATTTTATATTGACATTTATTGTAATGATACCAGTGAAAATGTTGTTTCCTATTTCAAGTGGATATATTTTAAATGTATTGCTGACAAATATTTTTAACGTTCGAAACATAGTATGAAGCACAGCTCAAAACAAAATAGGTTTGGGTAAGAGCACTGCAGCCCACTTATGACTTTGAACCTATTGACTTTGCTAAAACTCACATTACATATCTCACATTCACCCATAATAAATATATTTAATTTAATTATTCTACGCATGAAAAGTATTTAATTCCAAGTAGAGGGGAAAGGAAATGTTCCCGCCATATTCGCTTCTAATACAATACCTTCATACTTTCATATTAATGAATTGTATAATTATGGCCCAAAATGTTATGTTGCGTGATATTGGTTAGCCCCACATGGTTGGGCGACCGCCCAGGGCGCTGGACAGAAAGAGGCGTTAGTTATCAAATTACAGTCATAATCCTGTTGAAAAACACATCAAAACAGAGAGGCATAGAGACGCCCAGGGCGTCTTATAAGTGTCGCCCAGGGCCCTACTATTATTAACACCATTTATCTGTAACAAAATAATGTTTCCAGAACCTGTTAACGGCTGACTTTGAGATCGGCCACTACATCCGCGAGCGCGTGGTGTCCCGCGCCGTCCTCATCTACACCGGGGAGGGACTCGACGATGACGACGACGACTACGAGGAGGAGGTAGGCCCTCACCTCCCACTCCACCCCCACCTCCCAGATCTCCCTCACGTCCCATACTGCACTGACCTTGTACTGTACTCGCTGATAGGAGGTACACGTTGACTAGATTAGGAGGAGGTTGTCACTCAGTTTGTTTAGTAATTGTCTATTATTGCAATGTAGTTTCAAACTACCAATAATTTAAAAGTGATTTGCAAAAAGGGTTTTTTGCAAGTGTAACAAAAATTAATTTTGTGTAATACAATACAAGCTCAGTCAGTAATACGCAACAGGGGTGTCCAAACTGCGGCCCGCAAGCTAATAATTTAATTTTAAATGGCTTTTGTAAAAGTAACCATTTTTACGTCGATATATTTGGACACCTCTGAACTTTTATACCTATTTTATTGTATTTAACATTAATTAGTAAATGATGTCGTAAGTTAACTAGCGTTTAATACCGCGCATGTTTTGCTTAATGTTAGTGAATTCTACAGCCATCTCGTTGAGTCCGTCGGCTTACTGCATGGTAGATATCTGCAGCTTATTGTCCCCAATCATCCAATCAGACGATGGTAAATGTATTCGTGTTTATTAATATCATTGAATATTAAAAAGAAGAACAGTATGCGTTTTTTTCATACAAGCAGATTCAACTCCCGCGACCGTGTATATTTAAAAATAATAAAATGGGCAAGTAATTCATAGGAAAAATAATTATACGAAAAATAAACCGGTTTTAGGGCGGGGCGTAGATGGGCTATCGCCCAGGGCGGCTCAAGTCACTCGACAGAGGGGCACCAAAGTCAGCTAAATTAGTTTCGCATTAGCCTGTTAACGCCCTAATATCATCTCGATAAAAGGGCGTCGTAGAAATCTCGCCCAGGGCGGAAAGTTGCACAAAAAACTGGGGTAAATTATGCTTTTGTGTATTGTTCTTCTTTAATTTGTTTGTAATGGTGCGTCATAACAGCGAGTGTTGTGAATATCAAGGTCTGGTTGGATCCCCATTGGCTGCACCAACAAAAGCGGTATATTTGGTTTCAGGAGGATTCTTATTCCGACGAAGATTCCGGCACGGAGGAGGTTTCCGACGCCGAGGATTGATGCCACCGTCCCTAGTGATACCACACGCCTATCCCTCCACCTCCACTTAGGTCTACTTAGACCCCTTTGACCTAAGTTCAGAGGAATATTTATGCACACAAAATTATCGTGCCGATTTTTAAACCGCTAAAGTCATATCAATGTTCATATCCTGAATGCGATGTACCAAAAAGGATTTTCTTTAGGCGTTATGATAATACTCCGAGGCAGGTCGGGAACCGAGTTCCTCTTTCCTAGTTAGTTAACGCGTCGTCAAATTTATTAAATTGATAGTATTTTTGCGCTAGATAGGTTAGGATTTTCTCGCATTTATATACTTTATACTTCTATGCATGATTTATCAAAGGAATAGATAAATATGTTTTAGAGTAAGCCTCGCGGCGGAGCGGAGCGAGAACAAATGGTGCCTTATGTAATGCATGTTAGACATTCAACACTATACTGCATTTCTAGAATAGTTATATACAATTCTCGTTTCTATTTATTATATACATAAATAATTGTAATAGCGTGTATTTTGTTTACGAGTTTTACATACGTTGTTTGTGTACTAGAAATTTCATGTGATATTAATGTTCTCTAAGGCTATTTAAATGTTTTACTGAGACTGCATTCCAACGTCGACAACCAGCGAATCTCTGCTAGTGCCAAAATGCATTTTATATCCGTCGATAACTGAACACTGTGATCTTGTCTCCTTAACGATACACGACACTGCGCTACGAAGATATATTTTTCTAAATATCACATATATGAGACCGTTTTAATTTTGTTAAAACAATATATGAAAAATTAAAACATTTGATCTAGTTTCACATGTCTGTTTTCGAATTTTATAAAAATATCTCTATTCTAAATACGGTAAACTAATGTAGGCTATATTTTAATGTTTTGTGAAACCGGTTTCAAGTGTTTTTCTTTTAAATGTATTGTATATTTTTGTTTAATGTTATCTTCTATTGAAGTCTGCATAATGGTCAGCTGTTGCGGCTGCTACTGTAGTGTTACGTACATGGTTATGGCTTAATGTTTTGGCATGATGTCCCAGTGACGACATTAAAATTGTATGCTTTTTATCCAAGTGTGTTTTATTTTTTTTACATCTTACGTTTACCTTGTTTGCATGCATTAGTTACTGTGTCGAGGAGCGCGGATGGTTGCAGAATTCACGTTTTTTGTCGGGAAGAAATGTACGGAGTGATGGCGTTTTTGTGAATTTAATTGTGAATTTGAACAGGAGGAGGAAGAATGCTCGTCTGAAGAGAGCGACGACGAGGAGCCCGCGCCTCGCCGCCGCGGCAAGAAGGGGGGCAAGGGGGCGGCGCAAGACGCGCCCGCCGAGTGCAAGCAGCAGTAGACAACGCGCCCTCGCCCACACCCCCTCGTGCGCCCACACGCGCCCAGCGCAGTCCCTCGAATCAATGCTTTGTTTCTTTGCTGGCTACATTCGAACGCCGGCCGTCCACATTTTAAACAAATATATTTTTCTATCCTCCGAAAAAAAAATTAAAACGTAGTCACATTCCTTGTCTAGGTTAAAGTGAAAATTTCCGCCTTCAATCGTATTTTGTTCTATAATTATTTTTGCTATACGAAGGTGCTATTCTGTATCCATTTGAAACGGTCGGTTTCTTTAGTTTTATAAACGCCACGTTGGGACTTTAACTGTCTATAAGACTGTATGGTTAATTACGATGTAATCCATTCACAATTTTTTAAATTTAGCGTCGCTACTTATAAATATTTAGTGATAAAGTTCTCTTGTAACATCGAGTATGCTCTGAGGTTGCTCTTCGCAAATGCAACCCGAACGTGTATTTGTACACATTTTTAAAAAATTAAACTTAAACATTAAATTATTCTTCTTGTTTATAATTTTATACCTCACTGATAATATCTAATTATATATAGCTAAGTAAATGTAGTTTAAGAATAATCATTAAGGCGATGTCAAGCAAGTTGCTGTCTCAAGGTCTAAGTTAGGCCTTTGAAGTAAATTAAGGCATTGAAATGGTACGTATTTTAAATATTTCTAGTATTTTAAATCTATGCTAAATACGTAACCATTTGTTTTCTTTTTCAGTTTTAAATTAACCAAAACAGTGATTACGGTCAAGAAAAAATCATGTTTTGGAATAGAAAGAAAATTTGCACTTTTTTAATGGAAATCTTTCCAAGGTTAGTTTTGTATTAAATTTATCCCATGATTAAACAATTCCCATTAAATGATGACATAATACACCAAGTTACTGAGAATCATGATTGATTTGTTTAACATGCATCACCAACTGAGGCATTTTAATTTAGTATATTATAAATTTGGGAAACTTCAGTAGATAAATCTTATTTTTCGTTTACAGACCTGAAAATTTCCGATTCGCCTGTTGGACTTTCAAAATAAATTTGCAATCGTCTTTTAAGGTGAGTTTTCCCTTTATTTATAGGCATGTTTAAAAAGTACTGTAAAATTGTAATTTTTCTAGTTAGGAATTAAATTTGCATTCAATAAGGACTTTGTAAATGATGACATAATACACCAAATTACTGAGAAACATGATTGATTTCTTTTAACATGCATCACCAACTGAGGCGCATATTTAGGTTAAAACAGATTTTTTGTTTATTGTAGATTTTTAATTAAGTTTTTTTTTTGTTTAGGTTCTCGAGGTCCGTTGATGAAAAATTGCTTTGGATGTGAAAAGATTGTTTCAAGAAAAAATATCTAATTATTTTTATTTAAATAAATGTTTGTTGAGAACATTGTGTTTTATTATAAAATAATGGCGAAATGGGAGCACAAAATAATACACAACATATACGATGACCAATTTATTAACATTTCAAAGTAACATCTGTCTTTTCATAACACAGCGGTCAGATCTCTAAAATATACATTTCGCAAAAACGTACTAATAAAATCAGCCCATTGTACTGTTTTTAAGTACGACCAACTTAAGTAAATGTGAAAATAATTATACGATAAGTTCTATTAAAAATTTCTTAGCTGTAGAGCATGATGTGGCTGTACCACTGATTTCATTCCATAAAAAAAATACAGTTACATAAAATTGGGAACAAAGCCACAATATTCGTAATAAAGTATATTGGTGTATTGTCCAATAATACTAGGTCATATAAAACTGCAAGGAACTTAGCATTTAGTGGTTCCACTACGTTTTCAGTCTGACGATCATTTAGCACCAAATTGTCTTAAAATTACTCTAACACACAACTAAAGGGCAATCTATATCGCTATCATAAATACACGAAAATAGGGAATGATGCGATATGGTGTTTTGTAATGAACATTTCGTCGATCAATAAATTATCCTAACATTCGAAGGACACAACCATTTCTACACGTTTGGCAGAAAAATCTAACACGTTCAATGCCGACTCGCTGAGAGCCCAGAAAAAGTATACGGCATAAGAAACAAAATTTAGTGGCACGGAACGTGTTAATTATATAAACTCTATAAATACATGTAAATTTATAGAATAATTCACATAAATATCTATCATTGCTCATATTTATTAAATTATTTACCAAATCACACCATACAAAATTTTATAAAACAAATTCATATTAAAATTTTCCTAGCACTTGACATGGAGACTTTCAAAAACTGCATCAATACTGATGTAATAAAGGTAAAAAAAGCAAACATTTGTCTTTTTAACTTTCATTATTGCGATAATTCATCTTTTTATTTACTACTTCATTTAAAAAATATTGTACACAAAATCTCTTAATAGTGGATTTGAACGAAGTCAGGCTGTAAAATCTCACGGACTGTTAATACATCGCTTACAAAACATTACGATTTAAAAGTTCAGAGGAAGATTAAAAGATAAATACTAAATATTGCATTTCAATACTTTATCGTACACTCCGAAAAAATAGAAACCACATAAAAGTTACTTTTATTTAAAATTAGTGTTTAATATTTTCGCACCAGTTTTTTTTATAAAACATACTATATTCAATATATGAATATTTAATCCAAAAAACAATAATTCTCCAAATATATTCATAAAAAATATCCTATCATACTAAACTCACATTCTTTGAGATTTCAATAAAATTGGAGAAATATCAATCGATTTAATATTGGATAAAATTGACAACTATTAAATAAAAATTTTAAGTACTAAAAAAATAAAAACCTTTATTAAATTATGCGTAATCAAATACAGGTGTGCAAAAACAAACGTGCGAAAAAAATAATATCAGACATTGGCTGAAGGAAAACTTTGAGCTACTTACATTTTATATACAGTCAATAAATAAAATGACGTAATCGACAATTTTCTATATCATGTTTCGATATTAGGGATGGCCGATGTAAAAATATCGATACGAACATCGACGTCGACAAAAGTGATCTATTCGTAAAATAAATCAACTAAACCGAAGGTAATCTCGTTGTATTATCAAATTATTGCTTTCTATTCAAAAATATTTCAATATAAAATTAGATTGCTTGATTTAAATGAAAATAAATTCGTCGACATCGATGCGAACTTAATATCGATATTCACCGATTATCCCTTATACGATAACCGACGTAATAAAAGTTTGCGTGTAAACTGCGCGAGGCAGGGACATAAATCTCGTACATTCTGTTCCTGTCACGCGGGAGTCTTGCTTTTCTTCCCAAACGGGAGATGGATGCGTCTCTTCCTTGGCTTAGGAAGTCCCTCATCGTCCATCAAAGAGGAATCTGTAGACTCCTCTTCGGGGGGTGTATTACTAGATTGTGTGGCGGAATCCTGGTTATTTTCTAGGAGTGGTTTCTGTTTAGTAAAAGTGTTCCTAGGCGGTGGTCTGGGGTCGTCGGGATTGGCGACT
>NW_013526359.1:4134318-4142301 GCF_000836215.1 Papilio polytes
GCTCGTACCTCCGCTCCTCCTCGCGCTTCTCCTCCGGCCGCCGCTCGCGAGCCTCTTGAGCTAGGCGCTCTTCAAGTTGCAATCTGAAACATTAATATTACTAACATCAATGTAAAAGTTTAGATAGATGGATGTTTGTTAGAGTTTGTAGCTTAAACTAATGGACGGATTAAGATGAAATTTGCCAAAGATAGAGATGATAGTCTGGAAGAACACCTAGGCTACTTACTTCTGTTTTTATAATTTCACGTGGACGGAGTCGCGGGCGAAAGCATTGTCTTATAAACATTTAGGAACACTTACACGGAAAAGAGTATTACAAGACATTACATTGTACATAGTTTGTATCCGACTTGAAGGACCATTAAGTCCTAAAATATTTAACAACTATTAAAAAGGTTAAATTGTAATTTCACTATATTGTAAAATAAATGGATTGTATAAAACGTACCTCGCCTCAGCGAGTCTCAGATCTAGAGGATAGTGAGGTGCGTCGTGTTCTTCGCTTCCTGATGAATCTTCGCGCCAACCGAAATTATCGGCCACTGGAAATTGTACATCATACACATTCATACAAACTATTAAATACATCTAAATACAAACATCAATATTTTAACTAATACACCCATATTACTTACATTAATACTTTTTTATAATCTTTTTAAATTAGCTTCAGTCAACATTACCAAATAAATATTACATTTATCTAAATTTTAACTTATACCCTTGTTACATTAAATAATTCTTTAGTTTTGTTACATTAACCAAAAGCATGTATGAAATAGTTTTATTTTAGTTTAGGCATTATTTAGTTATTAATCATATACCAAGCAATAATTTTATAGTACTATAATTCTTACCTGTAATGTTGCCATATAAAGCAGCTAGTCTATTAAAAGTTTGCAACACTGAGGGGAAGCTATAGGCAGGAGAAATAAAACAATATCACAATCGTCAAAAGCTTTCAAACGTGCAAAAGATAACCTACAAAATACTATAGATAAAAATGTTGCAATATTTAAAAAAGTAATAAAAAAGGACATACACAGATGACAATCACAATGATTATGAAACAAAAATAGTTAAATACATGTAAAATGCATTGACATAGTCCAACAAAGATATCTCACCTGGTGGGCAAAAGAAAAACTAATTTATAACAGCTTACTAACGGTATGTCAATGTCAAAAAGTGACACAAGGTTTTTTTTTATTGTAACTTTCATATAATGATTTTATACAGGTGATTCTTAACAGATGGATCAACGCTTTTGTAGGAGTATCGGACTTCATTAGCTATCATTTAAACGCAAAGTCCGTTTCCCGATTTTTAAAGTTATTTAAAATCACCCTGTATATTTTCTGTCCGAACCAACTGGTTACCTCTCAACGGAACAGATATCCTTGTTTGACTATACTAAGTAAGTCCAATGTCATTTGACAGTCCTAATTTGTATTTATGACAAAGAACCGAAACGTAAGAAAATGTTAGGCCCTTAGGCAAATTCCTTAAAATTAAATCTAGAACATTCCGAAAAAAGTACCTGAAGAAAAATAGTAACATAATAAATATTTTAAATCTTTACTTAAATAGTCAAAGTTAGACTTACCTAGAATTCCTAATTTGTCTATAGACTACATAGAAATAGGGTTGAAAACCAGATTTTACAAAGGCAATATAAGACTACACAAGGCCTTGACAAAGTGACATTCGATTATCGTCAAAAATGTATGAACATTCAAGTTAAGTCGAGTCAAATTATATCTATACATTTTGCCATATATTGTCGATTCTACTAGCAATATCGCTAATCGAAAGTCACTTTATCTAGGCAAACGAATAAAACATCATTATACTGGACTATGTAATAAAAAAAAATAAAACAGAAGGGGATACATGCAATGATAAACAACCCAAAACCCAAAGCGAACATTTTCCGATACATACATGCTTTTGGTAAATAGATTTTATGAAACAAGTTTGTGCATTTTTATAAATTTATACGTGAAAAGAAACGCACATAAAGCCTGAAAGCTTTCTATCGATTGTGATAGTATAGGTAAAAATATATTTATTTGATAAAAATGATACAATCCTTCTTATAAATTAATTTAAAATTACAAATGCTTCATTCTAAAAATGTTGCCAATACTTTTCAATTTGACATCTGTCAATGTTGCCAGAACTAAATATAAAATTTCTAACAAACATTTATCCAAAAATACTTTTATAATTTAATACATTAATGTCATAGATATTTGTATCACATTTAATTAAAAAAGCCTTATACAGATCTCTTTGAGGAACACATATTTTTAAAACATATAGATTCGAAGACGTAGTTTCATATTTTATATGATATTTCTTACTAATACATAATAATAAAAATAATATATTTAAATAATCACTAATAGTTACTTTTATAAATATTCCTATAGTATTTTTTAAGATAGTGTTGCCATAAAATGCTGCATTTTGTATCAATTAAAATTAAACATAAATTATATAGATTGTTAAGTGTTTGATGATAAAAATGTTTTTTTTATTGTCATTGCCATTTCAAAAGCTGCTATATTTTGTACTAAAAATTAAGTACAATAAACTATAATTCTAAATTGTTTGAGCGCTATAAACCTACTAAAAGCATTAAATAAGATTATTTACTAAAATTAACCTAACAATTAGTAACTTATGGTAACTAAAAAATTGATTACATTTTTTAAAAATTAAGTTAGAAATTTTTGAAGATTTTTTTGTTTTGTTATGGAAATGCAGTAATTAGTAGATAAATAAATAATTTTGTATGTTTTAACTTAAAGTATGAATTGTAAGTTAAGTTAGTAATAAGTTAAATAATGATGGAACTTTAACTATTAGCGCGAAAACAACGCTACAGTAACATTTATACGCATTTTCGTATTTAATTTAATACATATTGTTATTTATTGTGGTTTATGTATTTGTGACTTAAGTTTGTTGAATGTTTTAGTTTTTTTTTATATTTATTAAAACCTTTCCTCTTTATAATTTTTTTGTCAGATTTAAATGTGTATCGGCAGTGAAATTTTGGAATAAATATAGTTAATTTTTATATATTACTAATACATTTTTATCAGGACTTGGCTTTTATGTAATTAAAAATGCGACGAACTTAAAAAAAAACTATGAAGAAACAAATATAAGTAGTGTCTTTTAACAAAACCTCTTCTAAAAACTCTCTATTTTTCCATGTCTTTTGTAATAATTTATCGTATTTTTTTGATATTATATTAATTTCCTAAATAAATTTAATACATTTAAAATTTTTAAAATATGACAAATTCAAAAATTGGTCAAACATTTGTCAATATAAAGCCAATGTAGTACATGGTATGGCGAACGTTGGCCCCAACACGAGTACAGTTCAGTTCACTCGACGTGCTCGTGAAAGATGGACGCGTCGTCTAACTTACCGGAGCCGCAGATCGACACGTCGTCGCCCACGCTCAAATCATCTTGAGAACTGCTCATTCGAACTGAAAAACAAATTACATATTTTATTTAATAACATAAGCTTCAAAAATAATCAACAAAATTAAAACATACTGCATTATACGTTTTTTATATAGACATGCATTGATCTGACTCGAAGGACCAAAACGCTTTTTTATACTACCTGTTCCCATCCGCAATAAAATACAAAAACTTTATTTTATCTATACTATTATAATAAAGCGTAAACACACACGTCTTTGTTGCCCAAGATGTCAGCTATTACAGCATATTTTTGAATCATTTTTTTTTTAATAAAAAGCCCTACACTTACGTCACGCTTTAGGCTATATATTTTCACGCCAAACTTAGGGGTAAATATTTTGGATAAAAACCCTAATGTAGGAAAGATACCATAAGTTGCTGCCAACATCAAAAAAGCAAGGTTGTCATCATGTCATGTCATTTTGACATTTGCTATTGATAATTTGACACATGTAAAAAAATAAAATTTTCATAATTTTATGCGGATGAAGTCGCAAGGAACAGCTAGTTATTTATATTTATAAAACATTCAATTACATATGTCAAAATTCAAATGCACAAAAACAACGAAGGCCATTGCTATTGGAAAAGATTTACCATTACCATGGCAATCTTATTTCTTTGCTATTGGCTTGTAGTTTTTGTCCCTTTCTCACATGACAGTTTATTTACTCCTGAGTTTAATACCGTGACAATACATAGCAAATAAAATAGTAAAATACATACTCTATGTATACTCAGTGATAAATGTTTTAATGGTGAAAGAATTAAAATCGTACCAGTAGTTTTTGAGTTATTTCAATACATACAAAAATACAAATCTTTCCTCTTTATAATAATATAGATATGTACCTCTGCCTGTCTGTCGTCCGTTGGCAGTCCTATAGAGCGTGCTCTCGAGGAACTGCAGACCGTTGTTATTTATTATATTAAAACCGCACAAACGTTCAATTTGCTTCCATCGGTGCATTCTCTCCTGGAATACAAAAACAGTAATTAATCCAAAATTTAACTATAGCATATTAGTCAGACACGTCATCAATATCCTGAGGTTGTAATTAAAATATTCATTTCCACTTAGCAATTAACCGCGGCAGTGAAAATAGGCCCTAAAGTATATGAAGAGCATTTAGGAGACTAGTTCTTCAGACCTTTCCTTGGGTTATCTACTTTTTTATTATTATAGGATGGCAAACTAGCAAGCGGCCACCTGAAGCCGCTATTTCCTCTTCCTATGCGTCTCCTCCACAGTCAAATCCACTTTTCCTTCCTATCCCTTTTTCTTAAGAAAAGGGAAAGACACTTAAATGATACAAAACGCGGAATTACTTCCACTTCACGCCTGTTTTTTGTGGTATTACACCGGACGAGCCCTACAATGCGAAGATTTTTAATGTTCTAGCATTGTTAAAAATATCTATACTATCAATAAAAATTGCTAAAAATCAGTGTAAATGTTAAAACCTGTAATTCCTGTGTGACTTCGTTGAGCGCAGTGCGCGCTTCCACAATGGAGCGGTCCACGTCGTCTATGGACTTGCCGTGAGTCGATACAAACGCCCCCACCAGGCTCGACCTCTTCTTACGTAACTTCTCACACTGAATACCACAATTATATACAATCAAAACAATATTTTCTATTATACTTCATAGTAATATTACAAATACGAAAGTTTAGATGTATAAAATGATAAAATTCAGAAATATCTATAACAGTCTGGAAGAATACATAAATCTCTTGCGTAAGCTTGTCTACTCGTAAGTTAAAAAGCAACCCTAAAATTTATTGCGATTATTTTCAATTTCACTTACATAGTTCACGGCTGAAACTTCAAGTGAATTATCAAACTTTTTAGAACTATTCATCAGACGTTTTAAATAAGGGCAAAGGCGTCAAACTATACAATATACAATTTCTTCAACAGGTAAATTTGACAAAAACTTTGGTCGTTTCCAAGCTCTTCTTGTCTCTTAGACAGCTCCTCCCGACTAATGTTACTCCAGAATTGGACGGTCATGATCCTTGTTATATGTGCCATCAAAGACATTTAAGAAATACATAGACTAGGCATAGTGAACAAAATTGTCCATTGGTACTTTCTCTAAAAGGTACTACATCAGTTGTAAAGTTTAGTCGTTGTGCTTGTATTGACATGTGACAAACTAAACATCGTTTAAAAATAAAATTATAAATATTTAACTATTTTTTAAATACTCCTATTATATCATTAGTGAGGTTATGTTATGTTACAAGTGAAGTGTCACTATGCCTACTCTATATTTTTTTTAATTTCTGGTCATCGCTTATTCTTTATAGAAAAAAAGAGACATGTGTACAAATACAGGTATACTCACAGCCTCTCTCGCCTGCTGCAGTTGGAGGTCAGCTTGCTGCTTCTTCCGAAGGTACGCGCGGTTCTCGACCTCGTGTGTGAGCTGCAGCCACTGCTGCAGGCCGGGCGGCGGCGCCCAGCACCTGTCCTCTAACTCCCCCTCCGCGCGACGGAGTTCCGCCCTTAACATCTGAGTAAAAGAGTTCAAAATTGTAAAACAACAAAATCAACTCTATAAAATCGATTACTCGTCTATTGTATTCTGATATTTACAACTGTAAAGATTTTAAAGGGAAGATAGCTGAATATTTTATGCTAGTAACACATAAATCTATAGTTCTAGACTGGGTAGTTACTGTATACGACTATAATAAAAAATAAACACACCAGTGTGTGAAGTGGCCTTAGTTATGTAAGAAGTCAGCAACCACAGCATTTTTTAAATAATTCTGTTTTCAACAAGCCCTACACTAATGACACGCTTTAGGCTATATATTTTCAAGCTATTAAATTTAAGTTGTAAATAAATTAGAAAATAACTGTTATTTGGGAAATGGACGAAAACTGCAAGCTGATAGCAATAACAAATTAAAGTCGCTATAGTTAGCCATAAACAATACTCAGCCAATGTTAAAGGCCATCGTTGTATTTGAGCATTTAATTTTGAATTGCAATTGAATATTTTACGAAATGTAAACAACTAAATACGGTTTTTTCTAATTTCTTGCGAATGAAGTCGCACGAGAACATCTAATCAAAAATATTTCTAGTCTTAAATATTTTTAGTCGTCATTTATTGATATTAAATATTTGTGAGCAATAAAGAAATGACAAGATAAAGGTTTTAACTTAATTTTCTATACATAAATATGAATTCACCTCAATTTCAGCTTTGAGCGTAGACACTTCTAAATCTGAGGAGGCGGAGTTCAATAGGGGCGTGTCTCCCGCTTCACGTAACTTCTTCTCTAAATTACGTTTCTCTGTTGTGACGCTCTCCTGAAATACATAGAATACTTCATTTAACAAAAAAAAGCAAAAAAAGACCTGAAATTCGACTTAAGGTAAAAAAGGTTGTAGACTGGAAAAGATGAGCTATTGAGTTATTTTATTTACCCGTAAAATATTTAGGTATACAAGCTCTTCTTACGAGTCGAAAAATGTAAACTAGTTATAAAAAATACTTTGAACAAGAACCTACTAAAAGTATCTGCCCCCTTCTCCCCATCTTAAACTTAGTCTAGATATAGTTTTAAATCGAGAATAAGACTTAAGATTTTAGATTTAGGAGTTATACGAAGGAGGATTAAACATACTAGTATTATAAATGCGATAGTTTAGATGGATGGATGTTTGTTAGAGTTTGTAGCCTAAACTGTTGAACGGATCTCGATTAAATTTGGCATGGATATAGAGGATAGTCTGAACACTTAGGCTACTTATTTTTGTTTCTTTGAATTCCAAGCGGACTTAGTCGCTGGCAAAAGCTAGTAGAATAACAAAAAAAGCATAATTTTGTGCGTGGGATGTCACATGTTTCGTACAAATGATGCAAGCCACGGTAAGTGATTTAATACAATTTGAACTCTTCTGCCAGGAAATATAAACTATAATTGGTTCTCAAATTAACATGTACATACTACATGTGTGAAACGCATGTGTGTTTCTTAGAAAAATATGACACAAGAATAAAGTTTATCTACAAGTAATTGATAAGTGGTACTTAAGGACTTTGCACTTAACGTAAGTTCTTTCTTAGAATTTTCATTAAATTACCTAACAAATTATGGAAATTCAACCAGGAGCGAAGATACGAAAAATATAGACGAATTGATAACCTCCTCCATTTTAAAGTCAGTTAAAATATACCTATTCCAAATTGAATTTTGACAATTGCAATTGAGAATTTGACAAATGTAATCAATAAAATAAAGATTTTACAATTTCATTTATGCGAATGAAGCCGCACGAGAACAGCTCGTTATACAATAAAGTTTTTTTTTTATTTAAAGTTTATTCAGACCTGTTCCAAGCGCGCTTTTTCTAGCTCCTTCTGCATATCATCAAGGGCCATCTCGGCCTTCCTCAGCTGCTCCATGTCTCGCAGCATCCTCTGCACCTGCGAGCGGCTGGC
>NW_013526359.1:4144813-4157850 GCF_000836215.1 Papilio polytes
AACGCAATGTTCAGCCAGTATGTTACCTGAAAAGATTATATATGCTAGCTGTTTGAGCAAAATTTATTCACGTATGAACGGTTACTTCGCAGAACAATGTCTTGAACACGTTTAATTTATGTAATTAAGTACAATTAGCGCAATTACTGCGAAATTATATACGCCTGAGAAAAGAATAACACCAAAATATACCGACAAAAAGTTTTAATTAGGTATCGAAGCGGGTTTCCTACCTACATTTCTTTGTTCTCTATTTCTTGATTTAATAGGTAAGTGAAAGAGATAGCAATACATTTTGTAATAATCTTGACACAGTACAGCTATGTTAGTACTGGTGTTATCACAGCATTTTGTACGAGTCTGATTTATTGCTTAATCGACTATGTAATAATATAATAATCATACTAATATTATAAATGCGAAAGTTTAGATGGATGGATGGATAGATGGATGTTTGTTAGAGTTTTTAGCCTGAACGGCTCAACCGATTTCGATAAAATTTGGCATAGATGTAGAGGATAGTCTGGAAGAACACACAGGCTATTCACTTTTGTTTTTTTTTTCAATTCAAGAGTCAAGAGTCGCGGGCGAAAGCTAGTCGTATATAATGTAGAACTAATGTAACAAAATTTACCGATCGCATTGTTTTGTAATCGTTTTGAACATTTTCTCGTTTGATAGTTATTTCAGTGAATTTTATTCATCGTAAGTATATTTTACTGTAGTGATTTTATTTAGAACATATACAAGACTAGTGTCCTTCCTAACTTTGTCCACGTGAAATTTAAAAATATATGTTACTCAGCGATAACGTAGATTTCTAATGGCGAATGAATTTATGAAATCAGCCTTGTAGTTTTTGAGTTATTTCAATACATACAAAAATGCCAATCTTTCCTCTCTATATTAGTACAGATAATAAAAGCCTGCCTATCATTATTCTATGAAAAGTACAACAAAATCACTTCGAAACTTAGATTTAAAGTAATATTTAAGTTACATTACTAAAATGTATTTTTTTACTCTCGAGCATTGGTTAATGTCATGTCGTGAGCACTTAATGACGAGTATAAAAAGCGAGTTTATTACTTGAACGCCTCGACACGCTGTTTGAATAATCACATCGTTTTTAAACTATCTTAAAATATTTGCAATTTATTGAAGGGCACCTTGTGTTGTTAAGATTTACTGCCGCACTCAGGGTTGTTGAGTAGACACTAAGGAAGGATACACGCTTTGTTTATTTAAAATGAAAAATCTACATGGGACGACTGTGTAAGTTACTATCAAACGTTTCTAAGTGTGCAGTTTTATTTTCAAAGAATATACAAGTTTTGGCAGCAATATATAGTGGTGCAGTCATGATCGCATAACATGTTCAATTACGTATGTTCACATAATATGGTATACATCTATTCAAGTATCTTGGGCGTTCAAGATCAAGCATACGTCTCTTTACGTATATGTCTCTGTATGTCGTTACAATAAACATTGTGTTCTGCAACTTACTCTATGCCAAGATGACAAGATACATGTTACCCCTAACAATATCCTCCCCAATATCAAAGATATTACAGATATCCACACTCTGTGCATGCTATGAGCTATATATATATACCTTCATCGATTACGGGTATTATAAGATTCAAAATTTATAGCTGCTCGAAGTTATCAACACACACTACTTAGTTACATAGAATGTCAACAATCACAGAACATTATCGAATAACTCTTTTTCAAATAAAACGCCCTATGTATACGACGAGTTAGGCTATATTATATTTTCACGTCATTAAACTTGGGAAAGATAAAAATAGTAAAAATCCGTCATCCAAGATAGGAAAAAACTACAAACTAATAGGATCAAAGAATCAATGTTGCCATGGTAACGGTAATTGTTATCTAATGTCAAAGATCTTTGTTATTATTTGTGAATTTGAATGTTGACATTTGCAATTGAAAATTTCACAAATCTATACTATTATAATAAAGCGTAAACACACACTTGTTTGTTGCCTAAGATGTTGGCAATTACAGCATATTTTTGAATAATACTTTCTTTAATTAAAAGCCCTACCTTACGACACGTTTTAGTCTATACATTTTCACGTTATTAAACTTAGAGGATAAACAAATTGGTAAAAACCTTGATGTGGGAAAGAGACCAAACAGTACAAGCTGCCAACAACAAAGAAGCAAGATTGCCATAGTAAGGTAAAAGGTATTTTGACATTTGCAATTGAGAATCTGACGGTTGTAAGCAATAAAATAAAATGTTATAATTTCATGCGAATGAAGCCGCATTGGAACAGTTAAAAATAATGATTTTATAATTTCATGCCGATAAAGCCCGTCGGGAAACTCTAGTGTTTTAATAAAGTGCTGCTAGTGATTTTTTTCAGTTACCAAATCATTAGATTATATTAGTTTGCTTTGTAAAATCGTCCTTTAATATATTTAACATTTGTAGATATATGTATGTATGTATGTATGTATGTATATGTATAACATCAATACAATTGAAAACGGGGACGTACCTTTCGGAGGTCCAAATAACACAACGTCCATAGCCTTCAAGGCGAGCTTCTGTTTATGTATAGGGTCCTTAATGCCAAGGACATTGCTCAGGTACTGCATATTGTTTACCGCCAACCTGTAAGTTAAATACTTATTATAACTCTCGGTTATTAAAGAAAAGAAACCCTTATCGATTGTTTTTTTGAAAAAAAAAAGCAATAAAATATATACTTTATAGATAGTTTCTTTGGTATATAAAAATCATACAAATACCAAATACTGTTCGTGTTATTTTATACTAGCGTTCACTCGAGACTCGGTGCGCGTGGATTAAAAAAAACATTAGTAGCCTTTGTGTTTTTCCCGACTATCCTCTACATCTATGTCAAATTTCATCGAGATCCGTTCAGCCGTTTAAGCTACAAACATCCATCCATCCATATACCCCTTCGCATTAATAATATTAGTAAGAAGTATGATTATAAAGTGCAAACGCACACTTTTTCGTTATAAAGAACTAGCTGTTCCCGTGCGACTTCATCCGCGTAAAATTATAAAAAAATAATCTTATTGTTCACATTTGTCAAATTATCAATTGTAAATGTCAAAATGACATGACATGATGTCAAACCATAGCAACCTTGCTTCCTTGATGTTGAGAACAACTTATGGTCTCTTTCCCACATGGGTTTTTATCCAAAATATTTATCCTTAAGTTTGCGGGTGTAAAAATATATAGGCTAAAGCGTGACGTAAATGTAGGGCTTTTTATTAAAAAATGAATTATTCAAAAATACGCTGTAATTGCTGACATCTTAGGCAACTAAGAAGTGTGTGTTTACGCTTTATTATAATAGTATAGATAACAGCAATCGCAGTATGTTTTTGAATAATCCTATCTCTAAACTAACGACACTTTAGGCTATATATTTTCACGCTATTAAACTCAGAGAGTAAATAATTTGGAAAAACATCTGCGAAAGGGATCATAAAGTACAAGCTGACATCAAGGAATCAAGGTTGCCATGGTAACGGTAATTGTTATCCAATGTCAAAGGCCTTCGTAGTCATTTGTGCACTTGAATATTGATATTTCCAATTGAAAAGTACACAAATGTAAACTCATATAGTTTTTATAATTTCACGGAAAAGCTCTTATATCATAAAATAGAATATTTTATTTATTAACCTGGGTAATGTGGCTCCAGTTATCTTGTGCTGCAGAAATAGAGTTCTGTATTGCGGCAGGTCAACCGACTGGGACAACCATTCCACCGTCTGCTCCGTCGTCCAATTGTGAACCTGGAAATATACGAAGTTTATATCAAAACAGCTAGCAGTACAGTAGCTTTGGCCCGCGACTCCGTTCGCGTGGAATTAAAAAAAAAACAAAATTGAATAGGCTATGTGTTCTTCCAAATTTCATCTAAATTCGTTCAGCAGTTTAGGCTACAAACTCTAACAAACAAATCCATCCATCTAAACTTTCGCATTTATAATATTAGGATGAAGTATGATTTGTGATAAAACAAGAATTTACAATAATTAACTTTTTAACGACTATCTGTTTCTTCTATAGTAAAAATTAAGAACAAAATGTTAACCGTTGCCTATTTGTAGATACAAATAAACAAAATAACTTGATAGGATATGTTTAGCGCTTGGTAGAGCACTAAGAATTTTAGGTCTATCGATAAAAAATAGGCTATTTTAAATACATTAAAGCATATCCGTAATTCTAGCACCGAGCACATCTTTAAGATAAATCTTCCTTTCTTAAAACAATCCTGGCTATTGAAACATTGTGTGTAGGCTTGTGAAATGCTACATTAGTATTTATACCTAACACAGTGTGTTCCATATTTAGGGTGTAACAGAGTATATCAAATAATTAAATAACGTATTTAACTAAACAACGTCTAACCCCATTTATTGAGGCTGTAACTATTGTTTATGTATAATTTAATTCAAATTTAAGCCTAGAAATTACTTCTAAAATATCTCTACAATCTTATTTCTATAATCTCTACTCACCTCTGATCTAAGCCAGGCCTCCCACAACTCCTTAACAGAAATGTGCATATCATCGTTATGATGGAAGGCACGCTGTCGCTTCTCATAGCCGCTGTCGTACTGTAACTCTTCACGGAGGAACTGGAACACGAGAGATAAAGTAAATCAGTACAGGATATTATTGGATAGGATATATACGTCAATATTTGTAATCTAAGAACATTAGAAATACTATAATAGTGCCCATGTACGGATTCTGACGTTTTGTCTAAACATTTTACAACGTAAATATGTAATCAGTAACTTTTTCCAGCGACTTTGTCCGCGTGAAATTAAAGAAGACAAAAGTGAGTAGAAAATATGTTCTTCCTGACTATCCTCTATATACTCGTATTTGGCAAATTTAATTGAGATAAGTGCAGCAGTTTAGGTTACAAACATCCATCCATCCTTATAAAATTTTGCATTTACAATATCCGTATATTACTTCTTACTTATATTATAAACCTTACTAGGTTGAGAATTTGTTACAATTCTCGTAGTGGGAGTCAGGTGCGCTAGTTTTTGAGCCAAGGGGACGTCAAATCAATTGCAAAGATGAAACGGCAGAAATAGATATCATAATTCACAATAACAAAATAGATACAACAGTACTTTGATTGTTGAAAATATGAAAAAATCATATTACTTTTTTCATATACGTAACGAATAGATGTCCGTATTACGTTATTATATTGACATAAACTGTTCCTCCCAAGATACATTATAAGGTTTGAAGAGTTATTTATAGCAATATTAAGAAAAAAAAACAAAGACGTAAATGCAGAAGTGTTAAAGAATTATTACAAAGAACTTCCTTTTTGAAATCGATTAAAAAACGTCGCAATGGAAACAAAAAGAAAATATAAAATGACTTTATAATATCATGGACAAACTAAACTATACATTTTAATAAGAATTAAATCGGTAAAAAATCTTCAAAAGTGCTGTAATGTGGTTATACTTGTAATGATCGTTTACTTTTTGTCTAACACTGGCCTTGAATTGTTGGTCGTTGACTCTTAATAGTGTATTGTTTAATCTGTATATATTTATTATCTGTGGTTATAACATACTTCATATTGTTTATACCCATATTATACTAATAAGGCCGGGCATGCCGCGTCAACAATTGTAAATGATTTTACCTATATATAATTTTGTTACGCCTGAAGGAAATAGTTGAAATAAGGCCAAGCGATAACGACATAATTATGCAACGAGATGTTGCATATTAATATTATTCAAACACAATGAAACAAAACGCAGCTGCAGATCCGAACTTAAAACTCTACGCCAAATATGTAATTCGTTACGTCATTATGTTTACAAAAAAAACATACGAATCGTTCAATGCTCATGACTTGCAAAATCATTACTTGGTACCAATTCTTGTCAAATGCCCATTTATTTTTAATTAGATAAGGAATGAAAATGGATCAGAATAAGGACTCTTAGTTACTGGATTAATTCAAATTAATCGTATACTCACATCATCGCTCTCACTAAGGTCGACGTTCCCGTTGGCGTCGTCGTCGAGTTGACGATGCAGTTGTGTGATGGCCTCGAGACCGGCGCGGTCCTGTAGACACGCAGGCTCGTTGTTACACGCCTCAGTAAGTACTGAAAAACAACAAAATGACGCCTTTAAAATTTACAATAGAAAAATTAGATGCCAACAAGAGAGATGACTGTTTTATTATCTACTAGCTGTCGCCCACGACTTCGTATGCGCGAAATTAAAAGAAACCAATGCAAGTAGCCTATGTGTTTTTCCAGACAATCCTCTACATCTAAGCCAAATTTCATGGAAATCCGTTCAGCCGTTCCGGCTACAAACTCTAACAAACATTCATCCATCCATCTAAACTTTCGCATTTACAATATTAGTAAGAAGAAAGATTAAACGAGTGACTGTGGCAGTTTCCTTGCTTTTGTTGGAAGTTTGGAAGAAAAGAATTTGACGGCCATTTTATCCTGACCTCAATATTGCGATTTCATTTTAATCAAGTACAATACAAATAATTTAGATTAATGGGCCAATACAGAAATCAATTAATTACCATTTAGTACCTTGACTAGCGGCATTAATTTGACAAATTCTAGAAGTTACACCAAGACTATTAGCGGTAATTAAACCAAGACAATTTAAGAAAATCGTACACTCACAGAACAGGAATAAATTCTTATAATCGTAACTAACTTCGCGAATTTGTTAAATCAATAATAATGATTGTCAAGAGCTTGTTTATTGAATTACGATCATCCATTTAGTTAGCGGCTTCACGCGGTGACGTCATTACCAACTAAAACAATCTAAAAATGCTTTAGGGGTTGGTAAATGATATTTTTTGTTGTAAAAACACTATTGTCAACTATTACATCGGTTCCAATTAGTAAGTAGTTAGAGTAAGTATAGGATAGTAGAACCGAAAAACATTAACGTTAAAAATATTGTTTTTGAACTCGTATGTTCTCATTCAAACTCAAATATCATGTACGCAGTCTGACATAAAAATGCGCATAAATCATTTTAAACGGAGGTCTTGCTTGCTTATCCGCTGTACGTTTAAAGGTCACAGACAAATCTTTAACAGATGCGACTTAAGATTTAAATTATTCGAATACATTTACAAAAATGTAATAACTACGCTAACCTAGAGAAAATAGACCCTAAAATCATTTGTTTTTTATAATAGAAGAGGGTAAACGAGCGGCGGGAACACAGAGGTAGTCAACGACGACCATAGACATCCGCGACACCAGTGGAACTACAGATGCGTTGCCGGCCTTTGAGGATATTGTAGGCTCGCTTCTCAAAGGACCTTAAGTCGTAGTGGTTTGGAAATACCGCCGAGGACAAATCGTTCCACAACGCGGCTGTGCGGAGCAGAAATTTCCGCGAAAACCACACGGTTGCAGAATGCTAACCATCAACATGGTAACGATGTTACCTGGCGGTCTATCGTGTCCTCATGTGTCTTAAGCAAAGAATACAAACCATAAAATGGATTAAGAAAAGTTCTATCTGTCACTATTTAATCTTTGACTGAGGAAAACGGTTTACATAGATAGGAAGTTAGCGAAACGATCGTTTATTTCTGGTACCTTCGATTTGCAACATTCAACACCTACGAATTTATAAATCAAGTCGTAGGCCGTACAGATAAAGGTTTAATGTGATATTGTAGGTCACTACACCGGTTGTATGGAACATTAAAACATGACACATCGATGTGGCGACCGTCATTAATGCTAGTTTTACACTAGGGTTAATGAAATAGAGCAACAAGACAGAACAGTACTAAATTTCATTGCACTTGTATTGACCATTCACACATACAAAATTTCTTTTTTTTTAAAAAAGAAAGCGAAATGGACAGTAATACACGTGCGTCAAGGTCAAAACTTAAAGTATAATTAAGGGCTGACGCCGATACAGAACCGTTTAATGTTGGCGGTAAGTATTTGTTCGTATAATAACAGTACTGGACTATCTAATGCTCTGTTTTAATGTACCCTCGTGTGAAACTAGCTTAATCGCCGTTGTAGCATGTATAGTACCTACTTTATCTAACAATACTAGCGTTGATAATGAAATCGTCGGTCGTCGTATCGACCGGATCTATGCAAATACGAGCTATCATATTGTAAAAGTTTAGGATCATTTATTGGACAGATAAATGTAACAATTCATCTTCATTTTCTGTGGTCAGTTAGCTTAAGAGCGAGTTTTTGATAACGAGTATCTTAGTATTAGATTAATTACTTAAACTAATTCAACAACTCTACATCAGTTTTAATAATCAGTCAATTTTTCCGATGTAGTGAGAAGTTCTAGAACCGTTTTAGAAGAGAAGGGAATTCAATGTTAATTTTTTTCAGCAAAAACGAGGTCATTGGACTTTCCATTTACAACAATAAAAATGTAATAGACAACATAATACACATTGGAAAAAAATAAAATGACAAGAATATATATTCCTGTCAAACAAATTATAAAACCGTTTCATGCTACGCTTAGCGTGAAATTCCACTACTGTAACATTTATATTAAAATATATCCTTGTCTCTCTTTCTTGAAAGGGAACAAGAGGGATAGGAATAAGTTGTTATGCAAGTGCTTCCGCAAAATCCACAGGTCAGCGACCCAGCTTCATTCACTGTTTTTTGAAATCTCAAATTTATTAGTCTTGCTTTGCAATGATTACAAAAGATACATTGCTACCTAAAAATTAAAACGTTTTATTTTACTAGTATTAGAATGACTGTACTTATTCTCTAG
Organism: Papilio polytes; assembly: GCF_000836215.1. Classification (NCBI taxonomy): domain Eukaryota; kingdom Metazoa; phylum Arthropoda; class Insecta; order Lepidoptera; family Papilionidae; genus Papilio; species Papilio polytes. The sequence continues at coordinate 4,153,668 of NW_013526359.1, forward strand.
AAAACAAAAGAAAATTCAACAATTTATACAAGATTAGATATATTAGAAACTAAATAATAAAACCTTTTAGTTTAATTTCGATGCATTATTATTTATATTGTCTTAATTCCTTTCATAAATTGACAAATCACTAAATTATACTGGAAGTCTATTTACCTAAATACATAGATATCACGTTTTTTCCTTATTACAAAACACTTTCAATTGTCTTGTTTGTTTCATATAAATTTAATAATGAATATAAAGATATGACGTTAAAAAAGTTTTAGTATAAAATTACTAATATTTTAAATTTCATCATGATAGTCGAATCAAAAATTAACGCTTGAACATTTATTTCAAATTAAAAATAACTACATCTGTTAGTTGTTAATTAAAACGTGATCCCGACTGAGAATTCCGATCGACACGTGATTACACTCAGAAACTACATTAAAAAAAAAATTAAAAATAAACACACAAACTAACGTTGCCGTATATAAGAGCATTTCTAAAGATACACAATTCATCCTGTAACCATGTGCCAAAGTCGTGATTATAAACAAATTAGACTTTAAGACAATAATTATAATGATTGAATTTCATTAGCATAAGTATTCGTTTTATATTAATGAGCCATCGTCGGTTCCCCAGTGCACTTGGTAATGAAACAATGTCAAGTGAAACGGAATCACGTGCCAGTATTACGCCATCCTATAGAAATTGTTACAAGCAATGCTCGAATAAACTATTTTCCTTAAACGTATGTTCTAATACAGGGGTGGTAAACCATTGGCACATGACACAATATTTTGCGCACGTCGATGACCCTAAAAACACTACGAAAAAGTATGAGTATCATAGGCATTATATAAAAAGCGAACACGATGTCATTACCATGCACCATGGAATTTACGTAATAATCAGTCAAAATTATTTGTCGGATCGTCTAAGATCGCATTGAACATTTCTTTAAAAAATGGCACTTTGATGCTTAAAGGTTCTCCACCCCTGTTTTAGTGATTTTTCAGTAAAGAGTATCATATTTCATGCGACTGTTAAACTCTTATCATCATCATTTTCCGTACTTATCCTGCTCTCGTAGTGTCGGTGCAATTGGTTTTTGTCCTCCAGGTAAGTCTATCATCCGTCATCACTCCATTCTTGATCATGTCACCCTTCACGCAACCTTTTTAGATTTTTTTTAGATTTAGATTAGATTTAGATTTAGATTTAGATTTAGATTTAGATTTAGATTTAGATTTAGATTCTTTTTAGGATTACTTACACCTACCCCAGTATACCTCTACATTGCTAACTAACATTCTTCTTGTACTTGTGATTTGTTACATGACTTTTGATCTTCATATTGTTAAACTTTTATCTATATTATTTTCTAAATTACGTAAAACATCATCAAAACTTGTGTAAGTCATACTAACCGTCTTTACAGTAGAATAATTAAAGAATGAGATCACAAGAAAAATCTCCAAGCTCAATAAATCAACACAACATCCACAATGAACGTACAAAGAACTCGGGAACGGCATTTAACTTCCCATCATTGGGATCAATTACTGTAGTGTGATGCAAGCCGTTTGTCAGCTTTAGGGCTGTCACCTCTTTGGGTTTAAATAAAATTCTTTAGGTTTGCTTAGTGCAAGACATCTTAGGGTCAGAGTGGTTGGACAAAGTTTTATTGTTCGTCTCACTTCAGAATCAAGTCGTCATTAGTCGTATTTTTGTTGTGCCGGTTAAAAGTCTACGGTTAATGAAAATAGGCAGCCCTAGTTATCATACGTCTCCGACGATATAATGGACTTGCGTGGACTTTGTTGTACCGCGAATTCATTTGAACAGACGACTTCAACTATATTTCACTTCAAATACTAAATGTTTTTGTTACGAATGGTATTTACGAGCAAAGTATGAAGAGAAACACTTTAGAATCATCAAATATTTAATACTACATTAAATAATTTGAAATTTAAGATAGACGTAGAAAGAACTAGAATTTTCCGTTTAGAATTTTTTGTACAAACATTTTCTCTTTAATCGTGTTATCGTGGTCAAACGAACAAGATAATATCACAGATAGCTTCAGCAAGCAATGATAAATGGCATTAACTATCCAATATACAATATTTGAACTTCAGAGTTCAAATCCAAAATATTCTGTTGAATGAAGAAAACAACATGACACGACTTGATAAAGCATGATAAAAATGACCACAGACTCGATGACAAAAGGTAATGGAATATATAAAACCATAGACACATTTTTCTATACACTGTACTAGTGCGCGCAAAATAACAATGATCTCAACAATGCCGTTAGAAAGCATTGTACTTGTGTGAGGGAAATATCCACTGATAAGGAAAAACGAGTTCAAAATATCAATAGAAGTAAGACATAGTATTCGGATATCCAAAGCATTTATACTAGCTTTTGCTGGCAACTTCGTCCGTACGATTTTAAAAAATTTACTAATAAAAATAACCTATTTCCCTCAGTGACAATGCCTCTGTTTGAGAATGTACAATTTTTCGAAATCGACCCAGTAGTTTTGAGTTATTTCAATACATACAAAAACACAAATCTTTGCTCTTTATATCAGTATCTAAAACTAAAACAGATCACAAAATGTTTATAAAATGTCGACTGTGTACTCACGATAAAATATAAACGAAATACTGACAAATAACCTTAACAAGTTCTTACAACAGTGATCTTTCATTGGATTTTTAAAGTAAACATCCGTGATCTTACAACATATGCCATTTATATACGTACACAAGTGTCCTTGACTCTACTTAGCGTGTTATAGTTTTTAATTTACCACAATTAGGGCCTGTCCCACCAAATTGTAAATTGTCTGATAACAATACAACGTCTAAAACATATGATGGAAATTTTGGATTTTGTTCCCTTATCTGACAGTGACGTCATTTTTAAGCTGAGCCTCTATCAGCTATTGGTGCGACAGGCTCTTATACTATCATATTGAAAACTAAAATTGCTGTTGCCATTCGAACAATTTGGTTTATAGCACTTCGGAAACTGTGACCTAGTAACCTAAATTATTACTGATTAACTGAAAGGTTACATTTAAATAGTCGCGTGGTTAAATAAACTGACTGAGACTATCGAGACCTTTCCTTTTCTATCTCTTTCACTTCAAAGAGAAGGTAAGAGACAAATGGTACAGGAGTTTCCATTGTTGACAGCTCTGGTCCATAAGATCTGTTTTGACAATACTTTCGTCCACCTGTTCGCAATAATAATAGTGCAATAAATAGCGACGCCGCAACGTATATAGAATTGTGAACAATCGACCCTCATTGCGAACACTTGCCAAGGCGAGTTTACATGTCAACTGCCCACCTTCCTTATTTGGCGGAAAGTATACTTGTCGATTTATCCGTTGAGATGTGACAAGACCTAAGTAATAGGTGTCAAACTTTTTATTTAATCTTTAGCTCAATAGTTAATTCAAAAGAAATCTTTACTTGTAGACTAAAGTTTACTGAAATAGGTGCATAAATCTAAAGCTAGTTATTTTCCTCTCAACACATCTTGAGTTAAAGAAACGCATTTTTTGATTTTTAAAATAAGCTCTTACAAAAAAACTAGTTTTAATATCCAATATAAAGTTGTGGATACAAATCAAACCTTAATTGGGTGATCAAAAATAAAAACAAGTCGTCTAAAATATACTTAACTTCATTTCGACTAAAATATTTAATTGCTATAAAATGCAAAACCAGTGTCATGTTACAAAAATAAACTTATTTATAATATTGTGATCGAAATTAATTAACAAACAATTAACATGCCAATTAAAACATTCTTATCTTATCAGATATATTTGACATTATTATATCTTGTTAGTATAAAAACGTTGAACCTGCACTGTACAAAGCATGTGTCTTACTCCGAAAGCAATGACCTCCTTTGCGGCCGACAATACTGGTTTCATGAAAATTGTTCGAGAACCTTCTAGTGCAACATCTGTGAGGCTATATCCTTGAGAACATAAGCCAGATGAATCACCTTACAAAGATCTTTACCAGGATTACAAACATTTTATAAGCTTCTAGCAATAATCAAGATTCTTACGAATGCTATAGCATATATACGAAATTTTTAAAGGAAGGCTTCATAAATATATGTAATTTATATCTTGAAAAACGAGTAGTATAA
>NW_013526359.1:4157871-4159185 GCF_000836215.1 Papilio polytes
AAATAGACTGGAACACATTACATTCAAACAAAATTATAAAAAATATGCTTCTTGCGTTAAACATGTGAAACAGTTTTCACATTACAAGCGCCAGCCGTCATCTATACGCGAAGATAAATAAACATTGAAAATGATTAGACAAAAATTTGTATACTAACGATATTTAACTATTTATTAGAAACGTTATAATTTTGGCGAGATTTCAGCGAGAATTTTTTATGAGTTAAATGAAATAATAATTGACATTTCTCTACATGTAATAACGTATTTATTTATTCTTCGAGTTTGTATACTGTTATTTGTGCGAGTTGTATTTAAGTAGTTAGTACATGTCACGTTTAAAGCATACACGAACAGTCAATAAGTAGAGTTATGCCAGAGAGATTATTAGTTATCCTACTTATTTTTTTATTCATAATTTACCTAAGTTTCATAATGTACCTAAGGTAATGAAGGAAAACATCATGATGAAACCTGCATATATCAGCGAAAAAATTGAAAGATATGTGTGAAGTCAACCAACCCGCACTTGACCGGCGCGGTAGACTATGGCCTAGTCATCGCCTTACTTAGGGTAGGCTCCGAGCCCCTCGGTGGGGACGTATACTGAACTGGTGATGATGATAATCTATTTAAGTCCAAAGTATAGCGAAAGCTGGGACATTTACTGTAACAAAGATTACATACAGTCGAGAGTCGAAATAAAGATAAAAATTAAATCCTACTAATATTATAAATACGAATGCTTAGATGGATAAATGTCTGTTAGGTCTGTAGAACTGATAACAGATCTCGATTAAATTATCACAGATGTAGAGGATAGTCTGGAAGAGCACATAGGTTACTTACTAAGGTTTTTTTTATAATTCCACTGGGTCGGAGTTACTGGTAATAGCTAGTCTTCACAGATATCATAAAGAGGAAAGATTTGTATTTTTGTATGTATTGAAATAACTCAAAGTCTACTAAGCCGATTTCAAAAATTCTTACACTATCAAAAGCAACATTGTCAGTTAGTAACAAATGCTATATTTTTTTTTCTTTTTTAATTTCACACGAACGAATTATCAATAAAGCAATCGCAGTTACCGGCACATGTGATTGCCTCACACCTTGCGTACTAAAATAGTACGTATGGGAAGCGATCCCGGTTCGCCTGTCATTGACAGCGAGTATCGCCGCTGACTCACATTTCGTCTGGTGCTGATGTCTGATCGTGACGTAACTTCTCATCTCCTAGTACTTGAAACTATTTAGTGCTGTTTTATATTAAACTAGGTGTTGCTTGCATACATTACATCATGGAGCCACAGG
>NW_013526359.1:4159305-4172758 GCF_000836215.1 Papilio polytes
AAAAAAAAGGTGTTGCTCGCGACTTCTTCCGCGTGGAGTTAAAAAAAGCATAGCCTGTGTTACTTAATGGTTCCGTAGCTTTTCAATGGTGAAAGAATTTTAGAAATCAGCCCAGCAGTTTTGGAGTTATTTTAATACATACAAAAATTCAAATATACAAATCTTGCCTCTTTATAACATTAGTGTATACTATCTATATAGTACAGACAAGCTGTTCCGGTGCGGCTACATCCGCATGAAATTCTATAAACTTTAATTTATTGTTAACATTTGTGAAATTTTCTATCGCAAATATGAAATTCAAATGCTCAAATGACAATGAAGGCCTTTCACATTGGATAAGAATTGTTGTTACCTTGACAACCTTGCTTCTTCAATGCTATTAGGTTGTAGTTTAGTCCCTATCTCGCATTACGTTTTTGTCGAAATTATTTACTCCATTAGTTTAATATAAAAAAATATATAGCCTAAAGCATGTCGTAAGTGTAGGGCTTTTTATTAAAAAATGGACTATTCAAAAATTTACTGTTATTGCTGACATCCTACCCTTAATTACATTAGTATAGAAGTACAAAATTATATTCATTTTACATTATAAAATTATTTTTATTTATAGATTAGTATAGAAGTATAAAATTATATTCTATGTATTCTTGTTTCTATTTGGTACCAAATCTTATGACTATATTTTGCATACACAAATGCATCACTCAAAATTTATAATAGTCTACAGCAGCTAATGCCTTTGGGTCTACTTGCCCGACGCAATGTTGATGCTGAAGACAGGGGACAAGTGAAAGTATGGCAGTGTTACATCTGATATCTCTGTCAGTCAGAGGAGTTCTATATGTTTTCTTCTTCAAAAGAAAAGGATGGGAGACATTGGTAAATTCAACTAGGCAGTGTCACACATACTAAAATAAAAACTCAACAAGTTAATAAATGCAATTTTCTTTAGAGATTCCTTCAAATATTTGGGATATCGAATTGTTAACATTGTTCGTCAAAAAAATGTTATTTCATTGCAAAGGAATTTTAGTACATATAATCTATAATGTTCATAGTTTGTAAAATATAGTGACCTCTTACTTGGAAAAACTTGAAGCAATAAAATGAAATAACAATGCCCAGTGTGACTATTCTATTATTATCAATCTATTTTTCAGACTTTGCACTATTAAGATATTGACTTAACCTAAACTTCTTTTTGGGATCAGTACTTATTTTGTCCCTAACCAACAACATGAGTTAACAAAAAACTTGGTGTGGGTGTAAAAGTGGTAATAAGCATCTGCTGAAATCTTACTAATTTTATAAATGGGAATGTTAGTATGTTTGGGTGAATATTTGAGTTGATTTGATTAGAATTTATCCCATAAACAGCTGAAAGGATCTCCTTGGAATTTGGCATATATTTGAGCATAATCAGAAGAACAGACAGGCTACTTAACTTTTTTTTTATCCCTTCCATACATAATGAAGGATAACAGCTGGTACTTCAATAGTATTAGGAGAAATGTAGTTTTAATAAGACTATTACTAAAACTTTGTAAATAATCTTTACCTTAAAAAAACATCTTTTCAAGGTTAGTGTATGAAAAATCCTTCAATTATGTTTTTATTTTAGATGCAAAAAAAACAAGCTTAACTTATGCATAATATTTGGACTTTTTGGGATTTTTTGGGATAACTTTAGAAAGCAATATTTTTAAATTTATCATTATTCACATTTGCAATATACGTGAATATTATGGCAACGTATCCGACTCCTTCCAGTAAAGTTGAACAGATGTTGTAAAGGTCATACATATACACATAACCTTAGCCCACAAAATAAAAAAATAAATGTCACATGATTGAATAAGTAACTATTCTAGAAAAATATGTAACAGTAGATGATTGAAGACATAAACAGGTGTCGGTTGTGGAAAAAACAATTGTTATTGCACTTACTAAGTTCGTTAGATGCCGAAACCGATGGATCGTTTACAAACGAGCTGCTGCGGCTACCCGGACCCCATTGTCTCCGACCGTTTTCTCTAGACTCGGTCTTCTCCGTATCATCACCTTTACACAGATGAAATGCAAGTACGCACCAATATAATACAAAACCGATACGCATCTTGATCTGTTTCACTAATAAAACAATTACACACAATAATTTTGAAGCACTCGTCGTGGACTGCACTCTATGGACATTCTATTCTAATATTCTACACTTTGTAAAGGATTTTTCAGTTTTTAGGGCCACATAATACACGAAGAAAACGTAAGACCGCAGACATTAGACGTTTGTGAAAGAAGAAAAAATTGAAATAATTTGACGTGGGACTTTTTTATTTAGTATAGCAACATTGGAAAAACATAGATTAAAAAACATGTTTTTAATGTTTTCAGTGAAAAGAAAACAGAGAAAACATTTCATGCAATTGAAATAAATAATTCAACTAAAAATGACCAAAATGGTTAAAACCAAACAAAATCCTAGTCTACACAAGTGTTGCAATGCTAAAAAAGTTGGTTAAAAATTGATCAATAGTTTTGTGACGTCGTATGACGAAATGCTATTGCTATGGTGTGTTACCAAAATATGTCAAATGACCTTGCTAGTTTGTAAACAATACCTTGGTAAAGAGTTCACTTTGATATAAGTTTACTGTTTTATTTCTAAATTGTTTTTAAAGAAAGTGAGTTTATTAAGGCTTTAAAGTGGCGGGTAACAAGCACAAGATGAACATCGATTTCGAGACTATGGCAGTTCTGGAAGAGGAATCTCAAAACGTATGTTTATCAATCTTCTTTGTTGTTTGTTTATAACTTTGGCGTTTACAATTGTTTTTTAATATTAATAATTGATGTGCTTTACTAAAAAAAAAATCCCTTCATTAAGTACCTTACCATTTAATCTTATCAAGCGAGAAAAAGATACGAAAAATTACTTCCTTGTCTATTTATAAAAATCGTAACACAATTTCCTCATTGATAGTAATATTCGCGCTTCGTTTGTATTGCACAACAAGATGAAGACTTTCATCATGGCCGTTTGGTGACTTACATTTATTAAAATGTCGAACAATGTTAAATGCCATAATAATATATTATAAGATTAATTTGGAACTATAGTATAAAAAAGTACAATCATTTTGTGCGCACATTTAACTTATCACATACAAATTTCTGTTGATAGAGATTTGTTTAAAAATCAGGTTAAATTTGTTAACAAAACTAGCAACTGTAACAATCTGTCATCAAATACTCAATAATATACATTTTCCAGGGTTTTCCAAACTGTTGTAATCAAAGTATCAGAAAAGAGATGTACAATCTCTCATTACAAGTCCGGTGTTATTTGGTCCTCTTCTTTTCCCCCCTTTTTGGGATGTGTTTTTTATGAAATATGAGACGGGGGTTATTTGCTCATCACAAATTTTGAGTGTTATTCAATTTATTTTATTAAAAGTAACCATTAGCATTTTAATTATTTCATTAATAACTAATGGTAAACAATCAATGAAGGATTACAACTGTTAAAAAGTTTTTATCATTAGTTTTCAATATAATTTTGCATTGAGAAATATTCTTACTAATGAACAAAAGAATTGTAACTTTTTCATGGATTTTTTTCTTTCTCAGCAATAATTTTCTTTAGAACAAATACATGAGGTAATAATAGTTACAAATTGAAAGACAGAGCCATCTATATTCATTTCGATTATTTTTTTTGTTCTATAAATGATGTAGCTTTGTAACCAACAACATTCTAAGCCTTGTACTATAGATGGCGCTATACAAAATTCATAACTCAACATTTTTTACAAGAAAAATGTAAAGATGAAAAAAAGATACATTCTGCTAACTTTAGACAGCACGATCTACGATGGCTAGAGATCTAGAACTCACAAAATCTTCAAAGACTATTTTAATTTTATGATGTTGAAAAGAATTACTGGTCTTTATTAAGAATTGTTCATGCTTTTGTAATCTGACCCTCCCAACAGAGTATTAGATTACTCACAGACACACCTTTGCTTTATCTGAGCAATTTTAAAAAATAAAACAAATAACACGTGCATTTGAAAATCGATCTTCCCTCTTTTGATTATGGTTTATTTTGCTTTACATGTTAACTTGCGATTTAGACTACAAAGCTCTTTGCTTTGCTTATCGGTATATTGTTTTACATTAGAAAAGAGTTCAATCAACTCTTTTACTAGTTTACTAGTAACTTATGCCTTATTATATATTCTTGACTATTTCAAATTGGGAATAAATGTTGGCGATTTTTTCAAATTAGTTGATCTTCGAGGTTCTTCGTGTTGTTAGTCAGTTCTCAAGAGTGGTAACATAATGTTGAATAACCTCTAGTTCAGGAACCATATCGTGAATTTACAACATTATCTTATCTCTCATTCTCACTGACAAAAAATATGAATGGAATTGGCAGCGAAAACCAACCGTTATATTTAACTATTCTAGTTTTTTTGCTATTCGAAGGTTTATTATGGCTATATTATAAATGCGATAAATGTCACACATGTACTTTTAGCTTTTGCTCGAGAAATCAGTCTGCATGGAAAAAAACTTAGTGAGGAGCATGTGTTCTTCCAGACTATATTTTACATCTGTGCCAAATTTCGTCGAGACTAGTTAAAATGTTTTGGATATACGACGAAACAAACGTCCAACTACATCCAAACTTTTGCATTTATAACATTATTATTATTAACATTATTTTCATACATAAATTTTGTAAAACTAATGCAATTTTTTTAATTGCCACGTATAACGGAAATCTTGAGACCTTGAATTAATTCAATTTAAAGTTATTTGACGCGTAGTTCGTAAATACTGCAAAAAATAACACGTATCTCATGCATTTACAATAAATTTTATAAAGAGGAAAGATTTGTATTTTCGTATATATTGAAATAATTCAACAACTACTAAGCCGCATTAAAAAAAATCTTTCACCATTAAAAAGCTACATTATATTCTTCATAACACAGGATATCGCTATATTATTTACTATGTTTTTAATTTCACGTGGAAGAAGATTAGAGCTAAAGCTAGTATACAATATTCATAATTGATTACTAATAAATTCCGTTGACCTCTTTTTTAGGGAGGGGGAGGGGAGAGCAGCTCTAGTAAAGGCTCCAAAAATAAACAAATACGACTATGAATGTGACCATAATGATAGCTCCCCCCTCCCTATGGGATGATCCAAATTGGGCTTAAACCTAACCTAGAACGCCGGCTAGAGGAGCCTGTGGTATATCATAGTCTCTGGTTTTTTTTTTAATTAAGATTTTTCATTGAAAGATATGGAAGAATAGTTTAAGACGTGTAACCTTGGGTGTTCTTTTACGTCGTACAGTTCCGACCTAGGACAGTTGCTGCGCAGTTATTTGCAACATTTAACTGCGCGACGATATCGAATCCAATCAAAAATAGACCTGCGTATTATTAATGCGCGGTTCACACTTAGCCATTACAGTTGATCAGTAGCGCTTAATAACTAGACTGGAAATCAACTGGCACAGTGTGAACGCTAACTGGTGCCAGTAAGTCCATGTAATCTATGACTGGCCGTCGTAACTGTCCAACTGTATTTGCCAAGTGTGTATCGCGCATTATGTGTGTCCACCGTCTTTCACGCCTTACGTCTTACGTGACTATCTTCTTTCTTCTAAATTCCATGCGCACGGCTGTTGCTGACAGCGACAGATTAAAAATTCTTGTAACCCAATTTAGCCACAGTGTACCAAATTAGGTAACGCTATGACGCAATTCCTAAATTGCGTATTCCTGTACACTTGATTAGGTAATCACGAAATGGAAACATGGTTAAACAGACTTCAAAAACTCATTTTATAACATGAGATACATTTTTCAATTTTGTATCTACCATGTTCATCCATTATGTTAATGAATTGGTTTATACAAAATATACGACAAATAAGTGTGCTTCGAAAAGCTCGAATAATTTGGATGATTGTGTTATCAGTGTAATTAATAAATTCCTACGTTAGGTATATTTTCACACTTTTACCTAAATACTTGAATTAGTTATTCATCATTGACGTATCTACGTAATTCAATAAAATATCGGTAGGTATAAACTGCATTCAGTTACTGTACTGAGTGCAGCCAACGATAAGGTCACTTATCCAAGGTGGGGAGGAGTATACAATAAGTTGTTGCGACACGCACCGTGTACTGCGTTTTGTAGTGTAAGATACGTGTGGCCGTGCGAAGAATAATACATTTGTATCCCTACGACATTCTCGAAAAAGTTTTTATTTATTTTCTAAAAAAAAAGCCACAAGTCGCCCGGTCGTTTGCAGCGCGGCTGAGCGGGAGCGCGCGCTCGCCGACTGTCAGTTTGTGTTGAGGCAGTCGCTAAAGCGGACACACCGCGATAATCCTGTCAAATCGTAAGTAAAATTAACTTTAACTTTGAAAAAGATGTGTTAAATGTGTCTGGCAATAATAAATCGATAACACCGGTATGTATAAATAGCGTGTTTTTAGAGCGAAATAAGTTTGTAGTTGACTTTTATTTTAAGGTTATAATATGACAGTTACTACGCCGCATAAAATGAGCATCATTTGACGCGCAGTTCGGTTGGTTCGTATCACCGGTCATTTGTTGCTAACTGAGAAACAATTGCGTATTTTGTTTTGTCTTGCAACAGCGCAGTTACATTGTTGCAGTTTCTGTTACTAATGCATAAATATCTTTTACATACAAGGAATGTGAGCATAATAAAGTTTTGATTATCGTGTTTGTAATTTGTGTTGATATTTTCTTATCGGAGTATTTATTTATCTTCAAAGTTTTTTATATCTACGATATCAGAATAAAGTCGCAATGAATTTTGACACGTCGTAAGTGATTATTGTTTGATATTATAGATAGTTTACGTATGTGTCGATTGGTCGTGTTTTGATGACAATGGCGCTATAAGAAATTCCACATCGTTTCTTATAATCGTCAGAAACAATACTCAATAAGCTTGCGTTTACATTTTTCGCATATGCAGTTGTGCAGCAACTAACCACTATGGTAATTCTAAAATTATATTTTCATAGTTTGTATAACATTTTAAGTAGTATAATGCAATTAATTCTAATAGTCTGTTAATCTTCAATCTACTAACCTCGTAAGTGCGCAATAAAAACGTACTTTCTAAAGCCGACGTGTTGCTACCTTTTTATATATGGGATGTTTCTCGCCAAACAACTTTATGCAGCAAACTAATTTAAATACATTCTATTCAACTTCTACCGAGAGAATAAGAATTCGCTTAAATGGACTAACTTCTTGCTTCTTATATGTACAAATATTTAATTTATTTTAACAGAGGGCAAAGTGACCTTACAATCTGTTGCAACTCATACTGAACAACGTATGGCTATTACCTACGCAGTTGTTTATACGCATTCGGTTTGTGCGTCGATGGGTCAACTTTCACACTGAACTGGGATGTGATATTCTTATCTAGAAATGTACTTATAGAATAAGGTAGAAGTAAGCAAAACCCTGACGAAGTACCCAAAAGAAAGGATTGGCAAGGAAGAAGATTAGGACGAAGTAGCAGTCCTTTATTGTAAAAGGCAAAAATCCAATATAAAATACTGGAGGACACCCGCAACCTTCACTAGATCATATTTGAGTGTATTCTAATTGGAATACTATAAGATATAGAGGACCATGTTATCCCAAAATCATTTGAACCCATGAGATTATTGTGAACCTATAGAAATTTATCTGTAAAATATTATGTCTACCTACACCATTACGCCCACAGTAACGATATGATTGAATTGTCCATATAATACTGCGATGTCAATGAACTTTGGCTTGTTATTGCCGATATGTCCGCTGTGCAGTTTATAGGGGCGTAAAGCGTGATTGATTGTGCGCAAGACGCGATTGCCTCGATCGTTGAAGAAACAATGACAAACAGAATAACTTGAAATAAAGTTTTATGCACAGCTTTTGCTGTATGAATTCATAATTGTTATGTTTAACTAACTTTTCCCCGCGACTCCCTCTGCGTGGAATTAAAAACAAAATGGGTAGCCTATGTGTTCTTTTAGATTATACTAGTACAAGTATTAGTACAAATTTTGCTTATACTCAGTTTATTCCTAAGTTTAAGTTTACACCGCGTTTATTTTGTAAGGCTATATGTCTATGCGAAATTGCATCCAGATCCGATCAGTCGCTTGGGCTACAAACTCTAACATCCATCCATCCATCTAAACTTTAGCAATACTGATTTTTAGGTGAATTTAATGGACACTTTTCTATTTATTTTACTGGTTCGGTTTTAACCTCCGACACAAGAGGACACCATTGCCGTATTAAGTCTTGCAATTCTGCATAGCTACAGCTCTATTTCATTTGGGTTTAAAAAGCTAAAGGTTCATAACAGTTCAATGAAGACATGTGAAACGCATTAAATTACATTTAATACTGGTGTAAGGATAGACCTAACCAATTTCCCATAGGTCATTCCGTTCATTCATCTGACGTCATTTGTCTACAATACACCTACAGCCTTACAAATACAGCAAAATTTGTACTAAGTTTTGCTTATACACAGTTTATTCCTAAGATAAACTTTACACCGCGTTTAATTGTAAGTTTGCCAGTCTATCGTATCGAAAATTTATTATTTTTCACTTTTGATGATTCATATTGATAAAACAGCAATAAATTTGTAATTCACACATCGATCTCAGTAGATCGATTATTGAGTTAAGCTGTAAATTATTATTACCCTACCAAAGCTCGCCGTAAATTTAATTGCGTAGTAATATACGTAATGTTACCTCTTGCGACACAATAACTAAAACAATTAGTCAATTGATCTAAATATAGCGAGCAGGTACGAAAAGTTTATAGCAACTGCCAAATTGTCGGAACGTTCGAATCATTCAATGGCTAAATGATTTGTATCGAGATTGATAATTACCTACAATATAATGTACATAGTGAGTATATTCTTTATAAGGACATGGATTGAAGTAAACGAGGTGTTAAAACTTGGTTCTTTGGTCAAACAATAAATCTATACTAATATTATAAAGAGGTACGATTTAAAAGGCTACGTTATCAGTTAGTAATATAGGCTATATCTATAATAATATTATAAAAAAGAAAGATTTGTATTTTTGGATTTTTGTATGTATGAATTTGATACACGCAAAAACTGCTGGGCCTATTTAAAAAATCTTTCACCATTAGAAAGGTAACTTATCTGTGAGTATAATAGGCTGTTTTCTAAATTATTATTTAATTTAACGCAAGCGACCTCGCGAGCAACAGCTAGTTTTTTATTATTCCCCTAATTTCACAAGGAAAATGTCGCAATTGTCGTTTGCATTGTAACCTAGAACTACACACATTACTAGCTATCTATAATATCTTTGGTGTAACTATACCTATAGTCCTTGTATTGCAAGTTATTTTGAATGCTTACATATTCCCGGAACGGGGGACCTAGATTACATTCAAATCAATGCAGCCCGGCTGGGGCGACCTGAAGCGAACGTATTAGTTTGCAGACCGATATGCATTATTGATATTGAACCCAGTTTAGATTTCACCTTTACTACCAGAGTTGTAAAGCTCCTTTTCGTTTGGCAGGAATCCCTCGGCGGCGGGGTGTACGGTTCGACGGGGGCCTCAGGGGCGGAAGGTGGGGAGCGACGCGAGGGGGGCAAGCGCGGCCGAAGACCTGGCAGAAAAGCGCAACTTGACAAACAGGACATGAAGGCTAAACTGGGTAAGTGCATAATTAGAGGGATATTACCCCCATCTCTTGTGTGTTCTATGGTAATCCCTTCATACTTTTATTCTGACAAATATGCAAGTCGTTTTTTCTTTGATTCTGTGAATTAAAGAATTAATAACTATAGTTTGAATTCAAGTGATTTTTGACTTTAATTTAATTTTTATAGCGTATTTTACAGCCTTTACTTTTGGCAACCAAAAAAAAATGTAATCGATGTTTGTTCAAAAGAGATAAAATATATTTATAATTATGTTTGCGACAATAATATCTACTTTAGCCTATATTTTCTTAAATAATTGTATTTATTTATGAAAAATTTGTAACAGTTTAAAAAGTTCTTTCTTTCTCTATATCGAGGACATTTAAGAAGAGAGTGGACTGTAGGAATCAAATAACAATACTCTTTCTACCTAAAAGTAGCAAATCAAAACAAAGCTTACATCGCATACAAAATAGGATTTTGGTCGCTGAAAATGTGGGGGCTATGATTATAAAGTCAAATGTTCTTATGTCCGGTCTGTAGCTGATTTATTCGTATCTCTTTGTTCTTTACCTCTGTATCTTCATAAATAGTGTATTGGGGCTATTGCGTATGCAGGTGAGATTAATGCGCATGCTTTATAAGCGTCGTATCGCCTCTCGACGGTTCGATGATGGAACATTCTAGAATGCATTACCTCGGTTGTATTGAGCATGCGCGGGATACATGGCTGGGCGATGGCTTGCAATCGATAAGATGCGTCCTACTATATTTACTACATATAATGTAACAAGCTTTCGCCCGCGACTCCGTCCGCGTGGAATTCAAAAAACAACAATAAGTAGCCTATGTGTTCTTCCAGACTATCCTCTACATCTATTCCAAATTTCATCGAGATCCGTTCAGCAGCTTAGGTTATAAACTAACAAACATCCATCCATCCATCTAAACTTTCGCATTTAAAATATTAAGTGAGATTAGTAAGAAGTAAGATATTTCGTGTAATAAATGAGCGATTGTGAGTGATGACCTTCGCTTTTTAAAATTAAGTCACAGCAAAAGAATTAGCTATCTTACCAGCTTTAAATGAAATGAAAGGCGAAAGAGCTTTTCAAAGTGCAATTTTTTATGTAACAGAAGGATCGCAAACGAAGCTGACTGTACCTTTGTACTACCTTCTAGAATTCTACTCTAGAATCTTAACAACTGCTTTTTTATATTCATGGAAAAACACTACTTCTTAGTTTAACATAATCTAGATCTAGTCAAAATTCAACTTACCCAAGGCCAACCATAATACAGCTAGTCATTTTTTATTACGTCGTTTTCTAGAATTTATCTGCGACATATCGACAGGATACTGCGCACGTCCCAGGTACTACGCATGCGCGACTTTACCTTGAACTGACGGAATCCATAATGCCCCATCAGTTTTAGTTGGTCCGTCATACAAGATGGTTGTTTATTTGATTCTACCAAATCCAAATTTTACAATGCAAGCCCCGGATTAAGATTTGTATTTAATACATTTTAGTTTCCTCCTAGTTATTTTGGTTTAGTTGATTTTGTGATTTCTCTGTTTTTTTTTTTAATTTTGTGACAAGATGTGTTGGAGGTGGGACGGGACAAAGGACAGGTAAGTTTTTTAAGGCGTAGTATTATTATACCTTGTATTATGATTCGTATTAAAAGAATGTTAAAGAAGAGTAATCTTTTATTGTAAATGTTTTAAAAATTCTGATAGTGTTATTTGCGCAATAAATTCTGTACATAAGTACATTATATAACCTTATTAAATATTTATAGATATACAGCTTTTCAGAGATTAAGATTTCATGTATTATAATTGAAATCGAATAATAATTTTAGCAGAAAAATTTAAAGGTGTGTCTACGTCTTTGTTCCAACCTGCGCAGTTTGTCGTAGGTAGCTACTGCGCAGACGCGATGGTCCCGATCGATACTGAAACAGAGGATCGAGGATAGGTCAAGTTATTTATAGAACTCCGTGCCTACATGCTGTAGTCCTGAATAAAATTCTCTATTAATGTAATGAGCAAGCTTTTTAAAAATATGGGGACTTTATAACATGGTCGTTGCCAACCCATTGGCTAGGCTAGGGGGAAGGTAGAGGGGGGCAGCTACCATTGTTTTTGTGATAGACTACAACCATTTTTTACTTTAATTTGAATTAGGATGATTTCTTAATATTGTTTCCGGTTATACAAATTCAGATATATCGCAGTAAATCTTTTGTAATAATGATGCGGTTGGTACATCAACGGAAAAGTGGGTTGGGGGAAGGGAGGAGGAGGGTTTAGTGGGAGGAAAGGAAGGATGTGGGTGTATGGTGGGTTGCCTGCTGTGGGGAGGTAGCAGTTGGGCTATTCTATGCGATCTTTAATAAATGTCTATATTTTTTTTCTTGATTACTATACACTTGGATTATGGGAAGGAAATTTGATTAATGAGATATGGTAGAGATCTGCGCTGCGTTTATATATCGAAAACATTTTAATGGGGGATAAAGAAGTACAAAACTCTTAGTAGATTTTTCTTGCATTGGCATTTTGATCGAAGAATATGATTTATCATATATGATGGACTTCCAAATATGCTGGTCATTTCAAAAATAATTTATCAATCAAATCAGCTAGTATACGCACAACCTTTTTCGTAGCTCAAGGTCACAGCGCGTTGCGCAGTACGTCTCCCCCCCCCCGCGACCCTTTACAGCTTAAATATAAATGTGTTCTTCGTAGTTACTCGCGGGATTTTCCGAACCTCTCGTATTCATATTTTTATTTTTTAAACTTCAGAGCGCAGCCGACAATCAGCGCGCGAATGCCGCGCCCGCAAGAAGCTGCGGTACCAATACCTGGAGGAGCTGGTCGCAGACAGGGAGAGAGCAGTTATCTCGCTCAGGAAGGAACTCGATAAGGTAAATTAGAATAACTATTATACTTCCTTCGAGTTCAGAAATAATCTTAATTCTTTAAATCGAAATACAAAAGTGTTTTTTTTTTCCGAATATAAATTAAGAAAAACTTTCATATACAAAAGATGAAGAACTAGAGGCCCCAACATCCGAAGCATACAGCGGTTAACGTATGACAATGGAAACCAGTTCTTCAGTAATGGATGATACTAGTTTTAAATAGCTCTGGGTGTCAATTAAAAAGAATGCCGGCGTCTAAAATAATTTTGTGGAATTGGTAATTTATTTCATAGTTTTGTCTACTAAATGAATCTGGTTCGAGTCCTGTTAAACATCCATCTGCCATACAGAGAATAGACAAGTCCTTTAAAGCCCTTTAAGATTAGAGTGTACTCTCTGAATAAAAATTACTGTTACCATGACAACCTTGCTTTTTCAGCTTGTAGTTTTGCTCCTTTCCCGCTTGAAGGTTTTTACCTAATTACTCCCTAAGTTTAATAGAGTGGAAATATATAGCCTAATGCGTGTCGTAATTGTAGGGCTTTTTATTAAAGAAAGAATTATTCAAAAACATGCTGTGATTGCTGACATCCTACGTCACGAAGTGTGTTTACGCTTTATTATATTAGTATATATATAAATAGATAATAGGATATTGTAATATTTCAGTACTACAAATGGAACCTCGAGCTAGATCAAGGGCGTATGCCGGAGGGGCTCGAGGCAG
>NW_013526359.1:4172925-4233559 GCF_000836215.1 Papilio polytes
TTTTTTTTTTTTTATCAAAATTATTACTTAGTTTTTATGGTAGCTATAGTTAAGTATATTTTTTATCTATCTGTCGTAATTGTGATTTTTGCCGCCAATGAATCCAAAATTTAAAATTGTTATTTTTTAAATTCACATTTAGTTATTCGTTTTGAAACTTTTAATTCCTAATTAATCCCAAAGTTTGTTTTGTTTAACCTTTGAGGTGTATTTTCACTTTTTGTTATCATAGTCTAAGATAAGTGTTTTATGTATCTACATGTTTAAAAATAAGAAATTTAGGATACTTTTTTTTTAATTTTAGATCGCATTAACTGATTAAATTTCTTTTATGCATATCTATATTATAGTCATCTAAGATGACTTACTCGTCAACGGAGTGATAAATACATAGTTTCTTAGATACCGCTTGTGTACGACGTGGGTTTGCTGAGTTTCCACTGCGGAATAACATGTACAAAAACATATTGATCCTCTAAAGTCACACGTTCAGTTTTAATTTAACAGTTAATTTAACTTCAATTTAGAACTTATTAGTAATATATTTCTAAAGTTGGTTATACCTTCAGTTTTACTATACCAGTGTGTAGACAAAATTGAAAATTGTTGTTTCTGGCAGTTTAAATTTTGCCTACACATGTAAGATTTAATTGCCTGACTACAGGCAAAGGTGAAAGTATGAGGCGGGCTTCAGGTGAACTGTGTTCAGTTTTGCCTGCAAATCTCTTAACTGCACATTTTGATTGTTCTGTTCAAACTGAAGGTGTGTAACAGGTCAGGTATTTTTTTTTTCATGTTTTTTAGTTGTGGATATTCATGCTTTATGTAAACAATAAAATTTCCGCGTCGTATAAGAATTTGCTTGATTTAAAAATAGATTGTTATTTCAATTAAGTTGTAGTTTACTTCGCATTTAAGTATCTTTTGTCGGTTTATGTATAAAATATATATCTGGCATTGTTTTTTTCTATATTTTTAAATCACGTGCGGTTTGAAAGTTGCGACAAATTTCATTAATATTTATATTATTATTAAAAAATATATATTTATTATATTGTTTATATATATTTATAACACTAACGAGTAAAAATTATATTTTATTTTAATATATAATATTATTATTTGGTTTTAATTCAGTTTTTAATATATCAATGTGTATTATGAACTACATATATTTATATTTATTATATAATATGCAATATTAGTTAAGTTCTTAGGTTTAAGTACGTAGGCTTATTGCCATAATGAAATGTTTCATAGTTCTAAGAATTGTAACCGAAATTGCTGATTAGTTTAAGGGTTAAGTAAGTTTCTTAATAAAAAGAGCACTTGAAAGTTTTATTAATATAAGAAAAAGTAATTTTAAGCAATAGCAGTAAGTTTATCTCTCGCATTAAGGTTTTTATTCGCAATTCCCTCGCTTTAATATTTTTTATTTAGTTAAGTGTTTCTTCTAATAGTTTTTTTCCTAATTAAAACTACAAAAAATAAAAGCAACAGACATTTCAATATGGCGGCTGTAGTCCCAATTTTGGCCACTTCACACATAATCTAAAAAAGCGCTAGCGTAGCGTTCCCAACGGATGATAATAGTTATAAATTATTTTTAATCTAATATTAAAATATTTATAAATAACTCTATCTTTAATTAAAAAAAATATATTTTATTATAAATATTCTTGAACAAAGTTGGAATTTGATAGTTTTCTTGATATTTTATTTTTATTATTTTATAAATACGTGATTTTCATGTACTTTATAACATTAACATGTTAAAAGATATCCTGTTTACATTAATCCAGTCCAGCAGTAGGAATGACGCTGGACTATACCTGGAAAAAGGTTAATACACACTGGAACTACACGTAATTTTTGTGTGGGTTTACATTTTTCCAGTTATAATCCAGCTCTGATATCAATCACTGGACTGGAATTATTTAAATGGGGCATATTTCCAAGATCTGTTAATACTATTGCATTATCGTACGTAACAATGCGGTAGGAATTATATTAATACTGTTTTATCGAATTGTTAACAAACTACTCCAAGTTGTTACGTTTAGTGATGCGATATCGTCTCTCATAAGAAAGTAGCTATAACATCGTTAATGTTATAACGCTAACAAAAATAACCGTTATTGTAACGTTTCTTTTTAATATTTATTTTTTTTTAAATTAAAGTGAAACAGTAAACCATTTATTTCTTTATTTATTTTATTTAGTTTAATTCGTTGGGAAAGAACGCTAGTTGTTTCTACGCGGGATTAAATATGTGTTTTAAATTTACGGCATAAAGGTAGGCAGTATTACTTATTTTTGGCTAATTCTTTGGTCTCAAATCTCGGATTTTTGGTAAATACAATCTAAAAGGTTTTAGATAACATCATTCTGTATTGAAATGTTAAAACAACTGATTTTTAAAACTGTTAATTAACGAACTCTAGTAACCAGTTAATTCTACACAAATGTCAACTTTAATGCTTATGGAATAAGGTTATGTTTATTTTAATTTGCGTCGTACTTCCAACGTTCAATTATTAGTTATAATTTGTTTTTCGAGTGTTTTTACGTGGATAATAGTCGATTATTTAGTTTAGTTTAAAGTTAAGTTGTGTTTATTTTTAACTATTTGTCGGCAATCCGCCTTTGACTTACATTTTGTTTCTTTCAGTAGGTTAAAATTAATTATAAGGACATTGTAAAAATGAATCAAGTGGAAAAGATATAAAAAAACTAGTAGTGAGTAGTATGTAAGAATAAAAATCGTTTTAGTCATAAGTTATTGTACTTATACAGGGTGAGATTAATATTGAGATGTACGATTATTTTTACTTGTATTAATTAAAATATCTGTTAAACATAATTTTTAAAAGAATAAATGACATCTTTAAATGTGCGGTTAATATCTAGATGTTACAAAAAATTAAGAAATGTTTATAAATTTATGTTATTTTATTTTTTATTTCTAATCAAAACTAAATTTTACCAAATGCCAGATTTATCTGTATAATATTTTATTATATCTGTGAATTATAATATTTTATTTATTTTATTGTTAAGTAACATCCATGTTTTGAACATCCTATAAATGTTAAATTTTGCCGAAACATTATTTCTATATTATTCTCATCCTGTATATGTTCATAGTATAAGCTAGTTTTAGGTATTTCAGGTCTGTAATTTTTCATTATTTTTATTTATGTTAAGTTATCGAGAACCAAGAATCGTCATTTATTTATCATTATTGAATAATTTCTTTATTATAACATCCTCTGTGATCAAGTATGTGTCCAATTACATCGGACGTTTGTAATTGTCAAGTTTATACAAAATAAGGGTGGATACACATGATATACTGGCGGTATATAAATATCTAGTTAATTTAAATTCAGTTACGAATCACAATCATTACAATCACTTCTATCTAAATATTTTTTTATGTTAGCAATTTAACAACATATTCGCAGTCATTGCGGTATTTTATTGGAATTAAACTCTACTAAAAACTTAAAATATTCTTGCGTCTCTTATCTGGGATAGTGGAACACTTTAAAATACCAACCGATGAGGCAGTTCCGTTCCTGGGGAACTGCTTCCCTACCTTCAGTAAGGCTCGCTAAACACCAAGCACGGTCAACTAACCTAAATCAAAGTCACGAACTTACAGCCTTACCAATCTCAGCGTTATAAAGTTATACTTAGTATAAGCAAAATTTGAACTCATATTTGCTTAAACTCAGTTTATTCCTAAGTTTAGCTTCATACTGCGTTTATTTGTAAGGCTGAAAATGTCTAAGTTCAAACATCAAAATTCGGTATTACCTCAGTATATACGTGTATGAACCCTCATAAACGTAACCCTTACATCGTATTCCATGTGTCTACAAGTAATACGATGTGAGGTAAAGTAAAGAATACTTCATACAACCAAACGGGAATCCACCTCAAGTTAAAATATTCGATTCATTTATTTTGTCTTTATAAAATTAGTAATAAGTTGTAAATACTTTGGAGTGCGTGTGGGACTAAGTTGTTATGATTAGTGATAAATTCAATCAACGTATATTTTTATAACAAAATTAGGCTTAAGTTAGGATATTCGAAAAGAACTTAATAAAAACAACATTAACGTTATTAATCTGGTGGTAAATCTCCAGAGTGAAATATAAACGTACAATCGTGAATATTTCAGTCTGAAAAGGGATTAAAAATACGTTAATGAAGTTTTTATTTAGTGAATAAAATGTTTCACTAGATAGTAAGTTAATATAAAACTTTTTAGTTTTCTTACTAATTCAAAATGGCTGCTATGATTAGCAGAATTGTTTTGAGCGCCATTTTGAATTTAGAAATTCGAAGCCCGCGCACAATATACCAATTTATTTTTAATTCAAATTACGTTTAACAGCTTTAATTTATTTTTATTATAGTCATGCTTATTCTTATTTTGTGTTTAAGAAAGTCAAATTGCTAAATATTTTAATTCTGTAAAGAAAATTTCAGTATAAAGAATTCTTTTAAAATACCTACCAATCTGTTCAAATCTAACTGCACTTTCCGTGCCATTTAGAGCAAAACTAAGTTAAATAAAATCGAGTCCTTATACGAAACTAACAGTATCAACTAACTCTGTTACACGATTTTGTAACGCCATCTATCGGATAAACAAATACAAATTTTAAATAAGCAGACGCGGATTTTCTTTTGTTTTTTCGTTTTAAATAAACAATAACATTTATGCAAAATATTCTAAATAGATATAAGAATCAATATTAATAGCAATAGAATTAAATCTCAATTATAATCAACTCTAGAAAAAAACTGTATCTAGACTGTACTCGTTCTTTTACAAATAATTGGCTGCAGTTTTATTACTATAAGGTCATTAATTACTAGACCTAAATTACTATTTTTTAAAGATAAGTGCGATGGATGGGACTTAAATCCGGGAAAGGACTAAAAAGATAGTGAAATAAACTTTTCTGTTTATCACCTTGACCATTGACGAAAGGATACGAATAAACAACTACAGATGTCTATGGGTAATTTAAAATCTTCACATATTTGACCACTTTCCATAAATATAGATTTCTGTGTTAAACTAACTACCGAACACTTTTTCGCGTCTTGTCATAAAAATATTAAAATATTGCTGCCATTTGTTTGTATTTGAATGTAAAGAACATAAATAAAATCTATTACTATTAATTTTGCTATTTTAGTCTTAAAATAATAAATAGCGTAAGTATACAAACTATGTGACCCATTTAATGGAAGCTAGGGGACTTTAATACTACCCTTGGAGGTTAAGAGCGGAAGGTATCTAAATTCTTTTCATCTTACATGCTTTTTTCAATTATATTTCAATATAGAGTTGATATCTTACATTGAAAATCTTCTCGAATCATCGTGCAAATTGTGCATGTGCAAATTACTACATCTGCTTCCAAAGACCTACATCATCATTAAAGAGGATTGTACGAACATAGAGTATAATTGAAGCGAGTGCATATGCAAGAGCTTAAAATCGTGAATAAATGGAGGTACGTTGGTCACTAACAGGGAGAAGGATGTCAAAAAGTTTTAATTGATGGGTCACGTAGTTTGAATACTGTCTATATTAATATAAGTTTCTAAGAAAAATTTGGTACCTTAACCCGCCATAAGTTTAGCCTAGAGAGAATCCTGTCATGTAGTTAGGACGGGTGTATAGATTTAAAAAAGATTATAATGTGTCTTAATAATGATAAGGAACATTGGGTTGTCCGGAAAGTTCGTGCCAACATTGAAACGCTCGTTTAAATACTTTGTGATTGATTTTATTTAACAACTATGTTAATTGACGTAATGTAAAGGTTTATTATTTTTTTCTGTTTTAATCAGACCACCAAAACACTTTCACATCCGGTTCCGTTTAAAATATTTTCGCCATCTCGAAAAAATAAATATTTAACAACTAAAAGATACCTGATTTCGTATCATATTCTAATGTGTATGGAACTGATAAATTATTAATGAACCAAACTTTTAAATATGGCTGCCGTGAGAATATATATATTTTTATATTACATTTATAAATATATATAATATACATTATTTCTATATATGTTATGTATTAATATATTAATATTTATTAATTATGTATTTATTATTAATAATCGTAACATCATAATACAGGAAATTGTCACGAACTTTCCTGACAACTTATTATTATAGTAATTTGAAACTGTTATACTAGGTGTAAGAAATAATTGCCTATATGAGAAGAATAGGGACTGATGAGTTTGTGAATTCAATCGCATGACGTTTGATTGACAGAAACTAACCAATAATCGTTAGACGGACTATATTTAGCCCTCTCTTTTTATATAGCCAGTTATTTTTAGAATAAGTTTGTATAGTTTATTTCAAATCATGATTTAAATTTTGTAAATAAACCAATGTCACAGACGGGGATTAAAGTATTTTATTGTTTGCTTCTATTCCGATTTACTTATTGAATAGTTGGGTGGGCTTTATTGGTTGGGTATCAACTGTTTGTAAGTCGATCGGAATAAGGATGCATTAATGAAATATCTTAAATAACATCAAGCATTGAGAGAGAAAGGTAATATCAGGAAGTAAGGAATTTAAACATGTTAGAGAGAGAGGTGAACATTTATTGTACAAATGTTAGATCTTGATTTGAAATAGAATTCTAAGAAAGCACTAACACTATGATTGTACTGTTAATTAAGTCAAAATGAAAACCTGAAAAGGTTTATTTTAAGATGTAAATTTGTGGTCAACTGCTAATGAAACCGAGTAAAAGAGTAGCTGTAAATATTAGTTATAAGTTAGTTCTATTAATGCTATTGGATCCCAGTTAAATATCGTAATTGTAATGTCATAGAATTAAATGCTAATGAATGACTGAATGAATGAATGAATGAATGAATATGTATTGCCACAAAAAAGAAATTACATAAAAGAACTTATTCTAAAGAAAACATACAATCCTGACAAAAGGTAGCCAACTCAGCGTATGCAGGACGGACTAAGCCGTTCCAGCGATGATTTTCAGCTGGCACTCAAGTAACACATACCTTAATTATTAGAGTAACCAGCTTAATTACATACATATACAGAAAAACAAAACAAAAATACACTTTTAAAAAGAAAAAAAAAACGTTTTAATTAAGTATATTATATATGCATATCTAATTTTTAATTCAGTAATATTAAATTAATTGAATAATATGAAATTACATCAAAGGAAAGTCAATTATATCTAAATATTAATAAATTCACATTTTAAAGTCATTTGATCACTATCATTGAACTGTCATAAAAAATCTACGAGAAACAATGCATCATATGTATTTAAAAAAATCTTTATTATGTATTTTATTTTGTGTAAAATAGTTTTTTTCTAGGTTAATTCGCTCGTAATGTTTAGATATTTCTGTGTGTCAGTCAAAACGTGTAATTTGTATATTTATATATCTACTAGCTGTTGCTCGCGACTTCGTCCGTGTGAAATCAAAACCAAACAAAGCCTATGTTACTCAATGATAATTTTAATTTTATAACGGTGAAAGAAGCTTTGAAATTGGCCTAATACTTTCTAACCTGTTTTAATGCATAAAAATACAAATATCTCCTCTTTTATAATATTATTGAAGATTAATATTTACAGTATTTTAATTGAATATGTAATTAATTTTGTTATCGAAATAAAATATCTATCTTCTAGTGACTTATGTAAAATATACAATAAAAATGAACACAATACATTTAGGTAATGAAAGACCGTATTCCTTACTGCATAATACCTAACAATTTGGTTATTGCAACGTGTATTCTCAATATTAAATATGAAATTTCAAATGGTATGACAAATTTTACAATCTGGCGTATATCAAAAAGATGGCTTGTTTAAAACACTACTGTGATCGGAATGTTCTGGAAATCGAAACCACTTCAATAAAGAACCCGTTTAAAACGGCACAAACTTTTGTCAGAATCGGTTCAAAGTATCTGTATCTAAGTATCTGTATCTTAGTATCTGTATATCAGTTGCTGTATCTAAATATCTGTATCTGTATCTAAGTATCCCCTTGGTTAGTTTACTAACACGAAATGACTGACACACAGAATTACGTTTAAGGGATGTAAATATATAAATTAAATAAATAAAAATGTGAGAAAGGGCCACACAAGTTGTAAATACGAAACATAAATGTAGTTCTCTAAGAAACATTTGATGTAAGCGTATATTAAAAATTAGATTAGTTATTTTTATTCTTAATGTAATTTTTTATTCATATCTTAACCAAATAGTAATTGTTTAATTATCATTTTTCAGGATATTTATAAGTTTAAATCATTTCATTCATTTTCATATGTATAATCATGCTTTTTTTTTTTAATTTTTAGATACTAAAGTTATACATACTTTAGATAATAAGAAACGATGACGAATAATGGATATAATAGGATATAAAATAGTTTTATTGCAAATGTGTTTCTTAGGATTAAGTGGACTGTGTTTGTTGTAGTTATGGTTAACCAGTATTTGTTGCAAGAGTAGCGAAAATAATCATTCGCGAAGCTAGCATGAACCATCTTCCGACATTTAACAACTTAAAAAATGCTAATTTACTTAAAAATACATATAAAATAATTAACTTCATTAAAATAATATTCTTATAAAAAATATCTGAAGCTTAATTATTAAGTGTTTTAATTTCATATGTATGATTTTATTAAAACAAATACTTTCGGCGTTTAGAAGATTTTTTTTTTAAATAAATTTAATATCACATCTAAACATTACTGGCTTTTACATAGCTATGACAAATATAGTTCTATAGACGGAATATAAAACGGCCAACATGTTATCCGGTGTCTGCACAACACTAGTGCCGTGCCGTGGCTGTGTGTTGCCGTTTTATATTTCAATTTATAATAATGTTTAAAAATATATCTGTAAGTTTTAGAAAATCGTAAATATGTTAAAAACACGGATCTTACCCTAACCTTAAAAAAGTAGATATTGTATATAATAGTATATCTTATCTATTAATATAAAATTAATATTTACGTACATATAATGTGAAAAATAATATAATAATTTATATAATTATTTGTTTAAATATAATATAACGGCTTGAGAGCATTTAAATTCAGCTAATAGTATGTGTGTATCTATTTTTGTATATCTAAATATAAGTAAATATAGTGTGGTTTGGATTTGTACGAATGGGATAACTTCATTACATTGTATATGTTTGACAAAACATTGGACAAGTGTATTGGCCATTAAAGCCTATATTTGTCTAATGTTTTTTTTAATGTCGTAAGGGATGTAAATGAGAAATGTGAACATTGTGCGAATATAGGTTTATTACAAATATAATAACCATTTTAATGTTCTATATATATAAATATGTATCTATTCTTATTTATTTTCTATTTATAAATATATATTGCTGAAATGCAAAAAAGTTATTGATTTTATTAAATATTTTTTCATAAATATAATGTGTTATAAATATTTTTATATTATTATTAATCCAAAAACATATATAAAAAGGTATAATTATATATTTATGTATATATCAAGTTGAATTAAATATATCTGGTCGTTTCATGTACCGTGTATGAAGTTTGTATGATTGTGTGAATGTGTGATGTCAAAATAATTTAATTCTAATATATTATATGTAATTATTTATAAGTAGGTATATTTATATATAAATATGTATGTACGCAGTAAATATACATCTATATTCGCATTCGACGCACAAAAATATTAGTATAATAATATTTATCCGTATATATAAAGATACTTATATTTATTTATATTGATATATTTATATATTGAAATAAACATATTAATAATATTCCTTGATAATTAACTATATTATAGCATTGATATAAAAACTTTAATTGCATAGTTAAGAAAGGAAACTACCAAACGTGCTTATTTTGAAAGTCTACAAATTTTAAAATCATTTCAGTGTACTATTCGGTTATAAATGTATCGATTGAGCGTATAAACAGCTTTTGCACAATCGCCTAGGTTCAGCCTATTACATTTATAAAAAAATCTTACACTTCTATTTAAACTCCAACTATAATAATGCTATGTTTTAATGCTCTTTTAATCCAACAAAAAGTGTGTAACAGTTAACAATTTTGTTTTATTTTTAAAATGTATGGAACTTCGACAGTAAAAGTCACCTCTTTTCTCTCAGACTTAAACATGAAGCCCTTAGGTATTTTTACGTTGTATATTTGGAGATTTTTAAAACAGCCAGCTAGGCGATGCCCACAAGGCTATTTCATATATACATATTGAACAATCCAATCACTCTAAATGGTAGAGACTAAGGGCCTGTCCCACCAAATTGTAAATTGTCTCATAACAATCTAACATGTAAAAAATGTGATGGAAATATCTGATTTGGTTCTCTTATCTGACAGTGACGTCATTTTTAAGCTATCTGAGCCTCCAGCCAGTGGTGGGATAGGCCCGTCGGAGGCCGAAAACTTTAGGTTATTGGTTAATTGTTTAGTGTGGAACTATGTTTTAAAGTTTTTTATATTAATGATATAAAAATATATATAGTAATCAACTCGGGGCATATTAGAGAATAGATTTAAGAAATTGTAAATCCCAGTACTTGCATCAGTCGGGACATTAGAGGCATCTCATAAATTTACTGTAGTATATTTATACTTACAGCCTTACAAATAAACGCGGTGTAAAGTCAAACTTAGGAATAAACTATAAGCAAAATTTGTAATACTCAGTTTATTCCTAAGTTTAACTTTATACCGCGTTTTTTTGTAATGCTCTTATATTATAAGAATGTAAATTGACAAGGAAGGGACAAAATGAAAAAAATTAATATAGGGCATTTACTGTACTAATGACGTCAAATAGAAATTATATGTAAGTTAGAATTAAATTTTTTATAATGAATTATTTTGCATACCGCTAAAGCTTTATAATTTATGTTTACAAAATTAATAGTTTGGTTTGTGTTTCTGTCAATGATACATTTTTTCCAAAGTGACTATTTAGTTTCATATTGTCAGTACAGTCCAGTTTGTCGATGAACGATTTTACAAATCCCGGTATTATTTTATTGTTCAAAGTAGAAGACCTTTTCATGGAGGGACTAAGGTGGCTTTTAATGTTACATTTATCGATATACAGTTTGAAATAATGCCGCGAATACGAATAAAAGTAGCTTAAAATTAATAAAACTAGAATGTAATTTACATTATTTTATTACTATTAAGTTTGACATCTTCCTTTGTATCTCTGAATTTAATTTCGGAAAGAATTTTACACAGATTGATCAGGACAGAATTCATATACGATAAGAGTAACTTTTGTCCCTATTCGTTCCCACCCTTTTTCTTATAAGAAAAGGATGGGAAGGGAATGGGGACTTGACGGTGGAGGTGACGCATATGAAGGGTTACGTCCTCTTTATGTGCGTCTCCTCCGTCGATCAAGGGTAAGCAACGCATCTGCAATTTCGGATGTCTATGGGCAGTGGTCGCTTCGCCATTTTGGCGGATTCAAGTGGCCGCTTGCACGTTTGTCACGTTATGATATAAAAAAGACGTTACTTCAGAGATACAAAGGGGATGTTTATTTTTTTAAGTTTTCTGTACATTTGACAATACCAATCGGTCAGTTTGCGTGAATAGCGATAATGGGCAGTACTCGAAAATGGGGCTGTCATAGTTCTAAGTAATGTTAAACTTTTCTCTCGCATATATATTTAATTAAACTGGTGTTTACGTATTAATATAAAATAAATGTGTAAGATAGATTTTAACTGCTATAATATTGGGAGCTTAAATTCTTTAACGCATGTATAATTTTTATTCACACTCAGTCACAGATTTTTCGGTTTTAGACCAATGTTATGTTACTTTTTTGTCATTTTTTATAATTCGATTATAAGTATTTTTTTTTTATCGTCGCACTTTCAAACCCCGTGTAAAATTATTATCTGTAATTGCTATATAATTTTAAAGCTACATACATTTTTAATAATTTTTAGATTAAGTCAGTGTCTATGTTATCTTAGGTTAAGTGAAATCAGGAATTTCTATCCCGTATTACGAGGGCCTACTGTAGGTTCTACTCTAAACTAATCTATATAGAAATATCTACCAAGTATACCGGTATGAAGTAAGCGTCAAGATACAAATGTCTGAATAGAGAACATTTGTTTAAAACGAGTCTTTTTTTTTATATAAAATCTGTGAAATATATTTGGTCTACACCAAGTCATTGAACATGTATCATATTCCTTCATCGTGTTAAAAATGTCGAATTTTGTACCAGAAAGTGACGATTTATGGAAAGCATTAATTTTTTGTTGCCATTTGAAGAAAAGTGCTGCAGAGTCAGAAGCCACATGCAAAAGATGTTTTCAAAAGTGTGGAAAATGGGTGTCAAATGAATTGCAAGACAGATGGAAAACCGAAAAACACTTGTGAAATTTTGCTTCTAGACACGAAAGAAAATCGGTTTTGCATCGGATTGTTACTGGCGATGAAAAAGATTATTTTTATTTTTTAATTAGTGTTTTATTTTCGCGAAAAAATGCTCATTTAATACCGGTATACCTGATATATAGAAATATCTAACTATTTTTGTCAAATTTTTTAACTGTAACTTAATCTCTTCTGTAGCGCGCTATTTAGTATAGAAGTTGTATAGCATCTTGAATTATGTTAAAAAAAATGTAAACTTTTCAAATGCCATCAGAAAAGAGATTAAATATCAATTATTTTGAAAAACAAACAACTTGCAATAATACATACCGAATAATTGATTTAATAATAAGCCATTTAATCTATTGTAATTCCATTTTATTCAATAATAATATAATATAAAGTGTTTTGTAAAAAAAATTGTACTCTGATAAAAAAAGTCATCGTTGACCAATTTATGTACAATAGAATTCAGATAATTCTACACTAAAGATATAATCTAAAAACACCACAATCGTTTACCCAAAAAAACAAATCCAAGATGCTGTACATTATTATGTAAGATTTTTTAATCTCTGTGTTTTTTCTTAGATTTTATACATTTCAGTGTCGGAATAAGACGAGAATTTAATTTAACCGTTATAAGTTTTGTGTATTTTCAAATGTCAATCTGATTCTTTGTTATGTATTGTAGGCAAAATCAGAAGCTACAGTAGATTAGTATATTAGGCGTTATTAACGGTTTCTATATCTACTTATATCTAAATATATTCATCAATATCTTTAGTTATAAATAAATGTAAAAACTTAGTTTTTGTTTTATTTAAAACGAGCTGTTGCCCGCGACTTCGTCCGCGTGGTATTAGAAAACATACGAACTATATAAATTACAAAAAGCTACGTATTCCTCGGGAATGAAGCTTATCCCATGTGTACTCCAGACTTTGTTTTATATCTGTGCCAAATTTCAGTAAGATATGTTGAACCGTTGCAAAATGATCGAGTAAACATTAAAAAACTAAATTAATGAATCCCACGGGAACTGTAACTACTGTCGGGATAAAAAGTAGCCTATGTGTTCTTCCAGACTATGCTCTAAACCTGTGCCAAATTTCATGGAGATCCGTTCAGCCGTTTAGGCTACAAACGCTAACAAACATCATTCCATCAAAACTTTCGCATTTATAATATTAGTAAGATAATGTACCCTTGAACCCCTAACTCAGATACCTTGCCTTAAATAATGCGATGGATATGAAAGTGAGGAAATATATACAAATGGAAATTGATAATTAAATAGAACACCCAGCTAAAAAGGGGTAAGCGCAAATCTAGAGGTCAGTTTTTAAGATATAGAGCCGGATTTTGATGACACAGTGAAGAATCTGTCGGCCGTCGACGAACCTTGCTATTTCCTAAAACTAAACTTAGTTCAGACTTGGTTTCAAAAGAATGTATAGATGTAACGTTAGGTCTTACATTCTATCTGTATAACGTAGGTATTTATCCGAAAGATTAATTTAGCTTACCTATATAGAGGCTAACTAGCTTTCGCTCGCGACCTAGTCTGCGTGGAATTAAAAAAAAACAAAAGTGAGTATGTCCCTATGTCTTCTTTAAACTATTCTCTACATCCATGTCAAATTTCAACGAAATCCGTTTTGCGGTTTAGGCTACAAACTAACAGACATCCATCCATGTAATATTAGTATTTTATAATATTAGTCAGATTGTACCTACACAGCGCCATCTATTGCAGAATTCGCAATGTCAAGTAAAATCAAGCAATTTGTTGATTCTTCAATATTGTAACAGATGTCACAAGATGTGGTCTGAATACAGATCCGAGAGTTTTCAGGTTTTCACACGTATTTATTTATTTTTAACGAGCTGTTGCCCGCGACTTCGTTCGCGTGGTATTAGAAAACATACGAACTATATAGATTACAAAAAGCTACGTATCCTTTGGGAACCGGACATTTCTCGGGGATGCAGCTTATCCCATGTGTACTCCAGGCTTTGTTTTATATCTGTGCCAAATTCCAATAAGATATGTTGAACCGTTGCAGAATGATCGTGCCAAATTTCATGGAGATCCGTTCAGCCGTTTAGGCTACAAACGCTAACAAACATGCATCCATCCATCTATTCATCCATCCATATAAACTTTGGCATTTATAATATTAGTAAGATAAAGTTTATCATTAAACCGCGCCCCGTGATTTTTCCTTTCAGGAAAAACGAGTTTGATTAACACCTACAAATCCTTCAGCTTTGTAGATTAATACAGATTTGTTCAAAGTCTCTCGGTTTCTCGTAATTTGATTATTTTAGACTTGTAAAGCTGAATAAATAAACGGCTTCAGATCAGCTTATCATTTATTTACACAGGTCTCGTGTTGTCACTAATACTAATTATGTTTCGACGCTAACGTAAATGTAAATTTAAAATTATATAACAGTTCGATTTAAATATGAATATTCATAAATATTTAATGCTTTAAAAATTTATATTTGGACTATCGTCAAATATTTTTAAAATAAATTTTATGAATACAATTTATATTTTACACTAATTTAATGTTATGAAGATCATATTAAAAAATATACTAAAAAAATATAATCAATTTTTTGCGGACGAGGTTGCGGTCTTTTCACTAGTCATTTATAAACTTCTAGACATTTTTATAAATGCTTCAGTTAATTTGCAATCTTCCTTTGCGTAAACAACAATTAAATTACTTCATTCCAATAAGGATGCGGTCGAATTTATTTGTACAAAGCACTTTGTATTGATTTTCTAAGAGGCACTTTCGGCTGAATTTGTAGAAGGGTCAAATACGAAGGGACGCGTAAAGTGATTTCTATAGGTATTTAATTGTGCTTAACATTTTGAGATGGAGCGTTCTATTAAATTATATCAAAATCACGGCCACAATTATGTTGAAATTTGGTATTGACAGCGAATGATTCGATCTACGAAAAAAATCCACTGATTACTAGTCAGGGCGTTGTCTTTTCGTAATAAATTTTATTCTTTGGTTCTAACTCACCCGTTGACGGTTTCCATTAGCTCCTGTGCTTTCCTGGATCCAATTATATGCCTGGTTTACATTCCAGTCCAGAGATTGAAGTGTTGGTTTATGTATTTCCAGTTGTAATCCTGCGCTGATTCCGATCGCTGGCCAGTAATAATGTAAGTAGGGCAATGATTTAATTTAGAAAGAAAGACTTTAATTCCTAGATGGTCAATTGTTTGCGTGACGTCATCACATCTTTGACAGTTTTATACATTTAATATGTGGCTTAAATCTAACTAGTTTTTTTTTTAAATTTCAATGTTACAATCACGTACCGGCGTTAATATATTTTATAATAATTGGATTTAAGTAGCCGTGGACGACCTCAAAGTTCAAGATTTACGTTTCTAACCTTAAAACTAATAAAGTTGCTTATGTTAGAGGTTAACCTTAAAGTAATTCTGTTTTAAGTGACAGGCATTAGAAATATAAACACAAGCCAAAGATGTTTTGTTTTTAAATCAAATTAAAGTTAAAATACTAAAGAAATAAGTTACATTGTGGTATTTATAAACTTTCGTACTCTGGATAAATGTGATTTATTAAGGTAAGTACTTGATGCTATTTTATTCAGAGGATATAGTAAATAAGTTTTAAGAGATATTACAAAAAAAGTAACCTTATTTTCTATTATCAGCAAGAATTGCTAATTAACTTGCAAAGTTTTTGTAGCAATCATAAAAGTCGATTTAACATAAAATACATTCGGTATGTAGCAATTATAAATCCTCCATTACATCAAAAGTTTATCCAATTCAGCTCACACACATGATATATTGGCACCGCATTTCGCAATATTTCAACTTCGATTCAACCGAAATATGTTCGTAACGTATCGAATTTATTACTATTTGATATAATCTCACATTAATTTCGTTACAACCTTTTTTTTATAACATAAGGTGGCAAACGAGCAAGCGGCCACCTGAAACCGCCAAAATGGCGAAGCGACCGCTGCCCATAGACATCCGCAATAGCAAATGCGTTGCCTACCATTATACGACGGAGGAGGAGACGCACATAAAGAGGATATTTCCCCTTCCTATGCATCTCCTCCACTATCAAATCCACTTCCCTTACCCATTCTCTCCTTATAAGAAAAGGGTGGTAAAGAGAAAGGGACTTAAATTAGGCCTCCGGCACCACACTCATCAGACGAAACACGGAATTGCTTCCATTTCACGCCTGTCTTCTGTGTGGTCGTGGTATTACACCGGGCGTGCCGGCCCATTCGTGTTAAGATGTTAAAGCGGGCACTACCACTGTTATCCTAACCTTATCCTACGCGAGTAGGAAGATGATGATGAATTTAGTAACATCATTCTAGTACATCATCATCATTCCTCTTTATTCTACTGAAGGTCGGCGCAACAGGTTTTTGTCTACCGCATAACTCTATCCGTCATCTCAGTCATCGCTTCCTTCTTGATCATGTCACCTTTCGCGTAATACATCCATCTCTTTCTAAGTCTACCTCTACCGGTGTACCTTCACATTCATAACTAACGTCCTTCTTTTTTTGACCGACTTCCCAAAAGAAGGAGATACTCAATTCGTCTGCATGTTTTTTTTATGTGTGTCACGACATAACTCCGCCGCTAGTGGACCGATTTTGATAATTCTTTTTTTTTACATGCGATTCATCCCTCCTCAACTGGAAATTTCGTTCCAATTCTTTGCTATCATATAGTTTATTATTAAATGCAAAAAGGACTTCCTTTGTTACTATTAACAGTGTTCCAACGACTCTTGCAAAGGTTTCATATTAAAACACATATTAAGTTGGCGATGTGCCAAATTGTTTGCATTTCCTACGTTTAAATTTTATACTTTAATTAAGACATTCATCCTTGTGTCGCTTTAACAGACAATGAAAACGTGGAAGTAACTAGACGGTCGCTAGAACTGTTCATCATCATCATCATCATCATCATCATCATCATCATCATCGTCATCATCATCATCGTCATCATCTTTCTCCTTATCCTACTCCCGTAGGGTCGGCGCAACAGGTTTTTATCCTCCACATAACTCTATCATACGTCATCTCAGTCATCACTCCCTTTTTTATCACGGCACCTTTCGTGCAATCCATCCATCTCTTTCTAAGTCTACTCATGTACGAGTGTGGAAGGGTAGATCGGTAGAGGACAATACAACTGCTTAATAAATCTATATGAAATTTGGCATAGATGTACTCTAGTCTGAAAGAACATAGACAATTTTCTAAGATTTTAAATTCCTCGCGAATGGAGTCGCGGGCTAAAGAGGGTGTGAAATATTTTAAGGTAAGTCCAATGAAACACGAGGAGTGGAAGAAGACAAGATGCAGTTATAAAATATGAAAATCATATTAAAATGATAAAAGAAAATATTGTTTTTTTTTATCGTCAACACGAAATTCTTGATCAATTCTAAAGTACATTCCGTTATATAAAAAAAGTATATGCTTAAGAATGATTATAATATAATTCTGTATTATCTAAAACGAAATATAAAACAGAAGCAATAAAAAACATTCGTCGCCACAGTGTCCGGCGAAATGTGTTATTTCAGCGCGTTTAGTCCACTTATTAGAGTGGCCAATGTTTGGTCTAAGCCTAATTACCGCTGCCCACTTCAATAGACTCAATACCGTATCCTATTTTTATTTTCTTAAAGAAAAAGCAAAAATCCACTTTGTTATTTATACAAGTACATGAAAAAGTAATTACTTATTGTAGATTTTAATTAAACACATATAAAATACATATCGTAAGCAATTAATTAAAACTAACTAATTATTAATTAATTTTCCGTAAGGCAAAAGTCCGAGTTTTACTTAAATATTTTTAACGCTAAGTTGATATGGAAACCTGTTACCATTTTCAAATCTACTAGCTTTTTCGCCCGCGACTTCCTCAGCACGGAATTAAATACATATAGTTTTTAATTTCTTCTAGGTTGTGTTCTAGATCTACGCCAAATTTCATCGAGATCCATGCAACTCTTCTAGAGTTTCATTCTAACATCCATCCAAACTTTCTCATTTATAACATTAGTAAGAAGAGAAGTACGATTAGATGTGGCTATAAATATAACAGGTCAATTGACTGCAGAAAATAAAAACAAACGAATATCGTTCTTTATTCAAAAAAAATAAGACTTGAACATTTCCCGCTAAAAAGGCATTTAAATGCTTTCCGTACAGGAAATGGAAGACTGATAAAGCGACGCGTTTCCAGTGCAAATAATCTCTTAGCTCGAGTAACACTTCGATTCACAGTATATGTATATCTACTCTTTTATATAGATACTTTTAGTCTTATTTCTTCCCACTATTTTCTCAAAAAGAGAGGATAAGGAAAATCCTCTTTATGTGCCTCCTCCTCTGTCGTTTAAGCGTAAGCAACGCACTTGACACAACTGTGATTGTGTAAAAGGTGACATGATCAAAAAGGGAGTGATGACTGAGATGACGTATGATAGAGTTATGTGGAGGACAAAAACCTGTTGCGCCGACCCTACGGGAGTAGGATAAGGAGATGATGATGATGAACGCACTTGACACAACTGCTTAGTTCCACAACTAAAAATCGAGTATTGTGTGCACCTCCATATAAGGTCATAGGAATCAAAGCGAGACTAAACAGTTTTGCGATAGTTTAAACAAAGATATTCGCGAGTAAGTGGTATAATAAATTTCTGCTCTCTCTCAGCACGCTTTATTTTACTGAAAATGTTTTAAGAGTATCGTATCAATCAATTGTAATGTACCCATTGGAAAAGCGTGCCTACAATGTCTTTTAGAACAATCTAGACTTTATTGGAAAATGAAATTGTCTCATTTTTTCTGTATGGACGTCTTTATACTACTTTTTGTAAATTTAGCGATGGACCATGTTAAATTATAATTTTACTAGCTTTCGCCCGCGACTCCGTCCGCGTGGCATTAAAAAACCTATGTGTTCTTCGAGACTATCCTCTACCACTATACCAAATTTCATCGAAATTCGTTTATCCGTTTAGTCTACAAACTCTAACAAACATCCATCCATCTAAACTTTCACGTTTATAATATTAGTATGATGATTGAATTTTATAATTGGTATAACTATATCATAATTTGCACTTTATTTCGGTTAACATAACCTCATTTGAGTATTTGAATACAATTTATATTTGGTCAAGTATGTCATGAGATAAAATTGATTTGAAAAATTTTGATTGGTTTGAGCTTCGTTTAATTTAATGGGTTTTAGATATTGTTTAATTGTTTGTGAAAAAAACGCTTTATCTTTGTTCCCAATATGTTTTTAGACCATTGTATTAATGTGTAAAAGTGGAAAGCAATTTATTTTCTGATAGACCGCTACCAGTAACGACCTCAGTAAATCATATTTTTTATATGACTTTCGTCCTTACGTCGTGGAAAATGTATTTTGTATTGGTTGTATTGTGGTTAAAATTTTTTTATGCGTAGAAAGAGATTCTTTATAAGACTCTATTTTTGTATTAATTGTAGATCTCAAACACGGATTTATAAATACAAATATTATATCTAGGCAACAAACTCTACAATATGTCTCAAATAAGAAGCTCTCATCCGGTCTTTTATTTTTTTTTATTTTTGCTTTGAGGATTTATTATACAAAAAAATTTTTGCAAATTTTTTTTTTTTAATCTGTACTTTTCTAGCGATTATCAGTACAAGCTTCTAAAGGCCTAAAAAAATATTTGAATATGTCATAACGTTGTTTACTTTATGCTTGTTTTTACGAAAAAAAATATTTACTAGAAACACATTTTCTCTATTCTTTGTTTTCGTAGTTACTTGTGATTAGTTAACAAAAATTCGCTAATATTGAAGTAAGTTGTAACTATGATTTATTTGCTCTAAAAAGTTTTAACAGAACATAAATCTTTGTCTGACCTCATATTATAATTACATTAATTAGCGTGAAGGCTTTCATTGCCTTAGTGGATTTTAAGTTTTTGTGAAAAAATCTAATTTTTACTCTTATTTTTCGACTCTTTGTAGGGCAGTTACTTCTCCCTATCCCACCCTGGTGACGGTCTCGAGTCTTGAGTAAACTTACTAGTCTTACTTTCTTAGTTAATATAAATGCGAAAGTTTAGATTGATAGACGGATGGATGAAAAAAAATTAAAAAAAAGTATTAATTTATACACGGACTAAGTCGCGGGCGAAAGCTAGTATACATATAGTGTAAGAATTTATGTACTTGTTCATATCCATATAAATCTCTATGTCTGTAAGATATACATTAGTGGCCTAGTTGTCAAGTTCTGAAGGGAATGGTTCACGATTTATCACGTGAATTGAGTTTGTCTGATATATCCGGCGTCTGTGTAATCAATCTTAACTTTATTGTGACGCCTGTGTTTGGCGTATCGTATCGAATAACTACAGATGCGAGGTCTTATCATGAATTTTCGTTTGAAAAATTTTGTAACGTCTTCGAAATTTGTATTTGATTTGTGCAGCGCCTCTTGTAATAGCATACAAGTTTTATCGAATACGCTTTCGAAAGTATCACGCAATTATTCGTGATAGACCCTACATTCCTTGAGTATCCAATTTGGTGACATTAGTTCTTGTATATTTGTCTCTTTTATTTTCTTTGAAAAAATAGAGTCAGTATTATTACCAGTCTCACAACGAATTCTACAGTTGAAGTAACTATATATTTTATTTTATCCTGTATTTTTTACATAAGTCCTATTTCCCTTGTGACCTATATAGTCTCGAAATATCTTTATGCAATTTTCAAGCTCGTTTGCTATTCTGGAACCAATTTATACTATATACCATTCTGTACTAATATTATAAAGAGGAAATATTTCTATTTTTGTATGTAATGGAATAACTCAAAAGCTACCAGGCCGATTTGATAACTTCTTTCGCCAATAAATAGCTATGTTATCTTTGAGTAACATAGGCTATATTTATAAAAAAAAATCGCGCTGATAAAGAATCGAGCAACAGCTAGATAATGTAAATTTAAATTACTTTTACGGATATAGTAGATTTCGGTATATTTGTTCTAATTTTATGTGTACATTCGATCAAAATGTGATCAAAGATTGGCATTGATTTAGTACCTTTACGGCCGTATTCTGAAACAAATCCTTAACGCTTCGCATTTGTTACATATTTAAATGTTGCAGTTGCTTTATATGAATACATTATGAGTGTGAATTTATTAACTTTTAAAGGTAAAATGTAGTACAAGTAACTTTTTTCATGATTTATAAAAAATCAACATTGATAGTGATAACCTAGTTTTACTCTATATTGGTGCTTATGGTAAGGAAACACCTTTTACTGAGACATCATTAATAAGATGTTCTTTGGCCTGTATTACTCTGATATGGGTCAGAAAGGTTGAATCAATTTTAATATTACATGAGCCCTTACATTAGACCTCTAATGGAATTTCAATCGGATTGCGCAAATATATTATAACCAACAAAATATTTGTTAAAACTTTTACAGCCTTATACTGAAACAATATTTAAATATGTAACGTCTTTTTTTTACATTATAAGGTGGCAAACGAGCTAACGGCCACCTGCATCCGACGAAATGGAGAAACGACCGCTGCCCATAGATATCCAAAATTGCAGAAGCGTTGTCAACCCTTAATCAACGGAAGAGGAGACGCACATAAATAGAATATTTCCCCTTCTCATGCGTGTCTTTCACCGTCAAATCCTCTTTTCCTTTCGTCTTAAGAATAGGGTGGAAAGGAAAAGGGACTCCGACACCACACTCATCAAACAAAACGTGGAATTGCTTCCACTTACGCCTGTCTTCTGTGTGGTCGTGGTATTGATGTGGGGAGCAAGCCCATTCGTGCGAAGATGTTAAAGCGGGCTCCACTAAATGATATAACCTGGTTTTATCCCCATAATTACTTTAATGATAATGAATAAAAGTTCATACATCCAGTCCATTGGCTGCGTAACGTTATTGTACGAGTTTTAAATTGTTTTAATTACTGGAATTCTGCTTTACGATAGTAACAAGCGTTTTATACATGCATAAAATACCTATAAAATTATATAAAGTAACAATTCTCGGAATAACTAAAAGTTTCACAGTGATGGAATTTAGTCTAGCCAATTTTATTTGAAAACCAATAAAGTCACGTTTCAATTTGTTGGAAATCGAAATTGACGGGGTAGGGATATATCCTCTGCTGTGCGTCCCCTTCTCTGCAGATTAAAAATACGCATCATAGGCAAGTATGGAAAATTCGCTATTATGCATAATTTCGGCGGACGCTTATTCATTTGTCACTTTATACTCTATACTAATATTATAGAGAGGAAAGATTTTTATTTTTGGATTTTTATATGTATTGGATTCACGTAAAAACTATTGTGCCAATTTTAAAAATTCTTTCACCATTTAAAAGGTAGTTTATCTGTGTGTAACATATGTGATGTATTTTGTTATTTTTTAACTTCACGCGGTCGCAGTCGCGAGCAACAGCTAGTACTATTAAAAATTTACTATAGTTATGTACTATTTATTCAAATGTAATAACTTTGATCTATTGAAAGTTCTAAACTTGAATTTATCTACGAACTCTTAATTGCCTTACTTTGTGTGTCGTTAACTCCAACTTGTTGAAAAGTTACTCATCTAAAGAGGATTGACAATCGAGCCTCTATCGCTACTAAAGTAACATTCTTGGAACTAAAAGCCAATTTAGGTTCGACGAACCGAAAGTAGAATGGATGGTGAAGTCAAAGGTACCGAAATATATTTGGTGCAAAAGAACGTAAATTTTGAGCAATATAGTCAAATCAAATTCTTAATAATGTTTTAAAATGTTAAATAATTACAGAATGTATTGTAATTAACAATTTGAAGTAAATTAATTTGAATGAAAGAGTGATTATTTTTGGATGAAACTATTTAAAAACAGTTTTCGCCCGCGAATGCGTACCCGTGGAATTAAAAAACAAAAGTAAGAAGCCTGTGTTCTTCCAGACTATCCTCTACATCTATACCAAATTTCATTGAAATCCGTTCAGCCGTTTAGCTACATCTTACCATCTAAACTTTCGCATTTATAGTGTTAGTAGAATTAGTATGATTTAAAATAAGTTTACAATTGCTCGCCGTGTTACATGTTACATTATACTGTGTAACGTCTGTCAGTACGTCTAAAGACTATGTAACAATGAGGTTTTTAAATAGGGATAAAAGCGACCTTGATTTAATAACCCTCTCGAAATCCGAGACAATAACGTTTACATTTCTTTATTTGGCGATTCAACAATTGTTATCGTTAAGACTAGCTGTTCGCGTGCGGCTTCATCCGCATAAAATTATGAAAATTCTATTCTATTATTTACATGTCAAATTATCAATTGCAAATGTCAAAATGACATGACATGATGACAACCTTGCTTCCTTTATGTTGGCAGCAACTAATGGTCTCTTTCCCACATTAGGGTTTTTATCCAAAATATTTATCCCCTAAGTTTAATGGCGTTAAAATATATAGTCTAAAGCGTGACGTAAGTGTAGGGCTTTTTATTAAAAAAAGAATTATTCACAAATATGCTGTAATTGTGACATCTTAGGCAACAAAGAAGTGTGTGTCTACGCTTTATTATAATAGTATAGATAGTATAGATATTAGGAATTATGGTATAAAATTACTATGAATATGAACTTATTTTACTTTCAGATATAAGTGTGTTTTATATGATACTGAAGTTTATCGAGATTTATAATAGATTCGGTAGACCGAGGTCAGGGATAGTCTCCTTATATTTAA
Source organism: Papilio polytes (assembly GCF_000836215.1). Classification (NCBI taxonomy): domain Eukaryota; kingdom Metazoa; phylum Arthropoda; class Insecta; order Lepidoptera; family Papilionidae; genus Papilio; species Papilio polytes. Next base: position 4,197,316 of record NW_013526359.1, read on the forward strand.
GGGCACTATATTTCAGATCATAAATTCGACGTCCAGCGGATTATAATCAATCGAAGTTGTAAAAGTTTTATGATATTTTAATAACTATTATGAAAAAATAGACAAATTTATAAGTTTAAATTAAGACTATTATGTTTTAACATCACTCGGTTTTCAATTTATTAAAGAATTTTTACATTGTAAAGCAATTTAGTTGGTGTCGATCTACGAAAAATGATCGCAAAAAATTGTTTGATTTTTTTCGAACTTATAGCCAACAAAGGGAAGGTTAGATAGGACATCAAAACAACCTTGTAGCATTTTTATTGCCTCTGTCTGGGTATGGAAAAAGCGTGTTTTAATATATTTAAATATCAAACACATTTTTTTTAAAGGGACAAAACGCTTTACAGTTTTGATATTGCTTACAATATAAAAAGATGCTTGGGATAATGGAAAAATGTTTTATTAACGTCTGAATAACCTCAGTATAATCAATATAATGATAATAAAAATGGTCTGTTAAAGAAATTAATTTAACGCAAATATTATAAATTGTCCTTAAAGCAGGCGCACACCTCTGACTAAACAATCGCACACTGTTGTGCGATTGTCGATTGTTTCGCACCTCATTCACTGTTTAGTTGGTGAGAGTCAAAATGGCGGGTGTACCATCGCTAATTAAATTATACCACTTACTAAAAAAATGTACCTAAAAAAATTGTACTCGCTCAAAAAAAATTGTACCTTCTCTAGAACGTAATTAATTTCGTTATAATTTTAGGTACATTTTTTTAGTAAGTGGTATAATATAATTCGCGATGGTACACCCGCCATTTTGACTCTCACTTTAGTTGCACAATTAAAAATCGAGTCGAGGGCACATCATATAAGCTAATAGCAATCAAAGCGAGACTAAACAGTTGTGCGATAGTTTAGTTTAAGGTGTGCGCTAGCTCTTAGGATCTCGGCTAACGAAGTTGTTTATCTTACTAGAGTTATTCGTTAGGAAAAAATATATGTTTTTCGTAATGAAATATGGGAAGTAGGAAACATGACAATCGAGACAGACAGACGGGGTTACGGATGTTTATTTATATAAAATTATGCCGACTAGACAATTCTCAATGCATTATAGTTGTCTATACGGATTCATTAGAGAAAGTTGGTCAGTCGAGAGAAAAAAAATGAGTAAAACATGCCGTAGAAATATGTATGTTATCGATAAAAAGATAATTTTATTGCAATAAAATGATGGAATAATGATGTTTGCTTCTTAACTGACTCTAAAAATGAGGAGGTTTTCAATTCGTCTGTACGTTTTTTCTTGTTTTCCTTACTTTTAACTCTACTTCTGGTTGAACGATTTTTATTATTCTTTATTATTGGAAAGGTAGTCCATGTCATTTGGTCACATTTTTTACTTCATGCGAAAGAATTTTCTCAAATTTCGTATACTAAAAGTAACAAAATTTATAGTACTAAAGCGTCGGCAGCTGTATTACGAAGGATGTTTCTAGAATACACCGTGAGTGCATTATCAAAACAATCGCGCTGCAATTGTAGATTAAATTTTTTTCTGTATTCTTAGTTTGAAGTAAGAGTAAAAATACTTTACTATCTCCAACTTAGCTACATATAATCTTTAGTCATCTCGGTCCAAAATTCGCAGCTTTTATTTAAGAATAAATAATATAGCTCATAAGGCGTATTGACAATAAATAGGTCTTTTAAGACATGCAATTTGTACCTTAAACTTTACAATTAAAGTCTATATTTGAACACATTTTAAGGATTCAGCGACGTTATCGAAACCACTTCTTATATAGAAGTATCAATCAAATGTTTACGATTAATAAAAACAAAAGAGACTCTAAAAACGAATCATGTGTCGTTAAATATATACACACTAGCTGTTGCTCACGACTTCGCCCGCGTGAAATAAAAAAATAACAAAAAAAACATAGTCTATTTTACTCACAGATAAATTACCCTTCTAACAGTCAAAGAATTTTTAAATTCGCCCAGTAGTTTTTGAGTTATTTCAATACATACAAAAATACAAATGTTTCCTCTTTATAATATTATAATAGATTTATATGTACATTGTGGTCAAGGGTAACTCAACTAACATGGACTTGTTCCCGCTGCTTTAAAAAAGAGCGTATAGCTTTTTCATTATTGATATACCACTGATTATCTTATAGAGGCTTTACCGGGCTTGAGCTGGACGAGAGCAATGGCGCTTTGCCTAAACGTTGTCGTTCGAACAGTCGTCAGTCGAACAATAAAATTAGCGTTACTACGCAGGTCTCGGTATGTAGGCTTATCATATAGAAATCGCATTGATCTTTGAGCTGGTAATTTAGTTATTGAGCTGTAGCTCAATCAAATGTGATCTGAACTTTTTTAGTCAGTTTAGACACTACACAAAGTATCCGGTGACCAACCCTTAATAAGTTTATTATAAAAGTGCCTCTATGTAACAATTTAACTGTTTTGTGTTATAAAAGTTGAATTAAGGTTACTTTTTTTAAAAGAAGTATTTATATTGATTTAAAAGATGTATTTAGAAATATTTACTTTGTTTACAGTGCGAGGCGCGACGCGACCGCGATACAAATCCATTACTCCCTTGCCCTGAAGAAGGAAACTGAAACTGGTCGGTGTCGTCACCGAAAAAAGTGAGTAATAGCCGTAAAATAATTTGTTATTTATTTTGCTGTTTAAAGAAAAAACTTTTTAAGCCCAACTTAAAAAGATCTTTCATTCGTATTTATTCCGAATTGTTAATAATTTTTTAAACAGATATTTTAAAATTGTTTTACCAATTGTTCTTGCAATGCATGAGTTTAATTAATTTTACAATTTGTGATTGGTTTAAATCTTAAAGAAAATGATTACTTTTATCTACAAATCTTAACTGCTCAGTGAACCCTAACCAAATTTCAGTTCGCAAGAAAGGCTAAAGCATATATTATGTGGAGACTTAGTGAAAAAAATAATAATATGTAGATCTTTGAACTGCACTTCTTATGTTTGATATTGAAATTCTCTTGGTAAAATAAGTTTTATTTTAAGTCTGTACAATCATATTTTACGCCGTCTGGACGATCATCAAACGAATTGGTTATGTTCATTTCGTATACCAATCCAAAAGTTAATTCCACTATATATAAAACAAAACAATGATAACATAATTTATTCTGATTTTTACTATCTTTTTTCATTCAAGAACTTTGTAACAAACCTTTTTCTATTCAAATCATATCATATATCATATAAATATAAATGCAAAAGTTACGATGGATGAATGGATGTTTGTTAGCGTTTGTAGCCTAAACGGCTGAACGGATCTCCATGAAATTTGGCACGGGTTTAGAGCATAGTCTGGAAGAACACATAGGCTACTTTTCATCCCGGTAATAGTTAAGATTCCCGTGGGATTCATTAATTTGGTTTTTTAATGTTTACTTGATCATTCTGCAACATATATTATTGAAATTTGGCACAGATATAAAACAAAGTCTGGAGTACACATAGGATAAGGTTCATTCTCGAGAAATATGTAGCTTTTTATAGTTCGTATGTTTTCTAATACCACGCGGACGAAGTCGCGGGCAACAGCTAGTGTATATATATTTCACGAAGAAAATCCAATATAACAACACTTCATTATAATTTTTAATGTTTTGTACTGTAAAATAATGGTTCACTTTATTTTAATCAACCTAAAAATATCAGACATAGGACATAGATAAATTGGTATAGTTAGTAGAACAATTTAGCAAATGGCTTGAACTGAAATTTGCGGAGCTTTTGTGAAAGTAGAACTCGTACTAACATACTATATGAATATCTAATGAATTTATGTTCTATCATTTACAAGAACAAACACTTTTCATGGCAACTAATAATGTGGTGTTGCCATTTTATATATCGAGTATATTAAAATTTATATTTTAATGCTCTAAATGTAAAATACAATATTTGACCAAAATATAAGTCTCATCATTTTTTCGTCTGTTTTTTTTATTTCAAGTAATTTAATATGTCTTGTAACAATGTCGAAAGTTTGAAACACTATTACGGAATAAATACCATAATAACTCAATCATACATTCGTACTATCCTGACCAATTATAGACATTTTAATAAAATTTGAGGGTCTGGATTTATAGACAGATGTACATCCAGACCATCTACAAGGTCAAGGTTATCTATCGATCTATCAGCATGGTTGCCTTTGTTCCGGGTAATCTCTGAAACGGCTGGTCCAATTTTGACGGGACTTTTATTAGAATGTAACTAATGTTTGCGGAAATGTTATTGGCTATGTCTGATAGTACCGCGAACGAGCACTAATAACTAATAAACCTCGAATAGTAATGAAGTATAAACAGTTTACGGCCTATGTAAATACTAGACAAACAACATCAAATTCGGTTAGCACTAAACCAGAGCTCAGACTCATTAGTACAGAACATTTAGATCCATTTGATTGTTGTTTTGCTAACGTACCTTTAGCGTTGGTTTGTTATTTAATTTGGAAAGTCAACACAATGTCACAGGCACTTTTTACATCAAAAATATATTTAAATGGATAGGTTATTGGTTGGTTATTACATGCTTTTCATTCTGATGACTGCTAACACTTGAAAATGTTGTTAGAAGCTTCGCCACCGACAAAACCGCAACCGACAGCGCCAAAATGAAAATCATATAGGCACACAATCAGCCTGTCCATTTAGTAGAGGTCAGTATTTTATTGAGAGTTCGTTTCAAGTTCTTGACGCGGGAATGCTGTTTTTATTATATGACTATTAATAATTTATAAGTAGATACGATAAATAATTACTAAATCATTCATTTTATTTAAATATATGCATATATAGGATTTATCTATAGATAAATATACAATTACGTTATCACAAAGATCTTAAAATAGCTCATATTTTCCGTTAAAACAGCATGTTTCATACTATGTTCTAATGCAATTCATTATAATGAAATACTAGTTAATATTCTTGCAAATTTATGTTAGAAACATAGTGTGGAAAATTTTAATCACATGCACTATATTAATATTTACGAACACGCTTACCGGAGGAGGAAATAAATTGTACCTTTCGCATACATTCTCGTACTAAGACAAAGTTACGATGTGAATATTAGTTTCCTTTGAAATCCAACAATTATTATGTTTTTACTTACAACATCTATAAATTGAATTATAAAACTTTTTATTTCATAGTTTAACACGTTTACTGCGATAAGTAAAATCATAATTTTTCATATGGTGCGGCAGGCCAAAATGCGCCCCCAAAGATATTTCCGCCAGTGCGAGGCAGGTCTTTCTAGACCTACCAGCACTAGGATAGATTAAATTGCTTTAACTCTGTGCAAACACAATGTATACATTTTATTGTATATAATGTAATTACCTGAGATAATCGTTTGACTGGCGAGAGGGACATAGTTTTCTTCGTCCGCATCGGCCTAAGTACCACGTTAAGCCGACATCGGCCAGTTACGCAGTGAGCGTGTTAAAAATATAGTAGTTCGAAATTCTTACTTTTATCCTACTTCTCATATTACTAATATTGTAAATATGAAAATTTGTACATGAATGTTTGTTAAAGGCACAAATGTAGAACATACCGTGGAAGAACACATAGGTCACTTTTGTTTTCTTTTAATTTCGCTCGGATGGAGTCGCGGGCGAAAGCTAGTTAGAAATAAGATGTTTTTTTGCTGTGCCTTGTTCCGATGCTTGGTAAAGACTTTTTTATAACAGTCATACTCAAAGTGGTCACCGAAACCAGTAAAATTTCGATAAAGGTTTACACGAGGTAGTTTAGGAATCTCTAATTTTTAGCATGTAGATAACAATAACATAATAGAAAATACACACATTTATATAGTGAAATAGTTAAATGTTTGCAACCAAAGACATCAAACGATAGTATTTTTTCATGGTTCATCAAATAGAGTTATATATTTTTCTATCTCACATATCCATTACGATTTGGATAATCTAAATAAAACGATTATATCCCTAATATTTTTTTTACGATCTCTATATTCTCGGAAATCCTATTTCGTGGGCTAGTTCATTGAACCGCTTTTTGCTATCTCTCAACTGAACACTCAATTAGATAAGAAAATTGTATAGCTCTAAACACAGTAATAAAAAGTTTGCAAATACCATAGACAATAGAATGTTAATACCATGTCTGTCGCTGGAAAGTGGGTGGCAATTAAAAATGTAAAATAGATAATACGAGCTGTTGCCCGCGACTTCGTCCGCGTAGTATTAGAAAACATACAAACTATATGAATTACAAAAAGTAACGTATCCCTCGGGAACCGGACATTTCTCGGGGATGAAGCTTATCCTATGTGTACTCCAGACTTTGTTTTATATCTGTGCCAAATTTCAATAAGATATGTTGAACCGTTGCAGATTGATCGAGTAAACATTAAAAAGCTAAATTAATGAATCCCACGGGAACCATAACTATTCCTGGGATTAAAAGTAGCCTATGTGTTCTTCCCGACTATGCTCTAAACCTGTGCCAAATTTCATAGAGATCCGTTCAGCCGTTTAGGCTATAAACGCTAACAAACATCCATCCTACCATCCATCTATCCATCCATCTAAACTTTCGCATTTATAATATTAGTAATAGTAAGATAAGATTAGTAAGATAACAAACCAATGTCAATGTGCCTACAATACCTATGTATAAACCCAAATAGAAGAAGTCTTCAGTTTTTAATTACAAAGTACAAGTTGATGAGCATTCTTTTTCTGAATAAAACACATTTTAACTACTAACCACCCCTTAATTATTGGCTTCCCCATATCAAAGGCTAACCTTCCCCTTCCTTGATCATCGGCTGACGAAACCCTTGGTTAATACCATAGTATACCCTCGTACAGAGGAAAGATTTGTGTTTTTGTATATAATGAAATAACTTAAAAACTACTGTACCGATTTTAAAAATTCTTTCACCGTTAGAATAGTAATTTATCTGTGAGTAACATAGGCTATATTCTCTATTTTTTTAATTTCACGCGGACGAAGTCATGCGCAAGAGCTGTTTTATATTTAAATCAAAACTTCGGCTATGAAAATGCATGGTAAAAACAATTAATGTTATATGACACGTCTCTATGAATTCATTTACATTTTGTTGAAAGACCATCAAAAGACAAGGATAATTTTCATCAAGTATTAAATATTAAGTTATAATAATAATTACTTTTCATGTAATATGCATGTATTTGACACGATGAATAGCAAATTGTAGAGTAACTAACGTAATTATATATTAACATTCTATGAGACGCGTTTGTCAATTCTAAAGGTTCATTAATCTATCGATTCCATCACTTGAAAGTTCTAAGATATGTGAAAATAATTACAACTTTATGTCTCAAATACGAAGTAAATTAAATTACGTGTAACATTATAAATTTAAAATAATCAAAGAACACGTATTAATGTAGACCTAATAGATGGTTTTCAGTGGTAGAGTCCGCTTTAACATCTTCGCACGAATGAGCCAGCTCGTCCTATGTAACATCACGACCACACAGAAAACAGGCGTAAAGTGGAAGCAATTCCGCGTTTTGTCTGATTAGTGTGATGCCGGAGCTCCAACTTTAGTCCCTTTACCTTTCCACCCTTTCTTAAAAGGCAAGGATGGGAAGGTAAAGTGGATTTGACGGTGGAGATGCATAGGAAGGGGAAATGTCTTCTTTATGTGTGTCTCTTCCTCCGTTATGAGCAGCGGTCGCTTTCCATTTCAGTGGATTCAGGTGGCCGCTTGCTCGTTTGCCACCTTATATTAAAAAAAAAAGTATAGTGATTCAATAGTGTTCGGATACTTAATAGGAATAAACACTGTAACATAATATTAAGGTGCGTTTCCATGGTGCGTTATTCTACGGATAGCTGCTAATTTAACCGCTAGAAGTAACTTGTGAAATCCCTCCTTTAGGGTGTCAATTTCGTGCCGACTCTAGAAAGTTCCGAAACTTTTGCGGTTCTCTACAAACATTATTCAACGTGATTACATCGTATTTTACTCATCAGAAAAAGTAATTAGAAAAATTGAGGCACAATTGTAGCTTTGGAACAAATTACCCATAAGTTACTTTAAGAGTTACGTTATAATCTATGGTAGATTATAAGTCAATGGAAATTAGTTGGCTAACACATTTTACTTACTGACAAACTAATCTATGGATTTATTTTGCACCGTTTCAGTTACCTACTTATAATTTCTCATTCAAATTGAAATTGTCTATAGTTGTATTTCAATCGGCTAAAGCAGTAATCCAATTGTCCCTTTGGACTTAAAAAAACATATAGATAGATGTTTTAGTATTATTCATTCGACAGATGAATTATCTTCCTAACTTTCTCACTTCTTTATTATAATAAATGCGAAAGTTTAGAAGGCTGTTTGTTAGAGTTTGTAGCCTAAACGGCTGAACAGATCTATATGAAATTTGGCATAGATGAAAAGGATAGTCCAGAAGAATACATAGTCTACTTACTTGTGTTTCTTTTCCCACGCGGAGAGATTCACGGGCTTTAATATTTTACGAAATAAACTCGATAAAAGCAGAATCATGGCTGTTAAATCTGTGTTAGATAAGTCCGACACGGGCAGTCAATTACGATCGTTAATGACCTGTAACTTAAGCCCAAAGTTAGATTTTACCGCAACGCTAATGCAGTGTACATAACTCGTTTACTACGATAAATGTTTGCATCAAACTTTGTACACATTTATTTATTTAGTTACAATGTCCAGTATAATATAATTATATTTTTGATACTCTTTAAAAATGATTTATAACCTTTTTTAGATAGATAAAGAATGGAAAAAACCGCAAATACTTCAATTGATTTCTTCCTTAAGTAATATATATTTAAAAAAATCTTACTTATGTCATGCTCGTTAAATACGCAAGTAAAATGTACGGTAGGATCCAAAGAATTGACTTCTATTCTTTAAATGTATTAAGAAAGATTTGGTTAAACAAAACTTATGTTTTTAAGTTAACTATTTATTTTCATAGAGTTGGCAACAGGCAGGTAGCGAGCTGTAAAAGCCCAAAACAATAAAGTATACAAAACTCTGTGCGTTCTCCATGCCAATTATGTGTTTTTATTATAGTTTAGTGTTTACATGATATTATAAGTTATTTTATCTTCATTGTGTATTGCTAAAAGTTTGCACATACCGTGGTCACCGACTAGACGTCTTCATCGACCAAGTAATTACTTAGTAACGTTGAATTTCACACAATTAACTTGCATTGAAGTTGAAGTTGCTGCGTTTATAAGTTTTAAGTTAACAAAATAAAATTATAAAAAGTCCGTAATAAAGTATAAATTAATAACGGATGTTATGAAATGTTTCAGTTGCTTAAATTCATTTGCTAATGGCATTTGCCTTAACTATCCCATAAAAATTGACTATTTATTACCAACAAAAGAATTATAAAACAAAAAAAAAGTATAAACATGTAAATTTCATTTTAACACATTCGCTTATATTCGCGTATATTGGTTCAATTTCCTCTAAGTAAGCGTTTTCCAAAGTTTGGTTTTGTATCAATATTTATCGGTGACTTCAAACATATTTTTATAAAATATTTCTCTATGAAAAGCGATAAGATCGTGACCTATTTCGATGCAAATTGACGATTTCCTTCAGACAGCAAATACGATGGACCTGTACGAAGGAAGGCGTCAATATTTTTGTATTTTTATAAAATAAAATTAACTAAAAGACTGTTAACATCTAAAATTATTTTAAATTGTTAAGCAAATATTTATGGTTATATTTCGATGGAAATTTCATGTCGGTTACAAGAAATTTTGAGCAAACGAACTAAACTTGGCTATTTAAAAAAACAAATGAAGGTCTCTTCACTTCGAATCCTACTGAAGTAAACCTCAGTAGAAGTCGTACTTAAAAGATATCTTATAAAAGCTTAAAGCGGTTACTTTTAAGTTGTAGAACTTGGCACTAGAAGTGACAAGTAATCAGTTAAGTCTGGACTCAGTATCACGGAGAGTAGTTTTTAAAGAGGTTTTTTCACTCCAATGAAAGAAATAGATAAAAGACATTACTAATATTATATTGTTCTTCCGTTATTAATTCGTAATTTTTTAGCATATTAAACACATTGAAAAGAACAGCTTTTAGACAGACAATAGAAACTCATGTTAATCATCAATGACGACAGAACAAAACATAAAATAAAACATTCATCTAATCAGACGAAAAAGATCTTTTAAGAAACTTTTTGCTGTTTACACAAATGCTATAAAATACTTCGACCCGACCGTCTCGTGTACATAAGTAATTGTTTCAACAAAAACCAAGTCTTAAATGTTTGAAAGATTTTTACGACGTAATTTTTATCGCATTCCAAACTAAATGTTGTTTATCTTGTGAAAATAGAGGTAACTATATAAAATAGTAGTCAATAGGTTTTTAGATAAGAAAAAAACTTAACTTATATACTTAAATTATATAATCGTAGTAAATATAAACATCTTACTTACGACCAAATATTGAAACGAAATTTAAATATGTAACAGTGTCTTATTTGATAAGGCCACGCTTAAATTCCAAAATCCAATAAAACTTTGACATCTGAAAGATTGTAAGAAACAATGTGTTTGAGAGAACAAAAAGTAACAAAATCACTAATTGTAATCTCCTTGAAAGATGACATGATCAAGAACGGAGTGATGACTGAGATGACGGATGATAGAGTTATGTGGAAAACGAAAAACCCGGCGCGCCGACCCTACGGGAGTAGGATAAGGTAGGAGAGAAGATGATAGTGTTCCCGTGACCCAGCCATCGGCGGACAGGAGGAACACCGCTGGGTTTTTAGTGGGTATTCCGGCCACGTCTGTTCTTATTGGCCGGCGAGTCCCACATACCCCCCTGGAAACGGGGGGGATGCGTAAAGGCATTTTCCCAGCGTGAAAAAAAAAAGGTGATGATGATGATATACCAACTTCTATAACAGTACATTGCGTAAGTCTCTTAGCGGCTAAAATGCCAGGTGTGAAGATTGACGTTGCCTTGTTACCAATGAGGTCGTTGACATTTACGTTAAAAGAAGACTTTAAAAAGACTAGACAGTGTTTAATAATGATATTTTAATTTGGTATCAAGACACCCGATGAAGTTCGTAAACGTCTTTTTAACTAATTAATACTAAGTACGGTTGTTGAATATTAATAACGAGTCTAAAGACCTCACTAAAGTTTCGAGTTTAAAACATAATTTTACACTGTCGCTAACTATATTTCTCGTTGTTATAACGGTATTAAAATCTACTATAGGTTCTTTTATGATGTTTTTAATTAAATTTAATGATTAAAACTATATTTCTACCGCGGAATTGGATGGAGAATCGTGATTTATTAAGATACTAGCTGTTCCCATGCCACTTCATTCGCACGAACTGATAAAAATTTCATTTTATTGTGCACATTTGTCAAATTATCAATTGCAGATGTCAAAATGACATGACATGATGCCAAACCATGGCAACCTTACTTCCTTGATGTTGGCAACAACTTATGGTCTCATTACCACATTAGGGTTTTTTATCCAAAATATTTACTCCTAAATTTAACGGCGTGAAAATATATAGCCTAAAGCGTGACGTAAGTGTATAGCTTTTTATCTAAAAAGGAGTTATTCGAAAATATGCTGTGATTGCTGACATCTTAGGCAACAAAGAGGTGTGTTTACGCTTTATTATATTAGTATAGATTTCAATGGTCTCACTAAATTAAAGTTTAAAAAGCAGTTAGACGGTTATTTAATCACTCCCAAGATCATTTACCTAAAACGTAAAAGATAAAGGGCTCGACTAGGTAAACATGACAGAAAAACCGATTGAAACAATTTGTCACGTAACGACAGATGTCCTGTCCTCTGTTGGAAGGTTAAATGAAATTCAGGTCAGGTCACCAGTTCAAAAAAGTTAGACCGTTTCAGGAAATTCTACGTTAGAAAACTACTTTATAGTAATCTTACCTGCTAGATACGTTAAATTGCTACTTAAGCTGTCTCTTAACGAGGCGTTATCAACTCTGAGTGCGAATAAATATTATAATCGCCTCTAAAACCTCTCACTGGCGCGGATAACGGTCGCTTAGTGAGAAAGCGTACGGATTCTTCATTTTAAATAGTGAAAGTGCAAATAAAAGGTGAGGTGTAAACTATCTTAAGAGTATGAAGACAAATATAAATGACTACAAAAAAGTGAGAATACATAAGCTAGTAAAACGACTAACTGGCATCACAGATAACACGTGCCGGGTAGATTACAGTAATATGTTAACGAAATCATAAGTGACAAGACGTATTAAACTTTGTCACAAAATTAAATATGGGGCTAGCTACTAACATGAAGAGTCATGATAAGGAAACAAGTATACATCATAAATAAGGTAAAAAGTATTTAAAAAAATGTTATATAAGTATGGTAAAAATGATAACTGTAGTCAATTTCATAAGAAACTGGCACAATTACCGAGGATGAAAAGAAGTGTAAAACAATACAACAATGAAGAAATTAAAGAGACAGTAAAATTCAAAACAAACAATAAAACACATTGGATCAAGAAGGTAAACCTGAGAGCAAACAAGGACCATCTATGTCGGAGGAGCACTAGAAAAAAAAAGCTACTAACATGTCGGGTACTACAAGTAACTTAAGTGCGAAGAAGCAAGCTGAAAACCAGCACAGGAATGGCTTAGTTCCTCCTGAATTCGCTGAGCTGACTATCTTTTGCCACAATTTTATTACATGATTATTTAATTTCTTTTGTTTCTTTTTGGAGCAATAAATATCTATTCTATTCTACTAGCAACGTTTGTGCATACGTGTAGCTTGCGAATGTGCCAGCTACTGTCGTAATACCCGCAAGTTGAGACCACAAAATCGTCTCACTTAAATAAATATTCTGGTTGAAAAGTTGTATCCTATCTATCGCCATTAGGCTGGATCATTCACCAGTCTGAAATACATTTTATCTGAGCATTTGGTATTACGTTGCGGATAAAATGTATTCGTCAATATCAAGTAATAGCTGATGGAGCACTTAGTTTACTTTATTCCGTAAAATATAAAAGTTATTTACCAATCCATACTAACATTATAAAAAGAAATTTGTATTTGTGCAACGCATAAACTCAAAAACTACTACCCTTATTTCAAACTTTATCACTGAGTACCAAAGGGTTTTTTTACTAGTTTTTTCTTTTCATTTTTAATTCACGATCGAATTTGCGAGCAAAAACTAGTATGTGTATTCAAAAATTATGAAACCTTTTAAATAACATTATCATAGATGATTAATATAACTTTTTAAAGTGAATCACGGCAAAGGGATTAATTTTTAAACCTATGCTTTCTTTCAAACAGTGTTGTACATCTAAACAAAATGTTATTTAGATGCGTGGAGCCATTCGGGAGATAATAGTACTTTCTAACAAATATCCATCCATACAAACTTTCGCATTTATAATATTAGTAAGACAAGATACTGATTTATAGTAAAAAGTTAGTTCTGTTTTGGTTACAGCTTCACACTTCATACATCATGTTTGAATTGCTTTATGTTTTCAAGCTTAGAATTTTCTTGGCGTGTATTCCAGGCTATTTGTCATGTCGGCTACTGGCTGTGATTGTTGACGATTTATCTTAACTGTTATTCTCGTTGACATTTGGCGAAAAAATATGAAGTTTTAGGTTAAGTTTTTTTACTGTAAATATGTATCTGTAAATATTCTCTCTGTGGGTATGAATAGAAAAAAACACTCATAATCTTTTATCACATTTATTATTTAACATTATTCGATATATAAAATACATGTTTTATATACATTATGTACTTACATTAAATGAAATTAATCGGTGGTTTTAATATAAATTACTATTTGAAAAAAATCGACGAATTCATATTTCACATAGTCTATGTTGAACATAATTAAATTCCACAGTCTATAAAAATCATGTCTTATCTTCATTGTATAACAATAAATTACATTCAAGTTACTTATAATTTAATATTACTTATAAATAAGACAGTATACAATAATTTACATGTAACAACAGTTTTACTTAACACATTACTTACAAGACACATTATAACTTAGTCGTGAGTTCACACAGCTAAAACATACACAAAAAAGGTTTTGAGCAATTTAGTTTTTTAAACAACATGGTTTCACTTTTTACATACACTTCATGAATAGATTATCGTAAAATATCAAACAGGGAAAATCTTATTTGATGCGACATATTCCAATAACAAATGCTTCAGATAGATAACATATTTAAAATTTATAGTTTAATTCTAATTTTATTCTATAGAATACTGTACGTACGTATATTATTATATAATGAACATTGACACAAACATTAACGCGATCTCCATAATAAACGCGAATCAAATTCAGTTAAACTCATTGATTACTTCACCATTCAAGTTGACTCTCTTCTCGTCCGTCTTGAAGAAGTAAGCCGCTGTTTCAGCGACCTTGATAGTTTCACTCACACAAAATGGCGACGGCTCTTTTATAAAATCTACTTTATTGACAGCAATACTGTTTCGCGAATCACGATTTTTATACTTCGATTTGTTGTATGTAGAGAATTCAATAGTATCCCGACACGTGTTCTCCATTGCTCGTGATTCAAATCGCTTTCGTTTGCGACATAGAAGTGTCTCGTGAAACGCCGTACGGTACCTACGGACAATGATTACAAGATTAGATTATCGCCAGACACATTTCAAGTCCCAATAGCTGTTAACAGCACAGACATTCTATAATTTGGTTGTTCGAATCACGTCATTAGACTATTGTTCAATCTATATCCTAGCACAAGCCTAAAACTTAGTTAAAACTTTTTCAACCAAAAATGTCTCTATCCATCTCGTTCCGTTACAAAAATTTAAATAAAAACATGAAAACATAGCCTTATATTTATTCACATTAGTATTGTAGTGTTTTGTTATTCGTAGTTTCATAGGATACATTATTCATGAATTATTTATGAGATATTATGCCAATATTTTGTTATTGACAATAAAGTTCGTTGACACGAATATTTTCTGATGCAATCTAATAATCTACGACAGTGACTATCTTGAAAAAAAAATCCTATGACGTTTACAATTAGGAATTCAATGTCTCTTTAAAATTGTTCAACCAACTACTCGTATTATAGGAAAAAAAAACAAAAGAACTATCGTCAAATTAAATTTCTTTCATGCGACGCAAAAAGAGAGAAATAGAGAGAGAGAGACTCTTATGTTCTTCAAAGATGTAGCTTTTTTATCATTAGTCTAAAGTACCTGGCACTCATAACGTTGTATAGAATCGGATTAACAGTCGCTGAAACGTAGTATAGAGCCCCAGCGACGTTGAAGAGATGTTCATTGATGACGTGAAACTGAGGCAGATCGTAGCCATAGATGTAGAACAGCCGCTGGAAGTGGAACGGCGCCCAACAGACGAAAAATGCAACCACAACAGCAACTGCAACAAAACAATTGATTATAACCCCAATAGCATAACAGTTTAGGGTCTACTATCGATTGGAATGTGGCTTTGAATCCGCTAACCATCTTTATATATATATTTTTCTATTTCCTATTACATAAAACACTATATCAATGCAAGTTGAAAGCAATTTTAATCTATATCTATATATTAAAATTATAAATAGGAAAAGTTTGTAATTTTGTATGTATTGAAATAACTCAAAACTATTGGACCGATTTCAAATTTTTCACTATTAAAAAGCTACGTTATGAATGTGTAACATTGGCTGTTTTTTTAATTGCACGCGGTCGAATTCGCGAGCAACAGCTATTTAGTTATAATAAAATTGTCTGGCTGTATCCACTAGACTTTATTAAGCTTGATTAAGTAAACGTATTGCTTTTGTCTTTACCGAGCATTCTGATAATAGCTTTTCTTGACTTGGCTTGTTTTGTTTCTCCGTGGACATGACCATTTAAAAGTCCGATTTTCGTCTTTTTCGTGATCTTTGTTGACCTAAAAATGTAAAAATTTAATTAACAAATAATGTGTTGTTATGATATTTAAATTGACCCGAGCAATAAGTTATTTCTTACCTTATATGTAATGCAATAGTCACATAAAGGCAGAGAATAAGAACAGCAGGAACAAAGAAGAAGAAGATGCTGCTAAGTTCTAGAAGAGGTGACGGGGCCATCAGCGCACAGAATGCTGAATTCAGCGACATGTTGCCTGAATCTGAATGAAATAAACATTTAAAAATATTCATAAATAATCTTCATTTCTGTCACCAGTAAATGTAAGAAAAGTTAACAAGAAAATTGCGCTTTAATGACACTAAAATACCAATTATTGGTACCTTACATGTATATTTTTAGGTTAGATTTTCATACTTTAATCGTTATTTCGCTTATCCTGAAGTAAACGAGTTAACTTCGGCTTTACTTGTGTATTATTTCTTATATGAAAGACAAAGTTAACAAATGACATACATTTATAATAATAATGGCGTCAAAATTAAGAACATAACCTAATTCCGTGCAAAGGTCAAGTAGAGTCCGACAATAATCTTTATGAATGAACGTTTAAATTCATTCATTAGCTTTAACATATCTAATGTAGGAAAGTCTTTCTAAATGGCAGTTTTGTTGATAGTCTTTGTTCATAGTGTGTAGGTGACCGAAATAAATCTTATAGTTACAATTCTGTTGGCTTACTGTAATTGTCTTTTATGATATTCAAGATGGCGGTATTACTAAATCGTGAAAATGAATAGTGTGAGAGTCAAAATGGCGGGTGTACCATAGCGAATTGAATTATACCACTTATTAAAAAAATGTACCTCAAATTGACGGCAATATGGCAGGTGTAACTTCATTTCGATATAATTACGTTCTAGAGAAGGTACTATTTTTTTTGAGTGTGGTACTAATTAGTACATTTTAGGTACATTATTAGGAAGTGGTATAATTCAATTCACTGTGGTACACCTGCCATTTTGACTCTCACTGAATAATATGTTTAAATATAAAAATTAAATTATAATTTGCTAGGTCCTGACCATTTTAATTCTTCTTCTCGTGTTTGTTAATAGAAGGTTTTAGAGAAGAAAAAAAAGTACATCGTTTTAATTTAACATGTACATAGAACATAGTCTGTTAGTTTGTATGGTTACTTGAATTTAACTAAGATTTTTCATATAAAATCGCTACATAACAAAATAAAGTAGTCAATTTACTTGGTGGATAATCTCTATAGCTGATCTCGCTATAAACAGCAAACGGTGAGGCGCAGAGGAAAGAGATGAACCACAGGATAAGGATGATCCTGGAGGCGCGGGTCAGGCCCGCCATCGCGTATAAGTACAGCGGGTGACATATCGCCAGATATCGCTCCAATGTAAATGCAGATATTGTTAACACCGACACATAAGTTGCCCTGGAAATATTCATTATTAAATAAGAAAGAAAAAGTGTTCAAACTGAATCCTTAATCAATTTCTTGAACAAACTTACGCTTCAGATATGAGGGCACGTAGTTTGCAGAACACGAGACCCAAACTGTACGGATATTGGTGCCAGTACACGGATAGATCATTTGGAAGACCTGCAACAAGAAATATTAATGTTAATTATTGAAAAGCTCCTTTATTACATCCATACTTATACTTACTATTATAATAAAGCGTAAATACACACTCTGTTGCCTAAGATGCCAGATACTACAGCATATTTTTAAATAATCCTTTTTTTAATAAAAAGCCCTACACTTACGTCACGCTTTAGGCTATATACTTTCACGCTATTAAACTTAGGGGTAAATATTTAAGATAAAAACCCTAATGTGGGAAAGAGACCATACGTTGCTGCCAACATCAAGGAAGCAAGGATGCTAAAGTTAGTCATTATGTCAAGTCATTTTGACATTTGCAATTGATGATTTGACACATGTAAACAACAAAATAAAATTTTCGTAATTTTATGCGGATGATGTCGCACGGAAACAGCTAGTCAATACTAAACTAGCGTGTACCATCTTTCCACCACCGTTTTACGTACGGTGTCGGCTAACGTTAGTAACATATTTTTTTCCCAATTGCAATTAATTAAAAAAATAAATTTTAGGTATAATTCCTGTGGTAACATGAACTGTTTACTATACATAATAAATGTTTATATACCAGTTTTTGGCACTGATGATATACAGTACATTGAAACTTTAATATTCGTGAAAGGAACTACTTCATATATTTAATATTCATTTCATCTTTCAACTATCACGCTTACGAGTACTTTTAATATCGCATTTTTAGGTTATCTACTCTACTAGCAACCGCGTAATCATTTTTCATTCATCTTTTCAAGGAACTTTTAAGCATATCTTGTTGAATTTTATTCACATCCTCTTTTAAGATTTTTAAAGTACTTTGAAAGCCATCAAAAGCACTTTTTATGTTTCCACTTTGAAGTGTAATTAATCAAAATATCGAATAAATTCATCCACAAAGTGACGTATTAATTTAATTACATGAACCGAAATGCGGGTTCGACCTTCATTGAATGTCAATGAAAATACCTAAATCAGAGCCCTACTCCTATTTAATGATTAATGCTCTTTTATCCCCTAACGATACAGATTCTAAAACATTAAATTATTAATTTAAAACATACTAACTAATATTATAAATGCCAAAGTTTAGATGGATGGACGTTTGTTAGAGTTTGTAGCGTAAACGGCTGAAAAGATTTCGATGAAATTTGGTATAGCTGTAGAAAATAGTCTGGAAGGACATATAGACTACTCACTTTTATTTTTTTTAATTCCACGCAGACGGAGTCACGGGCGAAAGCTAATACTATATTTTAAAAAAAACATCAAAGGTTTAAAGCTTTTCAATATTTTTTTTTGTTATTTTAAAGGCCTCTACACACGCTCAAATCTGACATTATTAACTACCCTGTCAGTTGATCTGTACAGTTCAAGTTTTCTCTACAAACTATCGAAACAGTGGGCATGTAGTGGGCTAAACCTACTGCACATTTTTATACAGGAATAGAATGTTTTCATCTTGTTAATAATGAAAATGCATTTAAAAATTAATACAAACAATCAAATGCTTCTTCTTTATGAGATTGGTAAGAAGTAAGATAAGAAAGCAATAATATTCACTAAAATGTAAGGATTTTTATTGTGTTTAAAGGTTTATTTCATCCTACGTTGAACTACGACTGCTTTCAATGTGGGAGTCATAAAGGGCGAACCGTGCAACAATACTGGCGAGTGTATTTTATTACCGCATACTGCATCTGATGTTACTCTCTTGTTAATTTTAAAATCAGAATATTGTAAAAATGCAAAACACTGACACTGATATTTAATTTAGCCGTTATTACCTATACATATATACAGGCAATAACGGCAAAAATATTATACTGTCACACTTCATACTAATATTATAAATGCGAAAGTATAGATGGATGATGGAAGTTTGTAGCCTAAATTGCTGAATAGATCTCAATGAAATTTGGCATAAATATAACGGATAGTCTGGAAGAACACATAGGGTACTTACTTTTGTTTTTTTTTAATTCCACACGGACGTAATCGCGAGCGAAAGCTAGCATGTTCATTAACTCTTAACAGGTTTTATTTTTAAACTTGTAAACAACTAATATTTTATTATCCAATTCATAATAATAACTTTTAACTAAACTATTTCTCATTGCTGTTGTGATTTCAGAGAATCAATATCTGGAAATTTAATAAAAAACTTAACAAATGAACGTCATACGATAACTTCCATCAGCGAAACGCGGGTTGTCACAAGTTAGCCTTTATCTAATTAGTGCCTTATACAAGAGTATGAATGGCTTTGAAACTGACAACTCTCTTAATGAATTTACTTCGTGTACCCTCTTCTGAAAAGGGGAATTCAATTGCATTCATAACACATATTGACAAAATCTATTAAAATCTATGATACAATATTAGGCAATCATTTGAAACAAGAACAAATATATCGGCCGAATACTACATCTTAAACACTTCGCTTTTTAATACCACTAACAATCTGAAAGACGATAGAATTTTAAGGGAATTTAGAGCTTAAACTAACATCTATTCCGCTAAGCACAAGACCGGGAAAAGTTTGCCGAGGAGAGAGAGACACAGCGGACAGAGAGAAAGAGAGAGAGAGCTTAAACGTAGCCTTATAATTTAATACGGTGTTACCTATCTAATTTTCGTACCCATATTTGGTCTTAAAGTTATCTCTGGGATAGTCTATGTTTCTGAAAAAGAATACGAATGAATGAAGGATTTATTGTTGAAATATAAAAAAAAACAGCTTTTGTAGTGAACTCCGAGGTTGAATATTGTCTGATTCTCTGCTGTTTTCAGTTGCCTTGAATTTAGATGAAACCAATATTATAAATTGATATATTTTGTTTACAACTGTCGCCCGGATTGTAATATCGTTGTTCGTATATAGGTCAATGTGTCGTAATCCTAATGTGTGAGGCTATTAGTGATCATGTGATGACCTTTATTTTTAATACTGTTTACTATTCCAAGAGCAATATATTAACCCTACTTTATGCCCGTAGGTAATGTTGAAAGGTTAAAAAGACATTAAGGAAAATTTAAATTGCAAATGTGGCAACGTCGTTATATAAGACTTAGAGAAGCCATACACGGACCCAGAGCAACCGATAAAGACTGCTTCAAACCGCCGTTAGAGGATCAGAAGCTGAAGTATCTAAAATGCGATTATACGCCGATCGTTAGTGAAAGTTGTCGATACTGCTTTTGTTTAATTGATACACAGCACGTGTATAGAAACCTTCATTTGACGGGCCATAAATATAGTAACTGACGAGGGAATGTATGTAAATTCATGGATGTCGAATAATCGAAAAAGAATCTTTTAAAGTGGTATTACCTCTTTAATTTTCATATAACTTTGCGCTGGACAAATCCAAGGATCTCTTCTTAAGAGCTGCGCACTTCTTTGACTAAACTATCGCACAACTGTTGTGCGATTGTCGTTTGTTTCGCAGCTAATTCAACTGTTTAGTTGCACAACTAAAATCGAGTAGTGTGCGTTCTTCCAACGAACCGAAAATCAACGTATTCTTTAATAATTTTTTTTTTAAATTCCCGACACGAATGAATTAAATAGCGCCCTTATAAATCCGTCTATTGATGAAAGCCATATGAAAATCCGTACGTAATGTAATAAGTTATCTTGTTTAAACAGACGAGGCGAGGTCCTATATGTGTCAGTAATATTAATATGACGGGCGCAGCTTTCAATTCTATGACTAGAATTTTAAACGAACATTTTAAAATGATCATTGCAACTTGAAAAATAACAAATTTTAACTGTTTTGGAAATTACTAGGAAAAGGTCTACAAAGGTCATAAAGAATTATTTTAGTAATGTTGAAAAAAAAACAATACAATAAAAATTAAAGCTAGGATCGATAAAAAAATATTAAAGTAAAAACGTATACAAGGTCATAATATAAAAATAATAGTGTACGTAAACAAGGTTAATAATCATAGGCGAGGAGACTTTTTTAATTGCTATTGAAAACTCATATAAAAGTTACTAACTATTCCCGTGCGGCTTCATCCGCATGAAATTATGAAAATTTTATTTTACTGTTTACATGTGTTAAATTATCAATAGCAAATGTCAAAATGACATTACACGACAAACTTTGGTAATTTTGCTTCCTTGATGTTGGCAGCAAATTATGGTCTCTTTCTCACATTAGGGTTTTTATCCAAAATATTTAGCCCTAAGTTTAATAGCGTGAAAATATATAGCCTAAAGCGTGACGTAAGTGTTGGGCTTTTTATTAAAATAAGGATTATTTAAAAATATAGTGTAATTGCTGATATCTTAGACAACAAAGAAGTGTGTGTTTACGCTTTATTATAATAGTACAGATTATGCCACTAAGAGATGTTAATGAAAACTAAGAGAGTCCCTTACAGTGTACGAATATATGAATACTTTTCCAGCGCTATTTCATAGGAAATGAGTCATACTAGATGTCACTTTTGAGAATCCAATCAGGATTGTGACTAAAAGCAATCGTTGTTCGCGCTTCGTGAACCGTGTTATGTGCTGGCGTATTTCAATAGCTTTTATAATGCACTGAATACGTTTTGGAACTTTCATATACGATATTTATTAGCAATAGCTGATTTTAAACATTATGGGTATCGAGTTTTGTAAGCGTATTAAAAGTTATTTGGCGGGAAAATCTTTTAATAACAACGCCATCTATCGCTTTCTTTATTGTTTGTAAAACCAGCTTAATGTTAATAAATGTCTATCGTTTCTTTGATATGTGTTTGAATGTTCAAATAATAAAATTGATTTCGATTTTATTACAATACGACATTGAAATGTAAATTTATTTCAGTCAACATAAAATTTACAAGTCCTATACAGTAAAGATTGAAAACAATTATTTGTAAATAATCTAAGAACTAAAGTATTTGTTAAGCGTTTTGTTTTGTTAATGTAAGTTGATTTAATTTTGTAATTTTACTTTTTAAAAGAATTCAACGTAATTTTAGGGCATCCTTTTGCCCAAGCGTTTTGTTTTTTTCAATTGTAACTTAGAATTCACATTATTACTTCTTTTACAAATGAATACTTATTAAAAAAAAATGTAAACCAATTGCTTCTTTAAAATCTTTTGGTTAGTTTATCGCGTGATATTCGATTTAAAAGACTTACTTTTAGATAAACTGAAACAAGGCAACCAACTTTGGTGATATTAGAAAACATTATCTTGAAGAAACTTGGGCTATATTTTTTGTTCGCAACATGAAATATTGAAATTCAGCGTAGGGAAGATTCGAACGGACACGAACAGAAAGTTTCTATTAAATTCCAAACAACATTGTGAATATAATACGATTAATCGTGCGTGTTTACATGCGAATACAGTAGTTTTGAATATTTGACAGTGGAGGGAAAAGTGAAAGAAAGTGCTTTCTCTGTAGATTTATCCTCTTCTCTGTAAATTGTAGGTAGACAACTGCAAAACCGGCTGGAAAGGCAGCAATATTCACTATTATGAAGTCAAGGGCCCGCTTGCTTGTTTGACTATCTCCTAAATCGTACCCCCTTAACCTTTTAATAGATTTAATTTCTGATTAATGATATGGAACAGAATAGAACAGAAATAATGTTAGTAAAAAAACAATTTAACTATTACAATTTCATTTATACTAACATGAAACAATATGTGGTTAATACGTTCAATTATATTATTATTATTTAAATAAGTAGGCAATACTTTTTAACAAAACAAGAATCTATTGTCAATACAAAATACCAAAGTGTTTTATTTTGTTTTGTCTTCTTTGAAAACGGTCCAACTTTCGCGTAAGCTTTCATCCCGCGTTTTATAGAGAATATTGAATTGACCCTTTTAACCTACATCGCATACGGGACCCGCAATATTAAGTTACTAAGCATTCCGTAGCGTTTGTCTACGACGTAGCGGATGCCTACGACGTAGACTCTAAAACTAGTTTTAAGTTTTAGTTTGGAATTAAATTGTTTTACTCTGGTATAAGTGGTCAAGTTTTTATAGAATTATTGTAGTACTAGTATTAAATTGAATATATCACACGATACGTTGTTTTCCTTTTGTAATGTTGCCAACTGCTAACGTAACTTGGCAAGCACAGAAACTACCTAATACTAACATTCACACTTCATATTCTCTGCAATAGAAATCTATTCCAACTTTTTTATATCAAGACATTTATCGGATAAGGGAAGTAAAACAAAAAGTGAAAAGGAAATTACGTTTCAGTTTTTTCATTGTCTTACAACAATTTGTAAGTAAGCCAAATTGCTAGGAAACGATACCCCGTGGCTTAAACGAGGGTGACGAGGAAAATAAACCCCTTAAATAAGTAAGTAACGCTTGAACTTTACGTATAACTTCCCTACAACTACGTAACTTCGATTAGAATAATTTTTTTCAAACTAATAAGTGCTTTTTTACTTTCAGCAAATCGTTTCAGCTTAGAAAATACGATAGTAATATATACAGAAAAGCATCCTACATATCTATTTGTTAAAGCAAATAGTACTTTAAAAGATAAGAAGAGATTGTGTCTGTATGTATTTACCTTTCACATAGCACTGGTTCATAGACCTTTGTTTAACACACAAAAATAAGCACATCTTTTTAAAAACTATCGCCGAATTAATTGAAATTTATTACACTTTTCAAATACTTGAAATTCTATTATATTTCGAGATATTGCATTATTCATAACACGAGTAGAAAGTGGCATAATTCATGACATAAATAAAACATAAGAAAATTCGTTATCAACGACATTTGGTAAAGTAATCATAATTTCTCTGACATACTCATAAACATCTACATGTTTACGAATACTAAAAACATTTATATACTAACTAGCTTTCGCCCGCGACTCGGTTCGCGTGGAATTAAAAAAAAGAAAGTAGCCGATGTGTTTTTCCGGAATATCTTCTACATCTGTGCCAATTTTCATCGGAATCCGTTCAGCCGTTTAGGCTACAAACACTAACAAACATCCGTCCATCTAAACTTTCGCATTTATAATATTAGTAACATTTCTGCATATAAACAGAACATTGATTTAAAAAAATACTCTGTAAATTACTATTCTATACTTTAAAGAGGAAAGATTTGCATTTTTTATGTATTGAAATAACTCTAAAACTACTGAGTTGATTTCAAAAATTATTTCACTATTAGAAATTTTATTATCAGTTAGTAACATCGCTATATTTTTTGTTACTTTACGGGGACACAGTCGCGTGCAACAGCTTGTATTCAATATAGTTTTACCATTTTTAACTTTTGGTTTGGACAAAGATCCCATGGCTTTGTTGAAATAACGGAGTACGCACTACGTCATTTCAACAAAGCTCAGAGTTCATTATTGCATCTCCAATTCTGTCAAAACTATGAAATATAGGTCACGGCTTTGAAAGTTATTGAGAATTGTTAAGTAAATCAGAATCCAATCAAACGATTTTATGGAATTCGAGAACAATATTATCATAGCCAATTAGTACTCTGACAATTCACTTTTTGTTTATAATATTGAAAATACGTAATTTATTTTAGTCACAGTATGAAAATATTGTGACAAAATTAAAGTTCAGTAATTCAGTAAGTCAGTAGGTCAGTAACGTAAACATATTCATGACACACTTTTTCTCACAAAGCTGTTACAAATATTAAAAGAAAAAAAGGAAAAAAACCCGAAGGTCGGAAACATCGTAAAAGTGTCTAAAATAGACGATAAAGAGCGCCCTAGACTAGATGAAAGGATATCTTTTACAGTTTATATTAAATTTAAAATCACTCGACTGTGAGATTAACTTTCTAAAAGCACTACAAATGTTTAAAATTTAAATATATTAAATGCCGAAAAACAAATATATTTCGAGGATATTTAAACAACTCTAAGCTAACATTAATATAATATTTAAACATTTTATACAGGTTTTAGGTAGACTTGAAACATATTGCTTAATTAACAAATATTAGGAGGTGCTATTAATTGAAACCATTCTTTCTAGACCCGACAATAAAGTTGTCTTTTACTTGTACCAGTTAATTAAATTAAAACACATATAAAACCTCATTTGAAACACTTTTATTTTATGCTCAGTGCACTCTCTTCTATACAGAAACCGCTAACGTGCCCTGAACTCTCTCTTACATCTAGTTAATTAATTACGAAAGAACTGACTAATTAATTCGTTTATAACCGACCAGCATTAATTACAAGCAAGAAAATTATTTTGATTAAGTACTCCTGTGTAAGGAACTGTGTTTGTTCACCCTTGTTTCATTCGTTAATTAGAATCCCTAGGGATCTTATTAGTGTCTTAGATCCGGTAGGAAATGTCTCAACAACAAAACTACAACATATCTTTTATAGTAAATCTTAAGGCAGGATATTAGTATTTTATGTACCGGATAAAATTAAAAAACTACTGGACTGATTCAAAAATTCTTTTCCCATAGTAAACAACATTATCACCGAGTATCGTATACTATGTTTATTACTATAGTTTATGTTTATTTTTTAATTATGCGTGGACGAAGTCGCGGGTAAAAACAGGTCAGTTATATATTACTGTGAGTCCCCAATATCATAATACTTTTTCTAAAATTTTACTATCCCTCTCGTTCTATTCAAAAAGGATATCAAAATTTTCCTATAGGTAAATGCGTTACAAGAATTGAAATAGTAAAGTTATCCGTGGTTTTAGCTATTTTAAAAAAATAAGTGCAAAAAATCCAGTATACAATGTAGCTGAAGTCTGATATTATTTCGATATTGGTATAGTTATTAAAAGCCTATTCAGTCGTTCTCAATGACGCCCACACAGTCGAAGAAAGCGACGCAAGCAAATTATTTCACCCCATTGCTCCGAATAGGTTTCCGCTCATTGGCTTTGCTGATTGCGGAAACTGGAAATAAAACAAAAGCTGCGTATTTTATATTCATGTTTTGTTGTAACTTAAATAAATCACTAAGCGACTGTTTAAGTAGCCATTAGTGACTCTGACGGTCGTTTTTACAAAGACTAAAGTATTCATATGTCTTTGGTTAAAAGTCTTTATAAATCTGAAGCAAAATTATAAACTAAGAAACCAAAACATTGGTAGCAACGATATGTTACTAGGGGCCCTTTAAATGTTATTTAAGAGACCCTAAATTTAATGGATGGTTGGTAAAAACAGTCATTAAAAATGTTGACATCTATAATGACTTAAGATATAGGTATGTGTTTTCATTTTAGTCGCTGATAAAGATTTCTTTGGGCGCTTTTATTTGTTTTTTTATGTGAAAAGGTTTACGAGTATCTGTTATTAACAAATGCTGTTACCTATCCCCTTAAAAGGGACAGAAATAAAATGTGACCTTTGCTCATATTTTCCTTATTAGAAGATTTCTCTTGGAATGGACGAAGATTAAAATTCTTTTAATTTTTTTTTGTCTGTGGCCTATCATGCTGCCAACAGACAAAAAAAATAATTAAAAGAATTTTAATCTTGGCATTTTAATCTTTAATGACAACAATGAAACAATGATCTTGGTAAATAATTGTTCATTATTTATACAGCCTCCATTTCTCTAGAAGTGAATAGACGATATTAGAAGTTTCTAGTATCTTCAAGCAAATAAAGTAAAACCTCTAGAATGAGGTTCCGTTGCTAGTATTTATTCACTCAAGAAAAAATTTATTCAAAGTTCAAGTTAGTAAATGAAAAGCGGAATTGCAAACGAAAGTATAAATAAATTAAGACCTCAACCTTTGCTATTACCTTGTGCCTTTCTCAAATAGAAATATCAAGTCGTCTTTATTCAATATCGCAGTTTTATGAACATCAAAGTTAGCAGTTCCTTTTGAGTTGTACAAAGAAATAAAGAACTGCTCTTTCAAGTATTTTTTCAATGATATTAAAGAGCTGCATTTCTTAGTTTAGGATTGAATGATTAAAAATACATTTTTTGTTGTTTTGATGCTGTCCATCTATAAATAGATTGTATACAATTGAATTTAAAAAAAAAATATCACCTCGGTGTTTCCGCCGGTCGTTTGCCCCTTTAAAAAAAACCTTTTATAGAAGAGAACGTATTCACAGACCTGACATAGCTACCATAATTCTCAAAATAGTTTATTTAAGTTAAATAACTTAATCTGCTTAATAATACCTTAAGGTGAAACAAAACAGTTTTTTTTTTATTTTCAATGTACAGTAATGTGCTAGTTACTTTGGAAATAAATCAAGAAAAAAGTTAACTATTACTTTAATAATTTCATAAAATTATATATTTTTATAACAATTTACTTACCGAATAATAATAACAATAAATCACTAACAGCAAGACTGAATAAGTAATAATTGGTCGCGGTATGTAGTCCTGGGTTCCTGACTATCACAACACACACGCAAACATTTCCTATCACTCCCGTAAGGAATATTACAACTAATATAATACTTATGGGTACGATTTCACTCAATGGTAACCTCCGTGATCCCATCATCCACCATAACATTTCATCTTCACTACAATCAAAATGGGTCAAATTGTTACAACGACTATAAAAGTCATCGTAAGTCTCATTTTCGCGTAAAAATATTTCCAATTCCATTTTTAAAACATCAATTTACTTATAAAATTTATTTAAGGGAACGTTCTTTTTTCAAATCGTAATTTTTAAAGGATCCGTGATCGCAAAAAGCATGTCCACACGAGACGGTTTCCCGCGCATACTGAGACCAAATTGCCTTTCTACACTATAACGTGATAAACTTTGTTACACATTTCCATACAATTTATAGACTAGTAACTGGTGACGGCTAAATAATTTTTATTCGTAATATTACCAACTATACCTATTTTTTCTAGATATAGTGTTCCATACAAATACGAAGTATTAAAGAGATGCGACATTGTCAACGTGGAACTAAAAAAATAATAAAAAATCTAGCAATGGCAAAATTATCCTAATAGCGCGCGCACACCTTTGACAAATTTATTTCACAACTTTTGTGCGATTGTCGATTGTTTCGTAGCGAATTCAACTGTTTAGTTGCCAAACTAGAAATCTAGTAGTGTGCGCACCTCCATATAAGCTCATAAGAATCCAAGCGAAACTAAACAGTTGTGCGATAGTTTATGGTAACTTTTGTGTTAAATATTTAGTGGTATTACATCTTTGGTTATTTATATTAGATACTTTAACATATAGCTGAGCAAGGGCCCTATCAGTTCTGCATTGCAGCGCATTGTCAAAATGTTTATATGTTTTGTTTTTTTTTTTCTTTTCTCTTCAATTATCTTGTCATTAGTTTTGATTGTTAATGGTTGGTTTCGTTTTTCTTGTTTATGTACTTTTTGTTTGTTCAAGTGCATTATGTTGTATTGTGTTGCAGTGTGTTTTGGAACTGATTAAATGTGTATTATTATTATTATTTTTTTTTAAAATACGATAATTGCGACTTGACATTTTAACTTAATTAAGTTAAACAATTTGAGAGATTTTTAATAAGAATTTCTTACAATCTAATTACGATGAATGTAAATTTATATAAAAAGCTCAGACAAAAGATATTAAGCTTGTTAACGAAGTTTTTTTTTCTTAGAACTTATTAAGTAGTCGTCAGCTCCTTTACGTCCCCACCGAGGAGTTCTAGACTGTCCTAAAATAGGAAACGTAAATACGTTCTCTATACAACTTTATAGTTTTATTAAATGATAAAATCTCTTTAAGAGCGCCCGCACACCTTTGACTAGACTATCGCACAGTTGATGTCCCGCTTGGTTTCCTATGAGCTTATATGAAGGTGCGCATACTACTCGATTTTTAATTGTACAACTAAACAGTTAAATTGACTGTAAAACAATCGACAATCGCATAACAGTTGTGCGATAGTTTAGTCAAAGATGTGCCGCTTTTACACTAGCGCGACTGAACACGCTTTCCAATACCAGGGCAGCGACTGCATAATAAAAAATACCCTTAAAATTTAATAAACTCTTAATTTACAAGCCGATTTTCGAAATCGAAGGGAAATTAAAGCGTAAAATCGAAAAGCCATGGCCGTAAAAAAAGCTTTAATTAAACTGCTAGTATGCACGATTGGGCAGTCGCTCTGACGTGAATGGGGTTCGTTAATTAAAAAATGAATAAACCCGTAAAAAAATCAAATGTATTCAAATAACACATTAGTATGATTTGTGTATTTATTTGCTGTCTTTTTTTATCTATATTTACTTGCGAGCACGACACACACACATATTTTTTTTTTAAATCAAAAGTATGTCTGATCGTAATCCATCGTTGGAGTTATCTTTTGAGGCAGTATTTCAAAAGCTTTGTACCTTTTTGTAAACTTAGTCATCAAAAGTAATTATAACTTTTAAAGGTCTTGTAATGATAAAACTCAATTAAGAAATTATACAATAATTTTATAGATAGACTAGGAGGAATCGACATGCTTTTTACCTAAATAAAAAGCAAAAACTTTAATTTAAGACTGAAAAATAAAAACTATTTTTTTTTTTCACTTATTTCTTAAGGATAAAAATGTGCTCTGTCGTGTTCAGAACACACCAGCAAAATTGTACAAAGTAATGTGATTTTATAACGTGAAACAAACATTTTTTTTTTATTTTGATAGAGAGACAGACAGGCAGACAGATAGATATTAACTACACAAGTTGTCTTCTTATACTTATAATGATGACATTCCTAAGTTGATTAACTCTTGGATCCTCTTTGACACCGCCTCGAGCCTCAAACTTATTTCTCCATTATCGTAGTAATTAAATTTGTTTTAAAGTGGTCTGTCTGGTATCTGGTTAGACATCACTGATAATTAATTTATTAAAACTTTATTTGTTAATTAACTCTATACTTACATTTTAAAAAGGTTATTTACTTCATAAGTACATACATTAAGCATTTGGTAAAAAGTTTCTCAGTATAAATAAATAAGTAAATAAGTTCAATAGAAAACTACTGCAATTTTTAAATATTTAGACTATTCGAATTAAGACATATTCAATATAAGTTAATATTTTGTCATATTATGGTGTGGTTCTAAAAATTAACCTAAGTAACACTCTAAGAAAAACGTCTTTGTATTTTGTAAAGGCGCATGAACTAGATGAATCAATCTTTACTTCACAGAAATTCATTTCGAGAAGGAAATTGCAAATGATATTGTGATAAAAAATCTCATCCAATTTATTTGGAAATAACAATGAAAATGTTATCTGTACTATACAAGACAGAATTCTTTGAAGACTGCGTAGATGTCTTGCACATTTTTTTTATAGTTAACTTTATAACTTCGCAAGATACAAATACTTGCTTGTGTGTGTATACCTCATTATCATATACTGCGGAATTAAATTATTAATAGTTTATTGCATAAAGTTCAACTTGCACCAAGTAAAGGCCTAAATTATATTCACGAAATAATAATACGCCACGTTCATTGTTAGGTTTATGTATGTATACGTATTTAGGCTTTAATTTGATACGGGGTATACTCGCCAACATAACCTAGTATTTATTAAATGCGCGCTTTAGGTCTAAGCCAAGTAAAAAAAATACCGATTAAAAATATCAAATGCACACTATTTCACTATTTTTTTATATTAATATTTTTCAGTAATTTTAGGTAATGGCAGTAGCAATCCCGGTAAGCTGGTAACACTATAATTTCATCCACCGCCATTTTGTTTCAACTTTGACATTTGTTTTTGACAGCAATCCTTGCAACAGGGAAATACAATTTTGTTAAATGTATTTTTTTAGATTAGCGCATAATTAATGCAGTAAACTAGACAAGAAAAGAATTATTCACGTAGTTTGAATGGGGATAAACGGTCTTCGATAGCGTCGTATAAGCAATATGACGTCTCAAATGACAAACGATCTAGGTGACATAGGAATGACAAACACTGAGGCGGATTCCTCACAAGCACACGCACAAGAAGGTAAATAAATATGAAACTTCCCGCTCAATATTTTAAACCTTGTGCTTTGAAACATTTTTAAATCAAAGTATCTGATAGAAAGTTTAGAAATATTAACAACTACACCATTGAATTAAAATCTGAGTATAACTGTGCAATAAAATTACAACGTGATTTATTTATAAAAAACTTATCTCCATTTTTTAAATATAAACTATGCATGAATCAAAGTGAATTAACAACTCAGCAACCTGATTTACAGTAACAATATTTATCTATGACCCATTATATGGAAAGACATAATTTATTTTTGTATACAAAGCAACATCAAATGCAACTCCGGATGATGCGACGTCCAGCAATGCAGCGACCCCTTCAGGCAGCGAAGGAGCCTCGAGACAGTCCAACCTCCAAAGAATCCAGCAGAGAAAGCAGCAAGTGTACAACTGGCCACATAACAAGAAGCTTCTCAAACTGGCCATATACTCCGCCTGTCAAGTAAGTTTTCATATACTTCATGCATTTATTTACAGAAACTTATCTGGCTCCGTTACAATAACACTGTTATTGCTATTAAATGTTCCCAAAAGACCAAATAAATTTTCTGCACTATTTAAACTATTAATATTGTTTGTATCCTCATTATTGCATTCTTTATTTCTTCTAGACTCCAGAATGTTCCTGCAATGGATGGAAGGCTCCAGTGTCTCAGCAGCCTACAAAAGCTATGCCCAGAACTGACCAGCCATTGGCCAATTTTAGTGATCCATGTCGCAATTGTAACCATATTTTAGGTTTGTTCAAAACATTTACCAAATCTTATTTTTATTCTAGTCATATTATCTATAAATATGTATGAAGGAAAATAAATTTGGTTGAATTTGAATCATTTTCCAATAAATGTCACATTTTTAAACTATGAAGTAGTAACTTTTGCTCGCTCAAAAATCACAAAGTTGCCAAGTGTTTTTAAGACTATGTTCTACAATTAATCCAAATTTTGTCAAGATCTATCAGTACAGTTAGAGATACATAGTGAGAAACATCCATCTATCCAAACTTTCGCATTTAAAATCAATTGGAATAAATACATGACATTGTAAAACTTATGACAACTTGCTTGTAGCTAACTGAGAAAATAAGAATCCTGCCTGGGGAGATTTGATTATCTTTACAACACCTTGTGTGTAAAGAAGTTATTTCCCTATTTTTCAGCAATATAGCAATGTTTTTTTATATTCCTGGTCTGATTCTGTGTTTTGTTTACAGAAAAACATGTGACACATTTACAAGGCATAGCGGTGTCCGAGGTGAATCGCTTATTAGGAGCAGTAGTTGATGTAGAGAACATATTCATGTCTATGCATAGAGAGGATGATCATGACACAAAGAGGGTTTATTACTTTTTATTTAAGGTTAGTATATAAACTAAGTAGGTTTGTAATCACATAAATTTGTCTATAAAGGCAGAACTTAGTAAAACAATAATAAAAGTAGATCTAGCCAATAATTATACTATTCCTGTATGAAATGTTGACAATATTCCTTAACTCGCGAATTCGTTCACCTGTAATTAAAAAAAAGCCCAGTAACTAGCCTATGTGTTCTACCAGACTATATTCTACATCTGGGACAAATTTTATTGAAAACCATTTAGTTGTTTTTGACCATTAAACTTTTGCATTTATAATAAGACAAACTTATTCCCCCGACTCTGTTCGAATGGAATAAAAAAAACAAAAGTAAGTAGCCCACATGTTCTTCCAGGCTGTGCTTTACATCTGTGCCAAATTTAATATGGATCTATTCAGCCATGTAGGCTAAAAACTCAAACAAACATCCGTCCATCTAAACTTTCGCATTTATAATATTAGTATGATTTAATCCAGATCTATACAACCATTAGGTATACAAAATGACCATAAATAATCAAGAACTTAAAGTCATAAAATCAGTTTCAATGTTATTTTTTTTTTTCAGTTGCTCCGAAAGTGTATATTAACAAGAACACACCCTCGTATAGAGGGTCCATTAGGACAGCCTCCGTTTGAACGGCCTTCCATAGCTAAAGCTATAACTAACTTTGTGCTGTACAAATTCAACTCGCTAGCACAACGGGAATGGCAGACAATGTATGATTTAGCCAAAATGTTCCTACATTGCTTCAATCATTGGAACTTTGAGACACCAAGTGTTAGGAAATTGGTAAGTGATTTTCTACAAGTGGCCCCATGTTAGAAATTCAATTATAATCCAAAAATACATTTTTTTTTCAATAAGATGTAACTGTCAGTTTGAGTGGAAATAACTTCAAAATCTGTATGATCATTTTTTTTTGTCAATTTTTGTATATTAAACAGGAATATAAATTAATTCAATACATTTAATTTTCAGCAAGTTTCAAATCAAGAAGATATATCGGCGTATCAAATAAACTATACCAGGTGGGTTGACAGACTTATTTAAATTCGCCAAAATAGCGAAGTTATTGCCCTTGCCTGGCTGGCAGTGTAATCTGCATTTTTAGATGTGTTGCAAACTCTCATACAACAAAGAGAACATACAAATACAGAATGTTTTCCCTCCTATTGTATCTCTGCGAAACATTCCCTTATAAAAGTGATTAAAGTGACTAAAATAAGGCTTCCGTTTATTTTTTTTTTTACATTTTTATTATTATTTGTAGATGGTTAGTGTTCTGCCACGTGCCCGCGTTCTGCGACTCCCTCCCCCACTTCGAGACGTCGCTAGTGTTCGGGCGCACGTTGCTGCGAGCCGTCTTCAAGTCAGTCTGTCGCCAGTTGATGGACAAATGTCATTCCGAAAGAGATAGAATGCCACCGGAGAAAAGGGTAAGTTAGAAGGTTTTATTTTTTAAACGACTATGTTGTTATAGATTGATATTGAAGTGCGGTTAGTAAGTTTCGCCAAATTAGCGAAAACATTGAGACATTTCGCCAAAATGGCGAATTTGTCTCTGACTATAAAAATATATAAGCTGAAAAGTTTTAGTTGTGTTGTCTACGATTAATATGCAAAAATATAAAAAACGGTGCTTTTTGTATCCATTCCCTTTCATTAATCGAGTTCTTCCTGTTCCCTCATTGAAAAGAGATAATAAAAAGAAAAAATTGGGCCTCTAGCATCTTATCAACGCCATCTTACGCTAAAAATAATATTTTCTTAACACATCACCAGGTATTAGTTCTGACACATTTCCCGCGTTTCCTGGCGCTGCTGGAGGAGGAGATCTTCAGCGCCAACTCGCCCATCTGGGACCCCGACTACAAGCAAGTGCCGCCCAACCACCTGCAGGCCATACTCGACAGTAAAAACAGTATGTTTCTTTATGTAACTATACTAATAAAACGTACATACTTTGTTATGTAAGATCTCAACAATCCCAGCATATTATTGAATAATTATCTTCTTAATAAAAAGCCCTACTCTTACGAATTGCTATAGGCTATATATTTTCACGCTATTAAAATTGCGGGGTGAATAAATTGGAAAAATTGCTATGCTAGCAAGAGACAAAAACTACAAGGGTAGTTTTTAGCCATTGGCAAAGGCCTTCATTGACATTTGATTTAATTTTTTCAGCTAATTTACTATAATTTAGGTATGATTAGTTTAAATAATTTGGACTGAATCATATTTACTTTTGTACCCCTTATATTGAGATATATTTTTATATATAAATAAAGTTTTAAAATGCAATGCAATAGGCGGTCGTCGCGCGGGAGAGTTTGAACGTGTGACTCCGTCCGGAGAGAGCAAAGATGGCTTCACAACAGTTACACTGTCATCGGGTAAGACATTGCTTTTTCAATTAGTATGTATTTACATATTTCCAAAATATTTAAAATAAGTATATGTATTATAATTTATGTAAAAACTTGACTATTCCATTGGGTTATTTATTTATTTCGTTAATGTTTTATATAACTAGGTATAATTCGACTGTAATATTGATTTAATTTTAAGGTAACTTTTCTAAAAATGGTTCTTCATTTTACTTTTATTTTAAACTAGTTGTTGTCTGCGACTTCGTCTGCATAGTATTAAGAAAAACAAGGAACTTGACATTATTCAATGATTAACTGTATTCCGAGTGTTCACCAAATTTTGTTTTATATATGTGTCAAATTTCAGTAGAATACATAGAAGCATTACACAATTATTGAGTAAACATGAAAAAACATTAGTGTATCCCTCGGGAACTATAACTATTATCGAGATAAAAAGTAGCCTATGTGTTCTTCCCGACTAACCTCTACATTTGTGCCAAATTTAATCAAAAACGGTTCAACAGTTTAGTCTATAAACTCTAACAGACATTCATCCATTTAAACTTTTGCATTTACAATATTATTTTTTTTTTCATCATTTTAACTATTTAGCAGTGCCTGTTGTTTGTTTCTGCTATAATATTACTATAAGTGAAAACTTTTTATTGGCTCTCAGTCATCTAATTTATAATTACTTAGATTAGTTTAGGCTGTAAGTTTTCCATGTATTAAATAATTAAATAAATAAATATGAATTGCATTACCTTCAGGTTCAATAAAGCAGGAGGGAGGTACGAAGCGCGGGG
>NW_013526359.1:4233578-4237101 GCF_000836215.1 Papilio polytes
GTCATAGTCAACCACGCTGCACTGCAGGTTGACTTCGCACATATCTTTGGATTTCTTCACCGATATGTGCAGGCATCACGATGTTTTCCTTGACCTTAAAAACGTCGGGTAAATTACGTACATATGAAAAATTCTAAAATCACATTGGTATATGACGGGATTCGAACCCAAGACCTATAGATTACAAGTCAAGTGCTTAAACCCCTGAGCCACCGATGCTCCATTTCATTTCCAACTGCTATTTCCACTAAACTAGCTGTTAATTTGTATAACTACAAACTGGTATGTAAATAAATCGTCAACATAGCAAAGCTTGCTTCCTATAAACATCCGCAAATATGTTGTCTCTATTCGATGGAGGACGGAATAAAAAATATTTCCCCGTTTTAGCGTCTTCTTTTTCTAAATATGTTATTTAGCTTTTTTATTACCCCTGACCAATCAAACAATATGACTGAGAATGGAAAAAGCAACAAAACTCATTAAGGGAATAAAAAAAATTGGTACTCCTGATTGGTTGTCAAATAATAGAAATATCATTTCTCTTATTTAAATACTGTATTATCGAAAACTACCAAAAATTACCAATTCCTACTGTTAATTATCATTGATCTGATATCATTCATTGTTATTAATTATATCTACCATATAAATGTAATACTACCATAAACTACCAATTCCTACCGTTTCCTACTACATTTATGTTGTACAGGCGTTGTTCCAAATGCAAGCTCCGCGCGACGAGGCCGCCAAGCTGGAGGAGCAGCGCAAGATGATAGAGTTCCACGTCATCGGGAACTCTCTCACGGGGCCCGTCAACAAGCAGACCATGCTCTGGCTCATTGGTAACAAAACCTGTTTTCATTGTCAACATACTCGTTTTTATACACATTTTTATCTCTAGCAAAACGGAAAAACTAAAACTGAGGTATATAAAAACAATATACAATAAAACTTAACTAACCCAAGGTTTCTACTAAAACACAACTCACAACTGTAATATAATATTTCTTCATTTATTTGCAATATCATTTTATTTTATTACTAGATTTTGCTCGCGACTTCGTCCACTTAAAATTTAAAATTGCAAAGAAATATAGCTTATGTTACTGATAACCTAGCTTTTTTGAAAGATTTTTTGAAATCGTCTCAATAATTTTAGAGTTATTCCAATACATACACAAATACAAATCTTTCTTTATAATAGACTAGCTGTTCCCGCGCGACTTCATCCGCATAAAAGTATGAAAATCTTATTTTATTATTTATATGTGTCAAATTATCAATTGCAAATGTCAAAATGACATGAATGAAGACAACCTTGCTTCCTTGATGTTGGCAGCAACTTAAGGTCTCTTTCCCACATTACGGTTTTAACCAAAATATTTACCCCCTAAGTTTAATGGCGTTAAAATATATAGCCTAAAGCGTAACGCAAGTGTAGGGCTTTTTATTAAAAAAATAATTATCCAAAAATATGTTATAATTGCTGACATGTTAGGCAACAAAGAAGTGTGTGTTTACGCTTTATTATAATAGTATAGAAGTATAGATTATCACAGAAAAGAGTAAAATACTTATATACTAGTACGATTTTTTTTTATTTCCAGGTCTGCATAACGTATTCTCTCATCAGTTGCCGGAAATGACAAAAGAGTATATATCACAATTAGTTTTTGATCCGTAAGTAATTTTCATAAAAAATGACAAAATGGTACGTAATTTATATTGAAAAAATGCATAAAAATATTTTATATTTCAGTAAACATAAAACGTTAGCACTTATAAAAGAAGGTCGACCTATCGGTGGAATTTGCTTCAGAACATTCCATTCACAGGTAATTTATTATTATAATATACAGGGTAATTTTTAACGAACGGAAATACGGCTTTATGGAGTTAAAGGACCTCGATAGCTTTTTTTAAACGCAAAGTTTGTTGCCCGATTTTGTATAGTTTTAAAGTTATTTAACTTTTTGTAAATCGGAAAAAATCAGATTTTTGACTAAAATTCAAACATTCAACAAAGGTCATTTAACAAGCCTAATCATTGGGCTTTTGTACCGTTTTTTTTTTTAATAATTCACACAAGAACAAAATAAAAAAAACATTTATTTCTTTAACATCGAGAAGCTGTAATTAATTTTTTACACCAACGTTTTTCAAAGAAAAACAAAACGCATTTTGTTTGTTTTTCATGTAAAAAGAACAATTTGAAATAATCGAGGGCGACAATCTCTTGTTATTTTCATACAAAACATGAAAATTAAATTTTTCAAAGAAGTCTACAAAAGATATTTTTTTCACTAAAACATTACTTTTATCTATATATTTGTAATATATCTTTTTGTATAGATTATGTAGTAATGTTTTTGATATATCAGGGTTTCAGTGAGATAGTGTTCTGCGCGGTGACGTCCAACGAGCAGGTGAAGGGCTACGGCACCCACCTCATGAACCACCTCAAGGACTACCACATCCGCAACAACATCTTGCACTTCCTCACATTCGCTGATGAATTCGCTATCGGTAAGAAAAAAACATAATAAACAACATTAATAAAAAATCGGCAGACTACTGTAACGAATTTTAAACACTGTAAATACTACAATCTGACAAGAGGACATTTTAATGGAATTTCTAATTTAGGTGTGGCCTTATTTAAGATGTTACATATTTAAATGTCGTTTCAGTATTTGACCGTAATCTAAAATATCGAAAATGGATAGTAGATAGGCTTGAAGTGGAAAATTTCCCGTATCGTCAGATGAGTGTGAGCCGGAGGCTGGATTTTAATCCCTTTCTCTTCCCACTGATAAAAATATAGAAAGGAGAATTGAATTGACAGAGGAGATGCATAGGAACAATATTTTGTTTATGAGCGTCTCCTTCTCCGTCAATTAAACACAATGGCGGATGTCATTTCTCTGGATTTATTTCATTTACTTGCGACTTTGTCTAGGTTAAATTTAAAAATATATGCCTATGTTACTCATCGGTAATGTAAAAGTAATGGAGAAAGTATCTTTGAAATGGGCCAAGTAATTCTTGAGTTAATTCAATATATACGACAATACAAATCTGTCGTCTTTATATGTTTATGATTTAAAATGAAATGTATAAAATGATTATTCAACAGTGGTAGAGCCCGCTTTAACATCTTCGCACTGCAGGGCCGGCTCGCCGGTGTAATACCACGACCACAC
Source organism: Papilio polytes (assembly GCF_000836215.1). Taxonomy (NCBI): domain Eukaryota; kingdom Metazoa; phylum Arthropoda; class Insecta; order Lepidoptera; family Papilionidae; genus Papilio; species Papilio polytes. The sequence continues at coordinate 4,236,785 of NW_013526359.1, forward strand.
AGAAGACACGCGTGAAGTAGAAGCAATTCCGCGTTTCGTCTGATGAGTGTGGTGCCGGAGGTCTAATTTTAGTCCCTTTTCCTTTCCATCCTTTTCTTAAGAGGAAGGAATGGGAAGGAAAAGGGGATTTGACGGTGGAGACGCATAGGAAGGGGAAATGTCCTCTTTATGTGCGTCTCCTCCTCCGTCAATTAATGGTCGGCAACGCATCTGCAATTGCGGATGTCTATGGGCAGCGGTCGCTTTCAATTTCGGTGGATACAGGTGGCCGCTTGCTCGTTTGCCACCTTATATTATAAAAAAAATGATGTTAGTGT
>NW_013526359.1:4239125-4243764 GCF_000836215.1 Papilio polytes
AATTAGCCTATGTGTTCTTCCAGAATATCCTCTACTTCTATACCAAATTTCATAGAAATCCGTTCAGCCGTTTAGGCTACAAACTCTGACAAACATCCATCCATCTAAACTTTCGCATTTATAATATTAGTATGATAAATGTGAAAGTTTAGATGAATGGATGGATGTTTAATTGATCTCCATAAAGTTTAGTATAACGTGTAGAGTGTAGTCTTTAAGAACACTAAGCTACTTACTTTTGTTATTTAATTCCTTAAGAACGGATTCGCGGGCGAAAACTAGTTTTAACATAATAAAAAATATAATTTTACAAAAGCGTTTTATGCCCATAATTAAGAGGGGGCTGGGTTACTTAAAACTCTTTTTTATTATTCCAAAGCGAATGGTTGTAAATAGATGTTTCGAGTTTTGTATAACTAATTTATGTCAATTTTTCTTTTTTTTTAACACTTATTACCAATATTAAATCTTTTAGCTAAATCATTTATTTTATTATGGTATATTTACTGATATTATTTTATTGCAGGTAAAAAACCATGCGGCGTCGTGGCCGTTCCTTAAACCTGTAGATAAAAGCGAAGTTCCAGACTACTACGATCATATCAAATATCCTATGGGTAAATATTTCATGTCCATTTAGCTTTAAAATCAACACTAAAGGATTACTTAACTAATGATTTATCAATTCAACTGGAAATTACAAAAAAATATATACTCTACAATACTCAAAAGTTCCTCTATGAAAAATTTAAAACTAATAAATTCTACTGAAAATTTATATTTTTTTTAATAAAGATTTTGCTAATATAGCACAGATATCTTTAAAATATGATTTTTATGTGTTTATAGATTTACGTACGATGGGCGAGCGGCTGAAGTCCCGCTACTATGTGTCCAAGCGACTGTTTATTGCGGACATGACGCGCATATTTACTAACTGCAGGCTCTATAACTCTCCTGATACTGATTATTATAGGTATATTATTATACGTTTTAATTTATTTTTTCTGCAATTTTTGATATTTAAATCGATTTAAGGTGTGTTTCCGAACGGAACACCGATTGGCTCAATTTTTTTTCTCATTGTGCCAGGTTCTGTAGATTGTTATGGATTCTAACACATAATTTAAGTTTTAAACTATCTTAAACTTTGGAAATATCGTTGAATAACTTGTAAAATATTAAAAGCAGTTACAACCGGAAATGCAAAAAAAAACTTCTAGAAATTTGTCCAGTTTTAAGTCAAGTAGACTATTAAACAAAATGATAACAAGAAGCCTGCATGATGTATGGATAATGTATAGAAGTCGAACTGAGAAATGCATACTTTCATATATTCGATATTTGTATTCTAATATTTTTTATTTACTTACAGATGTGCAAATCTCTTGGAGAAGTATTTTCAAACGAAGATGAAAGAAGCTGGTTTGTGGGACAAATGATTGGAGTTTGTGAAGTCACAGATACATTATGTATTAATTTTATATAACAAAATAGTGAGTTTTAAATTATACTAATTTTGTGGTTAATACTAAGCTAATGCTATGTCAAAGCTTATTTGTAACATGTCTACGTTTTAAATATATCTTTGACTAGCTGTTCCCGTGCGGCTTCATCCGCATGAAATCATGAAAATTTTATTTTGTTGTTTACATGTCAAATTATCAATAGCAAATGTCAAAATGACATGACATTACAAACTTTGGCAATCTTGCTTCCTTGATGTTGGCAGCAACTTATGGTCTCTTTTCCACATAAGGGTTTTTATCCAAAATATTTACCCTATAAGGTCAATGGCGTCAAAATGTATAGCCTATAGCGTGACGTAAGTGTAGAGTTTTTTTATTAAAAGAAGAACAAAGAAGTGTGTGTTTACGCCTTATTATAATAGTATAGATGTGTTAAAAATCGCTGGATAAAAACATTTAAACACAAGACATTATATTAGTTTTTTTTAATATCCAAGTAATAAATTTCCCCCTGTTTAACCTTGTTCAGTTATTTTTTGTATATACTATGTTCTGATTGATAAGACTTGGAAGAATCTTGAATTTAAAAAAAGATGATGAAATGAAATTGTATTTTGGTGTTTATTATTATTAATATTTACCACTGGTTTTGTTACTAATTTGTAAATATTTCTCTGTATATATAAGTTGTTTGTCATACAATACGTAATAAAATTTTCTCAAAGTTCGTTTTTTGTGTCATTCTACAAAAACAAAATAAATTTTCATCTACACTCAAAGATATTGCCATTTATACTAAACCACCTTTTTAAACCACTTCACACTTCCACTTTCACATACTCTCATTAGGAAATGACGGGGAGGGGAAGTGAATTTGGCGCATTAAAGGAATCAAGGGAAGAGGAAATATTTTCGGATAATTATATAAATATGAAGCGACTGTCCGTTTATCTATTTTAGGTAGAAGTCTAGAGAAATCTAAAAAGACATTTAAAAAATAACTGCATTTAAGATTATGTCCGTGATGTATAACTATGGCGTACTTTCACGTCTTTTTATTTTAAGCAGTTTTAAGCAATTTAAATAAATATAGAATAAAATTTTCTCTTCTTTACTGGATTGAAATGAATGTTAAATGAAATTGGTTTTTGTTTCTCTCAAGGTAAGGTACATTTAATCTGTAGAGTAGGAATGAAGAAAATGTTGCCCAAGGTGTCTTATTTCAGTAGGTAATAAAACGCAAATACTTTCAATACTGTATTGGTTTTTTATTAACATTTTGATGTACACTCGGGGTACGAACATTTTTATTTAGGGAATGTAAATACATATTTTACATAAGTTGATATAATAAAGTACATACCAGTCTCCTTGTTAATATAAAATCCGATGGATTCCGCATAAGTACCTACAGCTTGAAGCGGTAACTTAAATGCTTAACTTAAAGTAAATAATTAAAAACTTAATTAAGAACGAATGACAATTTAGTGAAATCATTCGATTAAAACCGATTACAGCTTTGGTTGATAAGTGGGCGCGATATAAAATAAAAATACACAGTTATAAAAAGAACAAAAAAAGCGAAATAACTAGTTAGTTATTCGGACTAGATTTTTTTTTATCTATTTTCTTAGAGCCATATTAATGTAAACAGTCTAGCCTACACCTAGCTCAACATAGTGAAATGTTTTACACACAAAAGTAATTAAAACACATTGTTATTGCATATTTGACAAAATTAAGTTTTTTTTTACCTTTTTCCTAAACGAATATAATTTCATTTTACTTAAATTAGGCGTAACGAAGATGATATTAAGAACTACAAACCATTTCAAAATATTGAAGAAAATATATATCATCAAAACTCAAAAGATAATTTGATACAATTACATGCTTTAAAACATTTTTTTTTACTTTAGTATTTATGTATTTCAGTTATTTCATGAGTTAAAAATAAAACGTAAGGTTTGATGCCAAGATATAGCAAAATGAATAACTACTGCAGTCACGAGTCGTTAAATGATCACTAAAGGATGCTTAATTGACTATTTAAACAACTCTGGGTGGTAAATGTAAGAACGTTATATCTATGGACGGAAAACCTTTCTCCAAAGACAAACGTTTAGTTCCTCACACCACAACCGATACACTCTTAATAAAATATCACTTAAATATAGCTGAATTAAAAATATATATTCAGAAACAAATTAAATCTTAATTTTAATGTATGGATATCTTAACTATAGAAAAACATTTAAATTTCACTTTAGTAGCTTGTAATTCATAGCAAATACTACTGAAACTTGTTTAAAATGTTTGGTAAAGTATATATTTTAGTAAATAATTCATATTTACACATTTTAAGAAAAATCATTGTTACAAAAAGTATGGTCCTTCGAGCCGGACTTTAGAGATCTTAATGTCTTTATAATTTAGATATTCCAATAGTATTGATTTTTTTTTTATCAAATTAGACATAAACATTTACAAGTTGAATGATTGTCCACATTGTGAAATGATTTAGGAGACATGTATGAGATCGTTCAAACGAATTTAGCACTTAAGTACAACATGACAACGGCTCATAATCCCTTGCGAATGGCATACAGTGTGTCACATCAACACTATTTCGTTGACTAGGCGGAGTCGCGATGTTTCCTAACTAATTATAACTAAAAACTTATATAATTATGTCCATTTTCATACAAAAAATATCACTTGTACATCTACCGTCACTGGAGCCCGTATGATTTAGGGGATATTTTTTTTTTAACTTTTTTTGAGTATTTTTTTAGTTTGTTAAACTTAACTACGACGTGATAATTCATTAATGAACACATAACGTCTCACTGTTCACTCACTTGAACTACGTACAAATTGCCATTGTTGGTATGTTTGCCAAATCGATCCAAATGTTTGGTCCTTGGTCTGTCAGCGAAATTCATTTTATTGGTCCTTAGTATCTCGTCAAGTTAAAAAGACAAAATTCTGTCCCATTCTCTGTTATTGCTTGTAGTTCGTCGAACATCAGAACAATTAATCAAAAAGTCATCCATCCAAAGTCATACGTCAATGAAATTACTAAATTTGGCAAACGACACAAATGCAAACATTGGGACAAGGCCAACTCCATAACCAACATTCATATGATCGATAGTTCGTCCAACATT
>NW_013526359.1:4243845-4244056 GCF_000836215.1 Papilio polytes
GACGGAGGCCGTCTCCTGCCGCGAGCACTCCGCTCTCGGACTATTGGATGGCGATGATGTACACGAACTGCAATTAAAATACATATTCCATTTATTAAAAAAATAATTAGTAGTTATTACTTAATCACAATGCGGCACGGAGTAATTATTTCCACTGTGTGGAAAAAACAGATTATCAACTATGATGTAATTTGCAGTAACTACTGTAAGG
>NW_013526359.1:4244430-4244825 GCF_000836215.1 Papilio polytes
CACCAGCTCGTCGGGCGAGGAGGCGCGGCTGCTGCGCTCGCTGCCCGCCGTGTACGAGTTGTCGCTCGTCAACTGAAATAAAGAAAACAAACTATAACTACATACACAAATACATGCATAAGATAATAAAACTTAATGGTAATAGTTTTAAAATTTAATATAAATATCTAACTACTAGATACTATACTATGTTGTTCACGACTTTGTCCGTGTGAAATTGAAAAATAATGAAAAATACGGCCTATGTTACTGAAAACGTAGAAGCTTTTTAATGATGATAATATTTTTAAAATCGCCCCAGTAGATTTGAGTTACTTCAAAACATACTAAAATATAAGTCTATATACTCTTTATAAAATGGCAACACTGACCATATATGACGGGAATTTAAGTTC
>NW_013526359.1:4244860-4264573 GCF_000836215.1 Papilio polytes
ATCTGCAGCGATCTGATTTAGCAGCTAAGTACAAGTAACTAAGTGTAATCATACTTACATAACCATAAAAGCGAAAGTTTAGATGTTTGTTAGAGTTTGTAGCTTTAGGCTGAACGAATTCAATGAAATTTTGTATACATATAGTCTAGAACACATAGGCTACTCTTTTGTTTTATTTTTAATAACTCGCAGACGGAGTCGCGAGCGAAAGCTAGTAAAAATATATAAATATTTACAAGTGTGAGCGGGTGACGGTTCCTGGCGGGGCTGAGCGCGCGGCTGCGGGCCTCCTCCACCTCCAGCTGCAGGATGCTCTCCTGACTGCCCGTGAACTGGACAAACAATAACAATAACAATTGGGATAAAATATTTATCGGCTTGCGATTTTCATGGGACTAGATGGTACTAATCTTACTAATATTATAAATGCGAAAGTTTAGATGGATGGACGGATGGATATTTGTTAGCGTTTGTAGCCTAAACGGCTGAACGGATCTCCAAGAAATTTGGCACATGTTTAGAGCATAGTCTGGAAGAACACATAGGCTACTTTTTATCCCGGGAATAGTTACGGTTCCCGTGGGATTCATTAATTTGGTTTTTTAATGTTTACTCGATCATTCTGCAACGGTTCAACATATCTTATTGAAATTTGGCACAGATATAAAACAAAGTCTGGAGTACACATGGGATAAGCTTCATCCCCGAGAAATGTCCGGTTCCCGAGGGATACGTAGCTTTTCGTAATTTATATAGTTCGTATGTTTTCTAATACCACGCGTACGAAGTCGCGGGCAACAGCTCGTATTTATTATAAAACACAGTATGGTACAATTTTAAATCATAAAAATATTTTATTTACACTAGATGGCGCTATTATAAATATTAAAAATATTGTACATATCGTTTTTACATATTTACGAGACATACATTTAAGGTTTTAAAATTTACTTAAATTATTTATACTTTAAAGTTTTTACAGAAGTATTATTAACAGTAGACTCTTTAGAGATAATCTAATTTTCCTAAAATTTTGTGAAACTGCATTTTCTATTTAAACTAGATGGCGCTTTTCTTAATATTTAAGTATTCGGAAAAGAAATAAATATGAGCAACGTACCACGAAGCCGTAGTACTTGAGTATGTCCATCTTGCACATGGGGCAGGTGCGGTGCTCCAGCAGCCACGGATCGATGCAGTTCTTGTGGAAGTTGTGTCTGAAAAACACGTTATTTCCTTGTTAAAGTCGAAACATTCATACGAAAACATGAATGAAGAAAAAATATGATGTTTTTGAACTTTATTGCCATGGAATAATAAATTTCGAGAACATTAGCAGAGGAAATATACGGAAAATGATTTATGCTGGGTTTCTGAAGTTTCCAATTATTTTGTCACTAACGAATGATTAAACGTAACTGGGAAACCGGTCATTAAATAACTACGTTTTATTTAACTTAAATTTGCGTCAATTTTGGTGTTTTAATTTTTTTATTTGTGTTTTAATTTAACTCACCCACAAGGAAGAGATCTTAAAGTTTCCGATACTTTGTAAGGCTCTATACAGATGGCGCAGCACTCGCCATCGCCTTGTACTTCCTGCGAAAACACACATATACATTATCTTTACTAATATTATAAAGAGGAAACATTTGTATTTTTGTGTATTGAAATAACTCACAAACTACTGGTCCGATTTTAAAAATTCTTTCACCGTTAGGAAAGTAATTTATCTGTGAGTAACATAGGCTATGTTTTATTATTATTTTTAATGTCACGCGGATGAAGTCGCTAGCAACAGCTAGTCTACTAATATTATAAAGAGGAAACATTTGTATTTTTGTGTATTGAAATAATTAAAAAACTACTTGACCGATTTCAAAAATTCTGCCATCATTAAAAAGCTATGTTATCAGTGAGTAACATAGGCTATGTTTTTTTTTATTTTCTTAATTTCACAGGATTGTAATCTATTCTAATATTATAAAAAGGAAAGATTTGTATTTTTGTATGTATTGTAATAATTTAAACAGTAGTGGACCGATTACAAAAATTCTTTCCCATTAAAATGCTACGTTATCAGTTAGTAACATAAGCTATGTTTTTTTTAACACGGACAAAGTCGCGAGCAACAGCTAGTACGTAAAATAAATTCACTTACTCGATCATCAGACTTAAGACTTTTAGTAGGAATTTTCGAAAGCGCCTTCTTTGCAGCACAACATAAGCGTTTCTGTAAATAAACATTTGTTTTAAAGACAAACATAGTTTCTAAGAACGTTAGGACTAAGGAGAGATTTCTAAAAATGTCTTCAACAATGAACATCATTATTACTATAATCAAATTAAATATTATCAGATATTACGACTAAATAAAGATAATGTACTAGGCCTTTCATAACCCCATATATCTATATTCGCTTATTTACTTCATAATGTATTTTAAATGATTTATATATAAATAATTCCTAAGTATAAATATTCAAAGAAAAATACATACAGAAAAATTGGAAACAACTGCGTTTTAGAAGTCGGTAGAAAAGGAAACGACTCGACTAGAAATTTTAGAATCGATCTCAGATATACAATAACTAGTAAAACCTGTGCCAATAAAATACAAGTACTCGTATATAGAGCGGCGGTGGCTCAGTGGTTTAAGCACTTAACTTGTAATTTACAGGTCTTGGGTTCGTATTCGGCCATGTACCAATGTGATTTCGAATTTTCCTATGTACATAATTTACCCGACGTTCTTACTATGAAGGAAAACATCGTGATGCCTGCACATATCGGTAAAGAAATTCAAAAATATGTGCGAAGTCCACCCGCAGTGCAGTGTGGTTGACTATGGCCTAGTCACCCTTAGGGTAGGCTCCTAACCCCTCGGTGGGGATGTATAGTGAGCTGGTTATATAAAGGTGTGTACATACAGAGAGGCGGTCCTTAGCGTGTATATATCTGAAGCGCTGGATGTAGTAAAAGACGAGCCACGCGAGAGATATCACCATTAACACGATGAATGAGATGGACACGAACAGCACCGACGTCCTGCAACGTAATACATTAATTAAAAATCTACTAGTACTAATGTTTAAGGATATAACATAACATTATTAGAACATGTATCATTACGTTTAATTTTTTAGATTCTTTAGGGGAAGGGGGGGTAGTTGTGCTCTCCTTTCCCCACCCAGCAACCCCAATTATATTTTTAGTAAGCGGGCTCTACCGCTTTAACATCTTCGCACGAATACACCGGCTGGTCCGATGAAATACCACAACCACACAGAAGACAGGCGTGAAGTGGGAGTAATTCTGAGTTTCCTCTGATGAATTCACGTGGTGCCAGAGGCCTGATTGTCGCCCCTTTCCCTTCCCATCTTTCTTGCAAGCAAAGGATAGGAAGGGAGAGTGGATTTGATGGTGAAAAATATACATAGGAAGGGTTTATATCCTATTTATGTGGGTTTCTTCCTCTGTCAATTAAGGATAGGCAACGAATCTGCAATTACGGATGTCTATGTCAGTGGTCGCTACGCCTTTTTGTCGAATTCAAGTGGCCGCCCGCTCGTTTGCCACCTTATAATAAAAAAAGAAAAGTGCGCAGCGTCACGGCAATATACTTAGTTTGGTTTGGATGACACATATGGTCTTACTGCGGGTTTCCATCTAACATTATCAGACAATTTAATTATTTCCGTGCTCTCAATAAACTTATATAGACGTTCTGACAGTCGAAACCCACGCTCAACTAACAGTATGAAAATAGCTGTAGAAATAATTAATTAAAACGGAAAACCTTGATTCATTATCGTGGACGGAATCCAAGTGTCCGCGGTTTATAGGAATGCATGTCTATATTTACTGCATTCGTTTCATATGAGATTGCGGTTACGTCACTATTATATATTACAAATTTCTATTATCTATTATATATAACAAAAATATTGAACTAATCTATATCTATACTAATATTATAAAGAGGAAAGATTTGAATGTATGTATTGAAATAACTCAAAAACTACTGGACCGATTTCAAAAATTATTTCACCATTAGAAAGGTCATTTTTCTGTGAGTAACATAGGCTATGTTTTTTATTATTGTTTTAATTCCACGCGGGCGAAGTCGCGAGCAACATCTAATATTTTATATGCAGAATTTTATATGGATGTTTGTTAGAGTTTGTAGCCAAAACGGCTGCACGGATCTTGATGAAATTTGGCGTAGACGTAGATGATAGTCTGGAATAAACATAGGCTACTTACTTTTGTTTATTTTTTAATTTCACGCGGACGCAATCGCGGGCGAAAGCTAGTAAGATTATAAACTAGTTGTATTCCTTTATTATTGCTACGTACTTATTAACGCCAGTGATACGCGTGATAGTCTGTCTACCCTTGATGATGGCCACTATGACGCGGGTGCCGTTGTCTGCCAGCCGAGTGATCTCCTCGCCTTTCCATTTGTACGTGAACACAGCACTTATGTTACCTGTAACCATAGAAATACAAATAAACATAGAGGGGACATTTAAATTATTTCCCTGACAAAATGGACTAACGGAAAACTTTTAAGAATGCAAGTGACACTTCACAGATTTAATTAGGCTATTTAATCCAAAAAAAATATAGGCATTACGTTACAAAGCGATTTTTTACTCAAAACAACTTACGAATGGGCATTTGGGACTCATTTGGGACTTTCAAACGTTCCATAAAACTGCAGTAATAAATCATAACGTACATCTAGTTTATCATTGTTGCTTTGACAATTAAACATACGGTAGCCAACTCAGGGGAATCCTAGTAGCGGACAACTCATAACTTATGACACCATAATTATTAACATTTTACCGTCAGAACTTGTCTTTGAAAACGACGTATTCACTCGTAATAAATGACACATTTACAAACTCCTAATAGATTTGGAATCATATTTTAGTCTCAAGCCCAATTTTAGTCTTTTACACCCTTTTTAAGAGGAAAGATAGGAAGGAAAAATGGATTTGACGGCAGAGGAGACGCTTAGAAAGGGGAAATATGCTCTTTACTTTCGACTTCTTCTCCATCGATTAAGGGTAGGCAACGCATCTGTAATTGCGGATGTCTAAAGGCGCCATTTCGGCGGATTCAGGTAGCCGCTTGCTCGTTTGGCACCTTATAATATAAAAAAAAATGAAATGGCACAGCCGGGTGCAATACCACAACCGTATAGAAGACTGGCATAAAGTGTAGTAACTCTGCGCTTCGTTTGATAAGTGCGCATGACGGAGCCCTAAGTTTAGTCATTCCCCTTGCCACCCTTAGCACACAAAGAAAGGATGGAAAGGGGAAGATTGAGACACAGATAAGAGAAATATAAAGTTATGCTACGCATTTGCAAATGAAGATTTCTATAGGTAGCTATCGCGAAATTTGGCGAATTCCGATGGCCGCTTGCTAGTTTGTCATACATAAAAAAAGTTTGGTTCAAACGGTACAAATTTTCATTGAATAAGTGACGTGTGTAATTACAATAGTTGCGTCATATAAGATGATAATGACAAGCTCGATATCATCACGTCTGCGAAGACCATTATATGGCTAAATGATAAGTCACATTCGTTTGAACTTGATTCGATTTGAACACAACAATGCCATACAAAGCCCTTTTGTTTAAAAAAATATGGCTGTTCCTCGACATATAGAACAGATTTAGCAATTTTGGCCTATAGAAATACGACAAATATGAATCCAATTATTTGAAAATCTTTAATAGACAATTTCATTTTTTCACATATATTATAATCAGTTAGTGTATTTTTGGAAAAACACTGGCAGTAAACCTTTTACTGTAATGTTTTATTAAAAAACAAGTACATATTCGACAAACGAATTTAAATTTGGAATGCGATGAAATGTGTACATGAATGTTTACGGTAGCAATCGGAATGATTTTTAGTGAAGATATGAGATGATCTTCCTTGTAATAATTACTCAATAAATTTACCTTATTTTTGCGGAAATTAAAGAAATTGTTTGTCATTTGTCATATTTCCGCAGAGGATAATAACATATTTTCCTTTAACTTTTTCTTTCCGCAAACTAAAAATATACACGATCGTTTTATGTTTTAATTGAAAAGGGGCAAAGGGAATTGATATTAATGAGAAGGGTATATCGATAGGGGGTGCCCTAGTCGAATATGTTGTTTCAAGTATTGTTATGAGCTTATGACGTATGAATGACGTCACATATCCATAAAGAGAAATATTTAGCATCGAATGACTCGTGTAAGTAAAACGGGATTTAATTATGAAAAAACATATTTTTTTTCATATATAGTGAACAGAAAGCAAGCTAAATTTTATAAAAAAGACTGCAGCACACAGAATTATGAAGTGGCCACCCTTAGTGATAAATTAACTCTTTGTTGCGGTAGCAAAACGCGGAATGGATTAACAAAGAGAAGTATTAACATATGTTTACGAGTAGATACTACGAAAGTAAAGTACAAGATAAATGCAAGTGACCGTTGGCGGACTGGATGACCTCGCTACCTTACCATTGGCTTTCATTGCTACGTATGAACGACAAACAAAATATTCTTATCTCATTTATTTTGCAGAGAATAAGCGAGACAGCAATATTTATTTTTACGAATGTTTCCGCAGTGGAAACCTAACACAAAGGTAAATAAGCAGGCATGGACAATGCTATTTTAATATGCGTAGAAAAAAATGACGCAAATACAAAATTCAATACGATAAGAAGCATTGTATAATAAAACTAGATATGTTTGTACTTAAAGTTTTTAACTACATAATATTGGAAAATAATGACTTTTATGTTTTCAATAGTAACGATATTATTATAATAGTATAGTTAAAGTGGACTTAATAATATAGGAAATTCGAAGAGTTATAATTTTTAGTAGTTAGTTATTGATAAATGTTTATGGTAAAGTATATAACCACGTTAACATCCATAATATGAAACTGTTTAACTATTGACTAAACTATTGCACGATAGTTGTGCGATTGTCGAATGTTTTACAGTCAACAACAGTTTAGTTGCACAACTAAAATAGAGTAATCAAAGCAAGATTAAACAATTGTACGATAGTTCAGTTAGTCAGTCGGTTTGCACTCTTGGCATTAATTCTCGATATACAAAATAGTTGATGTATTTATTCGTATTGTAAAACGTGATAATTTAACAAACTTTATCAAATAAAAGAAACAATCTATCAATCTGTGCTTAAAACTGTAAGAGGTTATCAAATGTGTGTCGCAACACATTTTATCTTACAGATAAATTCTTTGTTACGGATGAAGATAAAATTAGGCACGTCTAGAGTCAAACAAACAATACAACATATGTCCAGTAAATAATTTTCATTGATTAGCAACTTGAAACATGAAATTATCTACGTGAAGGCCACGATACAATAAGAAATAAATCATAATTTAAACAGCACAATAATGATACAAAAGGCGGATCTGAATTTGAAAATACAGAATTGATGTCATAATTATTATTTGAATAATAGGTAATTAACTAGTTGTTATATCAAAAATCTACAAGCTCAGATATTACTGATCTATATGAATGGATAGGCATTGTTGGTAATGACGAACACGCCCAAACATAACAATTAATTCTATCTCTATTAGTTCAAATACAATTAGCCAGCAACCGCGACAGTCAGCACCAAGATGGCGAAATTCAAATAGTCACAAAGTACCACGTTTTATAGCTTATCCATTTATTAGTGTCAATTTCACTCCCATAACACTCGGGAAAGAATTACATTTTACCAAAGTTTTACGAAATATTCAACTTACGTCCATTATCTGTGGATAATTTCATCTTCTCTAGGTCGGGGGCGTCGCGGTCGTTGTAGATGAGGACCGCAGAGGCGTTGGCGCGCCACGCATTGTTCACCTAAAATAACAATACACATTAATGTACAAGAATATATCGCCATCTCAGTTTATTCAGAGAGAATAAAAGAGAACAAAATATATTTGGCAATCAGTGTCGTGTGAATCTTTAAGCATTTTGATATTCTCCATTCAAAGTTATTCAACAAGGATTCTTAATTCCGAAGAAGTTCGATTAACTGTTTTTATTCTATTCTTTTCGGCCAGCATTACTCATAGTTCTATCGCAATTTTTATCATAAAGAATGAAAGAGATGACAATATTTTGTATAAATGTTTCGGCAGTGAACGATACGAGATCGGATCCGAAATATGTCTATGCGTGATCAATGCCAGTATCAGCGGATCAATCTTCGATATCGGACGTTGGGATTATTAAGTCTAATAGCGACAGGATAAATACTAGATTGTCTAGACGATGGGAGACTTGAACGCTTATCATATTTTATTTATCTGTGTCATGTACTTACAAATAAATTGTAACTCACATCAATCATAAGTGTGATTACCAAAAATGGGACAAATATTTGTTTTCGTTTTGGAAAATTCATAAAGTTTTATAAAATGTAGACTTAACGTGTTTTAGTATTTCTAACATTTTTTAAACTTATTGCCGTCCCTATTATTGTCCTTGAAATAAAAAAGAGATAGTTATTTCTGTTGCTATGTTTTTTGTGAGTGACATCTGGCAGTAATAGTCAGCTTAACTAGGTATTTACTTTAGGTTATTACACTATATCAGATAATCCCAGTACCTTAATATAGGGTGAGATATGAAGTCACGTGAACACTGATTACACTATTTTATGACAATGTAACGATATATAGATATACTTAATAAATAGTGCGTAATAATCTTACTAATATTATAAATGCGAAAGTTTAGATGAATGGATGTTTGTTAGAGTTTGTAGCGTAAACTGCTGAATGCTGAGATCCGCTCAATAAAATTTAACACAGATGGTGCTTAGGCTACTTGCTTTTGTTTTCTTTTTCAATTCCATTCGAGCAGAGTGGCGAGCGAAAGGTAATGTCTAAATATTAGTGAACTTCCAAGGTTACTATCATAGCAAAAATATCACAATGAGAAAAAAAAACTCCAAAGTATACAATAGACAAAAAAAGGTCCAGAACACATTGGAACCCTAATCCGATATAAATATTTATACAGTTGCCTTCGATCGACAATTCCAAGGCACGATTTGAAAAAACTAGAAGCTCTTGTTTAAAATGCGTTACATTACGAGATAGCTTTCAAAATCGTAACATAAGGACATTGGTACTGTGAAATATATTAAAGGCAGTTCAAAGAAACGATTCAAGATACAAATCTTGAAGCAGGACATTTATTTTCAATTCATAATCTATACATAAAATAAAATTGGAGTGCCTATTTGTAATATCAAAAGAAAAATTTCAGATTTTGAGAAGATGGTGTATTGGCGTTGCTGATAACGAAAATCGCATTTAAAAGTCTCTCTGTGTGTCTGTCCGCAAGCCGCGATTGTTCCGGGCAATCTCCTAAACGGCTGAGCCGATTTCGACCGGGCTTTCACTGAAGAGTAGCCGACAAAGACGGGCTTTTAGGCTTTTTTAATTCCGCGCTGTCAAAATGACGAAACGGGTGATCCAAATTTGCTCTAACGAAGTTTGCGGGCAGCAGCTCGTTGAAATATGTTTATATCGTAATTGCTCTAATTCTCATTTAATAAACCTATGCTATTAATATACATAACTTTGAATATAACATACCTTGATCTCGAAGTTACAATTCCCTCGTTTAATAACTGCAATCCAAGGTTCAGACGGCAGTGGTTCACCGGGAGCAGCGGCCGAGAGGAGTGGCCACTTGCACCCGGTGTGGTCCTTTTCTCCTTCTGGTCCCGCGGCCCGCACGTGAACGGCGACCCCTCTCGACGAGCCCACGAAACCCTCGCCGTATTTACCAGTCTGTTGACAAAATGCATCTGTTTTAAATAAAAATTGTAGTTTAAATTCTGATGTTGATAGTTTTGCATTTTGTGAAATATACAACTTTATTACATGTTTTAACTTTTTTAACACTTTTAGTTTTGACAAACTACTATACAATCTTTAGTTTATACTAATATTATGAAAATTTTGTTTGTTGGATTGTAATGAATTTACTCAAAAACTACTAAGCCGAATTTAAACAATATTTTACCGATAGCAAGGTTATTTATCTGTGAGTAACATAGGCTATGTTTTTCATTTCTTTATTGTTATTTTTAAATTTCACGCGGACGGAGTCGCGGGAAAAATCTAGTTGTTAATATAGGACTTCAATCTTATTTGATTTTATGTTCATAATGCGTTTAACACAATTTAGATACTTAATACAGTAATGCTCAGGTTATTCCGGCATTTCTCCCATTTTATTTAGTTAAATGTCAATGTAAGACCAGTTAAAAAAAATGAACTTTTTGAGAGTTTTACATCGGTTCGTATCAAGATTCATTAGTCGCAGTATATATAGTAGACATACAGATATACATAAGGTTCGGTGGACCCGATACGCGGTGGCCAGTCCAAACAGTTTCTATGACGTCACTCGCTTATGTTTATTCATCGGGAGTCGCCATCTGTCCCTTCGCAACATTTATAAATAAACGTATGCACGAATATAAATTAAATGTATGTCTGTTATTATATAAATATGACTTGGACATGTAATTTCATACTAATACTTGTAAATTTTAGGCTATGTGTAGTTTTAGTATTTAATCTTAAATCTTTTTTTGTGTCCGAGATCAAAATATAAACTTGGAAGAATGAAAACCTATAAGAAATGTATACTACTTAAATTTTATGGTTTTAATGAAGTCCTCTGTCGATTAAAGGCAGGCAGCACTGCAATTGCTATAGATAATGGGCAGCAATCGCTTCGCAATTTCAGCGAATGTTCGCTTGCTCGTTTGTAAAAAAATCGCTTTTTCATCTTCTATAGGCTATACTTTGCCGATATACTAATTTATGTAAATATAGAAGTTACAATTTATATCTAAAACACGGAGCAGACATAAATCAAGCAAATATCCTTGCAAAAGATGACAGGCTCTTTGAAGTTAGTGTAAGTATCTACGCTTGCGCCGCGAGGGACATTAGAGAAACGCATCGCTGATTCTATGGAGATTTATGTTACCGTGAAAACTTATAATGGATATGTTTGAAGTGCACTATACAATATTGCTATATTCCGACCAAGACATATGTTTTATAGGTTAAGTAGAAACCTATTAAGTACAGCAACGCAAAGTTTTAAAATTCATTAATGTTACTAGTAAGGATCTCGTAAGTAAGTCACCCGATAAATGATCAAACATGTATAATCAAGCTATTAAAGCATCAAAAAGTTATCACGTATCATTTGTAATTTGCCAAAAATGTATGACAAAAACTTTGATCGTTTACGAGATTCTGTAGCGTTGTCAATAAGGCAAATTGCAAATACAAACGTTCTATGTTCATTTGTAACTTCACAACTATAGATAAAGGTACATTCCTGTGTTAGTTCGTCATGTTGGTTACTCTACATCGTACAAGAGTATAACCGTTTCAAAAGACTTCATGAACTTTTGCCACAGCCCTACGTAAAGGTTCTCCTACTTGCTTCAGGTTGGCAACCCTGCATCAATCGTATAGAGTAAACAAACCGGCCAGTGGCTCAGCTCGGCGTGATCGCAATTACAATGAGCGGCTCACCTTGGCTTCCGCTTCCTTATTCGGCATCGATGTTGTTCTCGCAAGGAAAAGGTACGTAGCGCCATCTGGCTGACTTATGATTAAACAATTTAAAGCGTATAAACAAATTCAAGAATGCAGGTGAAAAATCGAAAAATATAATCTTCCCTGTCACCTTCTGGTAACTTCAAGGTTAAACCTATGTTAACATCAATGGGTGTGGTGTTTATTGGCTTTATATTTTTCTTCGTAATGTATACCTACATGCAGCCAGCATTATTAAGCACTTTAAAAACAAATTAAATAAAAAAGTTAAAATGTTGTTTCAATTTTTTATAAGTTCTTACAAAACAAAAAAGTCAAAGAAAAACATGGAAAACGAATTGTTTTTTTATAAAGAAAATACGGCACGAAACATAACACATTGATGTAAGCCGGATAAACACTGTTATCCGGCTTACATCAATGTTGCCACGTAGCATATTTTATGATATCGTAAAATAATAATTATAAATATGCGAATGGGTTAAGTGTTATTTTGTCTTGCATGTATTTATTTTAGCATTTACCTATAGATAATAACTTTTTCCTCGAATATTATAAAAACTATTTAAGTTAATGGGGAAAACAGGATAAGTAGGTTGTCCACAAAATTCGGAAAATTGAGAAAATGTACATTTCAATAATATTTTTTGAGATAAATGTATACACGGCAAATGTATTACCTTTTATTCTTTAATAAAATAATTTTACATATAAATTAATACAACATGCTTATCGCTATTGTTTTAATTGTCTGCCATAACAATAACAAACTTCGCTTCCACAAACCGAAGCACGCAGTTAAATTTACAATTGATCACGAGTTTATAGCTCTTATTGCTATAGACATAAATACTAAAATTAAATGCAATCTCCACCATGCTGTGAATACTGATGCCAACAAAGTTTATGTTTAATAATCAATTATACAATCGATTTTCAATTCTATCACCAAAGCATACAGCTGAAAATCCTTTGTTATTGGCACGGAGTTTGCCTACGTTACTTGCTGTACCCTACGGGCATATAGGGCTGTCAACTTTTAACGATGACCATTATCACAAAAAAAAAAATAAGATCTCTTGGTCCATACCGAACAACTAAAAAAGCAACATACAAAAGCTCACTCCATCCAATCTACTATAGACAGATACTAAACCCACAAGTCTTAAAATAGTCAGAAAATTTGGTTTAAACACGAAAAGGTGTCAACCCTAGTCGTAAGTGAGTCATTATGGGACGAGCCTGTCCATTTTAAGATGACATATGAATCATCTGTTTACGTAACAAATTAAGTACATAATAATTGTCTGTTGCTAACCAAAATAAATCAAAACAATATAAAAAATCCAACCCTTTTCTAGTATTTCTTAACATACGCATTCCACTAATTAAAAAAAAACAATAACTTGAATATTATTAATAATATAAAGAATCCTTTTCCTATGTTTCTGTAAGATTAAATTACATTTTTACATATAAGTATTTTTAATAATAAAGTTTGTCCTATTGAGGTTATCATACTCAGAATAGCTTGCATCCGGTTTAACGTTACAATATTATAAATTCTCGGAAACACTAAAATACAATATTAATTACATATAACTATAGAATACAGAATTATAGCACGAAATATACAATTTATAAATTCTACAATTATCCCTTATAGATTGACATGTTGTTTAAAAAAAAACAAGTAAAATACTTATTTCTAGCCTAAATATTAAGAAACACACTACTAATGTGGACATTTTCGACACATTTATAAATACCCGTAGAAACATACGAGATACTACAAAGAGCATTGACATTGACTTAGTAGTACGAAATAAATTTAGCTAAAAAAAAAACATCTTTCGTGAATTATTTAAAACGACTTACATTTTTGCGTGATATTAGATGGAAAATATTTATAAACATCGAGTGCATTGACTCGATTAAATTGATTCAATTCGCTGGCTAATTGCCATTCAGTTTGCTGAAAATTCAATGATTCCGGAGAGAAAAGACATAGGCAATATAAATGGCTTCGTGCAGAAATAATTTTTCTAGTTGATAAGCTTATTTTTAGTATACCTTTTGTAATGTTTGTGCTATAAGTGTTGTATTTTTGTATGTATTGAAATAACTCAAGTACTACGGGGATATTTACAATTTTTTTTCTAAACCGGTTAGTAACCTAATTAATGATAAGTGGATGATAGGTTGACAGGTCGGAAAAGGAATATCTATGACTAACTGTTGCTCGCGACTTCCCCGTGGGTAATTAAAAAAGTAATAAAAAACATAGCCTATGTTACTCACTGATAACGTAGCTTTTAAATACATACAAAATACAAATCTTTCCTCTTTATAATATTAGTATTAATGCGGCTAAATACGGATTTGTAATTTTCGTCTTATTTAAAAAAAGATATAAACATGGTAATTTTCTAATATAAATATGATACCATGTGATATCGGTTTAAATTATAATCGTTTCCTTAATATAACCCTTTTAAAGGTCAAATAATACGCTTCAAATAATTTAAGGGGTAACAAGACCCGTTTAAATATAATTTGATCAAAGGCCGAGAACATCCTGTGTTAATTCAGTTTAGTATAAATAATTAAGGTTGAGTACCAAATCCTAAATGTCACATTTCGATCCATACAACGAAAATAACTAACAAATTTTATAGTCTCTAAGCAGTAGTAAGTTTTTTCATGAGATGGGTAATTTGTAAATATAAAATACCTTTAGAATCATATTTTTTTATTAAAAGTAAGATTTTTTAGACTACGCTTAAATGTAAAGTACTAGGTAACGAAAATACTCGAATAGGATTCGAATCTTGACTACGTGATTGGTAATCCGTACTTTAAATCACTAGTCTATCGGCGTTTCTGTTTGAGTATTGTTTCAATATTCACATGACTTAAGTCTATATTTCAACATATTGAGTATACAGTATAGTGGTTGTCAAATTAATCATACGAAAACATTAATTAAGTAACTTGTTATTTAATTTAAAAAAGAATTAAAAAGAGAAAACGAAAAAGTATTGTCAATAAAACTTGTAAAACGATCATTTCTGTACATCACTAGCTGTCAACTTCTTTATGTTATCTGTGGATTAATAATGATGTTGCAGTATCGATAAAATCGAGTAAAGTTATCGATATGTGCCTACCCAGCGCGAGTGCCTTGGTTGGCGACTAGCGACACGATGATTCAACATGGCGGCTTACCCCTCCTCCTCCTCGCCCCTCGCTCGATAGTAGCCTAGCGGCCTCCAGCGGGACAGACGTCTTTGTATCGTAACGTGGCAGAAAAATGGACTGTACTCTCATAGAAGCAGTATCTCGAAGAGAACCAATATGGAATCCAGCCAGTTGTCTACATAGAAACACGAATGTTTTGAAGTGTCTCTGGCAAGAGGTCGCTAATGAAGTGAACAAGGATGGTGCGTATTTAGAGTCGTAAGTTTTATTGAGTATCTGTGGTGACCTTGAGATAGGGCTGCCACGTTTTACAGTTCGCAAGGTGCAAGTTCGGGCGATGTATTTGAAGAATATCTTCAGAGTAGACTGGGTAGTGTTGCAAAAGACTTTATCGTTTTTTTACGCTGTCGGTGTTTGGGCCTACGTTACGTTACTAATGAAGATTGACAGCCCTAGCTGGCATTCAGTTAATATACATGTTATAAGTATTGCAATAAATAACATGCAGTCTTTGTAAGTTTATTGCATTGTAAAATACAAGACAGTAAAGTAAAAAGTAGTATTACGCAAAGGCTGTTTGACGTTTGTCCACATTAGTAGGTCAAACTTTAAAATGTAAACAAAACGTTATCCATACAAAAACATACATATGAAAGTGCCGTTACCAAATTTTACTTATATTCGACTAGCTGTTGCACGCGACTTTGCCCGCGTGAAATTAGCAAAATAATACAAAATATAGCCTATTACTTACAGATAAATTACCTTTCTAATAGTGAGAGAATTTTTAAAATTGGCCTAGTAAGTTTTGCGAGAATAAAATACATACCTAAATGCAAACCTTTCCTCTTTATAATATTAGTATAGATATTTAAGGTATATTTTTTGTTACAGTGACATCAGTGAAATCGAGATGGAAAAATCTAAGATCGTACTTTGTCAAGGAATGTCAGAAAATGGACAGTAGAACTGCAGAAGGAGAGGAACAGATTAGTTCATGGCAGTACTTCGATGATATGCAGTTCCTTCGACCAACTTTAACATGTTACAAAACTGTCAAGCAAGAAGAATACGACGGCGATGAAATATTCATCACCAACTTGGATAGTATCGCTAACCCTGAACCTCTTTCCCCTGAACAATCTTCCTCTGAAACATCTCACACCACGCCAACGACAAGGAAAAGAAAGTTGCAAGCATTAGCAACAACTAGTGACACATTGATAGAACTGGAAAGGAAGAAATTAAAAATACTCGAAAGTGATATAGCCAGAGGTTCTAATGATGATTTATTGTTCTTCGAAAGTCTTCTACCATATATGAAGGAAATACCAATAGATCGGAAATTAAGACTTAGATCTAAAATACAAGATTTGATATGCGGAGAGTTGGAGGTTGTGCAGGTGATGCTGAACGATGATGACTAATTTATCTCAGAGGTTCCTAAACTTTTTTTAAATATTTAAATGGTTTCGGTGATTGCCTGATACATTTTTATTTCAACTAGTGAATCGATAAATGTGCTTACCGCCTTATCTTCGAAGAGATCTAACAATACCACTTAGAGATTTACGGATTTAACAATTGGTGTACCATGGAGTCGGTTGGTCTTCAACCTTAAAAGTTGCAATTAAATTGACGACAAGGAACAATAACCAATAGCAGGCAATTTTAAATGTGCACCAAAAAAACGGTTTTTGGTACAGCGCTTACTGATTATTATGCTGTCGTTTGCGCTATTAATTCCTACCTTGGTGATTTGCAAGGCGCTGTTTGTCTCGTTGTGAGGAATAAGGTAATGTTGCAGTTAGTGCAACATCGCGAAGGTACCTGACTACATATGACTATATACTGGCTGAAAATGGTGGCAAAAACAAAAGACAAGCTGTAATCAGTTTAAAGAAGGTTATGGAACATGAAGATCGGTGATGGAACAATGCAATTTTATATTTATTTGCGGGTATATAAGTAGGTTTATTTACCGTATTAAATACGCTTATGTTTTGGATAACATGTGATAGTTACATGTAAAATGTGTCATATATTTTTTAAGGTTCTTTGATTTTTGTCACAAGGTTGTTTTAATAAGTTCCTAAATAGTACCGGAAACAGAAAAATCTATTTATAGGTTAACCAAGAATATAAAAATCCTGGCCTGAGGGCGCCACAATCGTTATTTTACATCACTTTTTTTTCAAAGGCAATATTTAATTACAATATGGCGAGTGTTTATACCTGGTCGAGTTATACAGCACAAATAACGCAATCTCGGACGCACATTTCATTAGCGTGAGTTTCCACTGCATTAACAGTTGAACATAAATATACTGTTATCTTTGTTTATCTTACAGAGAACGAAAGTGATGGATTTTTCTGTATTTACCAGCAGTGGAAATTGGTTAAAGTACATATCATAAATGTACCTTTAATAATAAACATACATAACAAAAAAAATATCAGTTTTATTTCAATACCTATTTTAATATTAGTTAAAGTGTTTAACGAAATAATATAAAAATATGGGCCATTAAACATTGTTCACTTGCACAGCTGTAAATGTTTTTGTACGGCTTATCAAATAACAAACAGACCAAAGTCTGTAACCATTCCATGTCATATAAAACATACTTTTGTTACGTACCATATGCCATTCCAAATAAACGTTTAAGGGCCTGTCCCACCGCTGGCTGATAGAGGCTCAGATAGTTTAAAAATAACGTCACTGTTAGATAAGGGAACAAAATCCGATATACACATTTTACACGTTGGATTGTTATCAGACAATTTAAAATTTGGTGGGACGTGTCTTAAAACTTGTAAAGTGAAAAATATTAAATTCGATACAAACGGCCTTTGCGCTAATTCATGCTTTCATCAGAAATGTTTTAAATATGTGGAACTTAGGATACTTTAAAATATTTGGGTTTTAGTGTAAAACTAGTTCAAACTATTTCAAAGTTGAATTCCTAAGTGTTAGTATTAATGTAAATGATTAGTCAAGAAATACGGAGTCTCACTAGTGCGAAAATTAGGTCTTTTCTTTACTTTCTTGTCTCTTAAGTAATCTATAAACACAGCCGAGTGTAAGTAAATACGATAAGTTAGTACTCGCACGTCTAATTGTGATAACACGGATCTTATGCAATGCGGTAATGTGGAACATTTAGGAATAATGAGTGTATTAAATTTCACATCACATATAGACTAGGTTCCAATGATGTCATACTTTATATTTCCTTCACCGGGTAATTTCGTAACCTAGAACTTTTAAATTTATAATTAAATAAAGAAGATCCGAGCAAGGATATTAAGCATATCAGTATAATCAAATTAAACACCCTTTTCCACTGAGTCACGCGGTTTTATTACTAGAGATGGGGCATGGGATAAAAATCTCGCGTACGGATGATCGCTAGTAGAAAAAGGGTTTAACATTGTTTTCACTCTTCAAAGTGCAAGCGCTTTTCGTTCACTGAATAGCATTAGATTTTGTATACTTGATAACCTATTTATTGAAATACTAGCTGTTCCCGTGCGACTTCATCCGCCCTAACTTATGAAAAAATTATTTTATTGTTCACATGTGACAAATTATCACTTGCAAATGTCAAAATTACATGACATTATGAGAAACCATGACAATGTTGCTTCCTTAATGTTGGCAGCTTGTAGTTTATGGTCCCTTTCCCACATGAAGGTTTTCTTCCAATTTATTTATCCCCAAGTTTAAGAGCTTAAAAATAGATAACGTGTCGAAGTTTAGGGCTTTTTATTAAAGAAAGTGTTATTCAAAAACATGCTGTAGATCCTGACATCCTATGCCACAAAGTAGTGTGTGTTTACGCTTAATATTAGTATAGATAATAATCTAATCTATCTATCGATTGCCTTGTCTTGTACATTCCTTGTTAATTATATAATGTACATAGGGGATGACCGTGTTTATATGATTAGCGAAGACTGCAAACCGGTTCATTAATATCTGACTCGTTATATAAACACTGTAATGCAATAAAAGTACTTCGTAAGCAACTTATCGGATTATAATGTTGCAAAATATATATAAAAAAAGACTATCTATGTATTAAGACATTTATCATTAAAATGAAATTTACATAAACAATCTTTTTAATCTGTTATTTATAAATATGCTATAAAGATATACAATTTTATTTGGCTGAATTCCATACAGATAGTATTGTAATATCGACATAAATAGATATTTTTGAAGTCATGTAGAACATACTAGACTTGCTTGTCAATACATTATAGATACAAACTCCTAAAGCAAATGGTCTATTCTTTATTAATATCGTTAACACCACTTGTCTTAAGTGAAAGTTAAAAAAGATTGCTTTTTTAAATCTTGATTTTAATATTTTTTATTTCATTCAGAAGACAAGTTACGAAGCTGCTAAAAAAAGCCGGCGGCCGTACACCACTTTCCATGATCTTGAAGTAGTCCGTTTATGTCAACCTTTATAATCGTTAAGTGAGAGATTACTATAATACCAATAATAACAATTGACCTACTGGACTATCACGATGACGTAATAACAATAAAATCAACTCACCTCAGAGGTTTCCGTGTACAGCACACCATGCTCGTTCGGATACGTGATGTTAATGTAGGCCGCAGTGAATGTATCACTGAATCTATCATCAGCCGTCGCTAATCTCGACCCCGCGAACTCTCCCGCAGGGGCATGACATCCCACCATAACCGCAACCCAGCCTAGGGTTGCCAACTGCGACCACATTTCTTCCCGACGCATTTTAAAACACAAAGCACATTCGAACACACGTCTCGATGTTACCACAGATATTCAATTTGTGATTA